>NC_056733.1:616917549-617227567 GCF_019279795.1 Protopterus annectens
AAAAAAATTTTTTTTTTATCTTTTTTTTTTTTTTTGAAAAAAAAAAAAAAAAGGTTTGGGGAATGCTCCTCCAAATATCCACAGGAATAATAGCAATGTCAAAAACAATAAGGAGGAAAGCGAGACATGCAGGAGCTATACCTAGTAATAGTACTGTTCTTCTTAAAAATCCAAACTGCACATAAAATATCAAGTCCTGTTCTCCACAAAAGTACAAGATGTCACGCAAATCCAATAGCTAGCATAAATCAAAGTCCATTAGAGTATCAATAAAAAAGTGGTTTATTGCACATAGATATATACACACACACACATATATATATATATATATATATATATATATATATATACATACACACATACATATATATATATATATATATATATATATGCACGTGCACACACATTATATATATATATATATATATATACGCACATGCACACACATTATATATATATATATATATATATATATATATATACATACATACACAGAGATAGATATATATATATATATATATACACACATATACATATATATATATATATATATATATGTATATATATATATATATATATATATATATATATATATATATATATATATATATATATATATATATATATATATAGATAGGTATATACTGCAGTGGTGGTGCTGTGGTTGCATTGTCGCCTCACAGTAAGATGTTGTCCTGTTCGATTCTCAGTTAGAGCGTCTTCTGTGTGGAGACATGCGTGAATGGGCATACCTTTGTTGAAGGTTGTGCGTCAGGGCTGGCAACTCTGCATGTAAAAATCTACTGCCAATCATTAGCCGACCGGAATAACATAATATATACATACATACATACATATATATATATATATATATATATATATATATACATACATATACACACATTGTGTGTATGCATATAAGTATATCTGTGTATATATATATATATATATATATATATATTGATGTATATTTTAAAACCATCGCTTTCCTCAACTTCAGCTCCAGAGGCAAGACTTGGGTGTACCTACACAAGCTGAAAGATCTCAGCCAGCACCTATGCTTTTCAAGAAAAAAACAAATAGTTGCTTCTAACCATACATCACATATACCTTGCTGGAAAAAAAATTCTGCAACTTGTCATGCTGCACAGGTTCTAGCTGGAAGAAAGTTCAACTTACCAATATGTTTTACCCAAGTAATGAAAGTAATACATATAGCAGCCTGTTGACGGATCTTGAGCATACAAAGCTTCCCTTCTCTTGGCATCCCAAAACTCAATGAGGTCTCCATGGTACTCCACTATATATTCCCCTCGACAAAAGCACCTAGTGGCCAGGACTCCTCTACCTTTGCCATCAATGTAATCCACCTAGAAAGTGCAAGAAAAACATACGTTGCACTGTTCTGCTACTGCACTTCAAAGACCAGCAAATTTGGGAAAAAAAAATCAGTTAAAAATGTTACACAGTAACTTTTCATTTAATGTGCTAAATTCTGTGATATCTCAGAAAACACAAAGGAAAGTATAGCTGCTTGAGGTACAAATCAGATTATGTGAATCACACCGTCCGGAGTAATTTATTGCAACACCCCTTTAAGGAATCTGTTTGCCAAACTTTTACATCTGCATAAATATCACCCTCCTTTCAGGCTAGCTGGTTATACTGTCACTCAGTGAGGGGCCAGTTAGACCACCCTTCCCCAAAGATAGAGGAGAGTGCCCATAAACAGCATTCTTTAAAACGGAAGAGAATTCAGATCCATAGCCCCAACATACTGTGGGACACCGTCACTCCCTAGCTTTAAATTCAGACAGTACATCATAAGCGCTCTTTTTTTTTGGGTACAATACAGAGCAAGGCCAGTCTTGCCAATATGCAATATCCCAAAGAAGTTATGAAGAGGAGGCCTGACAAAGTAATAAAATGACCTATTTTCACTAGCATGCCACTGAAAAACTGACAACCACAATTAGGAAACATCCTGTAAATATCAGGCATACATGCCAAACCTGAGGCTGCAGCACCTAGGAAAATTCCCCCTTTTGATGAAGTATAGTGATCTAGTAGAAAGTATAGTTAGTGTCATTATGAAAAAGGGACGTGGATTTGAAGACTGGCACAAAAGATTCTCAAGAGATGCGACATCTACTTCAGAAATTCACTGCTTAAATGTGCACAAACCTTTGACTCACACAGCTGCACAACTCCTAAAGAAAGGTCTCAATTGTAACAGTTAACACTTTCACATTACACTGAAGCCTATAATGCAGCAGGTTTAATAAGACTGTTAAGCGTCAGCAAGCATGCAATAAAATGCATGAAGCCTATAAGGTAGTAAAAAGGACTCAAGAGAAAACAGTAAGGGGGAGAGACACGGGTAGAATGAAAGAACAACCCTTTATCCAAAGGACAAGAATTAATTTCTCTCAGTGACTGTACCTCATCCAACTGCACTACAACTCATTTTTCCACTTGTTTACAATAATGCACTGATGGGTACATTCTAAACAACAAATATGAAAGCTGGGGAGTGGCTCTCTACCAACACCCCTTGAATGACAATCTATAACCATCTCTTCCCGGATACACAATTCATCTTCAATGGCACAGTGTGAACAAACACAAGGGAGGCAATTTACTAATTTGATTCTGTTACAGACATGCTGTGGAAGACCAGAGACACTTGTGGAACCTGTTTAGATGTGTCCTGCAAAGACTTGCCCACTGAGTCACAAAGCTGAAGCATCCTGCAAACCAATTCAGAATGGTCTATATTATAACTGGCACTGCCAACCTACTGGTAGAAAGATTATTGCAACAAATTCAGAAAAACCTGGTTAAAGTACAAAATGGGCTCTCCATGATTCCGAAAATGTAAACAGCAAGGAAAACACAGCTTCTGGTTTAAGGCATGTCTAACCAGAAAACACCCTACCCATCTGAAACCATGAAAAAGGCTTAGTAGCTATAACAGCCTGCAACTCTTACCTTCCTAGTGACAATAGCTTCAACAAAAACTTAAACAATTCTCCAACACAAAACTCAAATTCGAGAAATTAGGTCCCTTAAGGGGACCGATGTTTGAGCTCCTTTCACTCTAAACACAAGACAAAGCTAGAGTATATTTCTATGGTAGGCAAACTAATGAGAATACTTTACCTTAAATAAACTATAAAAGTTACACCAAATTAAATAGGCTCATAGGTGTATACTACGCCAACGATCACTAGGGCCCTTAAAAGCCTAGCAAGGCAAACCAAGCGTTACCCACAAATTTGATTTATACTTGATTTATAGAAGGTTATTTACTGACCGTCTGTCCATCAGAGAGACAGCAAGCAGACCAGAGGGGATTTTCTGATTACCCATTCACTGGTCCATGTTGCACTTAAACAGGGGTGGGGAGCCTATACCAGAGAATGGGAATTCTGAGAAACATGTTTGTCTCTCCAGCATGTCCTGTTTATGCTGCAAACAAAAATGAGGTATTTTAATCTAGTAGTTCTGATGCGGTTTTCAAGATGCGCAAAATATTCATCAAAACAAACAGCTAGCTATCTCCAGCATGTTAAAGGGGGTTTTATACCCCGTTTTGTAACTTTGACAATGCTAGAGTCAGGTACTGTATCAGATCTCTTAGCCAGATGTAGGTAGGCAGTATGTACAGTTTTCTCCTCATCCATTGCCTTAGTGACCTTTTCAAAGAAGTCCACCAGATACAGTAAGCATGACCTTCCTCTGACAAAGCCAAACTGAGATGGATCCAGTGTTGAAGTGTCCTATGTCCTTGTCAATAACTCTATGGCTTTGCAAATATGACTAGTCAAACTAATGGGTCTTTATTTCAAGGATCTGTTGAAGGTCCTCCCTTATGAAGAGGGATGACCGCAGTCTTCCATTCATGTGGCACAAAGGCTGTTTTAAGACTGTAGTTAAATAACGACTCTAGGGATTCTGATAAATCCTATTTAAGACTATTCAGGAGGCATCCTGGGATGTTATCTGAGCCCACTGAGGCAGTGTTGTTGGCTTTAGTGTGTGCAGCCTATACATGCTCTAGTTATAGTTGGACAGGTTATATTTGAGGTTATTATTGAGGAGGATGGTGTGGGTGAGAGTAGGGTGAAGTTGAAACTGGCTTTGTTTGCTAACAGGTTTGCTACATTGCCAAGCTCTGTGAATGTGGCACCATTAATCCACCAGTTCAGCACACTGCTGTATGCTGCCCTTGAGGTTTCTGACATAGTTGTAGAAGGCCCTATGGCTATATTTCACCTGGGAGGATATCTTAACCTCAAAGTTGGTTTTGCTTGACCCAATTACCTCTCTTAGTTGCCTATTTACTTTGAAAAAGTGCATCTTTATGGGAATTAACCTTCCTGATTTTTGCATAATTTTTTTCCCTTTTGTTGTATATCCTGTTTAATTTAGGATGCCACCGGGCTGGCTTGTTTCTGGGGCTAGTTCTGGGCTTACTTCTGGCAGGTAAAGCAGCCTCTATGCAGTCACTGACTTGGCTGCACAGAGTTTGAGAGCAAATCAGCATTGGCCGGTGTGTTCTCAGACTTTGGATGGGCACTGAACTTTGGCAAATCATTACTTAACAGGCAATTTGCTACTCGATTTAATGGGATTACGGAGTTGATTTTGATTTAGGAGCTTTACAGTCGGGAACTCAGCAGACAGGATAAGACATGGGGGGGGGGCATACCTATCAACTGTTCAGATATTTGGACTGTAAAATTTACTCATTTTTGGTCTGTTCCTCATAACATTTGTGGCCTTCTGGATTTTTGTGGCAAATCATTGAGGACTGAATTCACTACTTAACATGCATTTAAGTTTCTGACTTCATATTCTTCAGAAAATGCATGGTAAGACCACCTTTTGGTCTAGCAACTTTCTATGTTTCTAAGAACAATATTTAAAATGTGTCGCTACTTTTGGGGCTTTGTTCCCCTATTTTTGGGTTTGACCAAATCTTTTGTGCTTTGAGGTGGAGAGCTACAGTGCAGCATTGCCCCAAATTTCTGAGCCTGCCGCTGCGTTTTCTGCAAAGAGTTTCAAGCACATATTCTCTAAATATACAGAAAGGGAAGCTAGCCTACTTCTCGAAGTTTTAGGCACAAAGGCCCAGCAGACAGAACAAAATCTATGATCGTGAGTAGGCCGAAGACAGAGAGAGACTGCTGGTGATGGTATTTATGTAGAATCTGACATCCACATGAACATTTGCCTTTCTTGGGTAACATTTCACATTTGTTAACCTTTTGGTCCAACTGAGCACATGCCCATTTTCTATGGAGACCTGAAGAGAAAAGTTCCAAAAGTAAATTCTTTACATAACACAGATTAGAGTATTAATCAGATATGTGCAGTAAATTTACAGCATTATTAACATACAGAAATATCATAGAAATATAAACAAAACATATAATTTGAGAACAAGTACAAGGTGGAATAACCAATCTGCAGTCAATTTTTAAAATCAAGTAGATTTGGAAAAGATAAAAGAAATAAAAAGAGGTCAAGTCGGATCCTGACAGGAGCAGATCCAGTTTTTCTGGAAGAAGTGCTTTAATCTTTTTTGAAGCTGCTTGTGTGATGTTTTGCAAGTTAGAGGGGAGGAGGTTTCAGATTTTTGTTATGGATGTTTTATATAGGAGATTGACAGTGTTGATTTTGGGTGCACGTTTCTAGAAGTTACTCTGAACTGCGGAGAGGATGTGGTGGGATAGTAGGCAACTAGATCAGCAAGAGAAGGACAAGCAGTGGGCTTATTTAGTATAAGGTGGATTAAATGTAGTTGGGATAGCTTAAGATGGTAGGAAAATTCAAGCCATTGTATCTTGGGGAGAGCTATATAATGATGGGTAGGATTAGGAAAGTTTGCTGTAAATTTGGCAGTTTTATTATAAGTTTGTTCTAGCCTGTAAAGTAGACAGGATTGAAGGTTGGTGAGGACTGGTGAGCCACAGAGGAGGCTTGGAAGGAGATGGGCTTGGACCAGGGTGTGTTTAGAATCAGAGAGGAATTTTGAGTTGCGGTACAGCATGCTAAGTTTTTGCTTAGTTTTCTTAATTACCTGGTGAATGTGCAAGTCAAATTTTAGTTGGTCTTCAATAGTCATTCCCAGTAATTTTGTGAGTCTACATTTATGATGGCATTTAGTGAAGTGAAACAGAAGGTAGTCATTGTTTTTGGGACATAGTAGCTTTGTTTGAGGGTTTAAGATAAGCTGATCATCATTTAGCCAGCTTTCTGCACAGAAAGATTGATGCGCATGTCTGAAGTTGTGAGATTGAGTTGGAGGACGTAATCAGATTTTCACCTAAACATAATAAAAAAGGTAAAAAAAGGATTTCCCAACAGGGGACTTATCTGAAACTCAGACAGCAACCACTTCGCTGAGCAGAATGTACATACAGGTGAAACGTTTGGACTAGCGGCAAGAAATTCCGAGAATGGTGTGTGTATGTCACTTTCATGGCCTATGTCCGACAGCAGCCTACATGTCATGTACCACACACCTCTAAGTAGGCTTCTCATTGCCAGGTGTTTGGTATTACACCATTAAGAAAAACGACATTTTGAGAAATCGCTGAGGATTACAGCTGGTCAACAAAGATAAAGTTAAAATGTTCTGAGTACATTTGATGTTGGAAGAATGTCTGGCAATTAAAACTAGGATGCCAACACCCTGGTCTGTGATTATCAGAGGTTTACGGACAAGTTCCTATTTGGTCTGTGTTCTTGTATTTCAATGGAATAAGAAGCGAAGGACATGTTCGTGAATTCAGTCACTTGTTGCCAATAACAAAGGAATTTGATATCGGACTATAGCCCATCTATAATGGACATGCATTTAATATTTTTTATCATGTTAATGGTGTGTCTATGGACATTATTTGAACAACTATATACTTTTGATAAGCAACTTTTCACAGTGAAACTAAGACTAACTGAATTATGAATTTATTCTTACAATAAAGATTGTTTGAATATTTTTGTCTTAAGTTGCTGTATCTGTTAACAAAAAAATCTTTTGATATTCTTTTGGATCAAGAGTGTTTATGTTTGTGGAATACATAGGGTTGCAGGCTATTTAGTTTTTGTATATGAACAAACTTTATGGCAGTTTTGTGAACATGCCATATAATTTGTCCTATTTACCTGAATGGCAATCTGTTTATAACATTCAACCAGACTACATTAGAAGATAAAGGGGGGATTTGTTTTTTGATATACATGAAGGAGTTTGCATGGGGTTCTGTTGAAGTGACAGGTGAGCATATTTTTCACCAGTAAGTTGACATATATATATATATATATATATATACATAAATATATATATATATATATATATATATAAATAAATATATACATAAATATATATACATATATATATATATATATAAATAAATAAACACACACACTCACTTTGCACCCCACCCACCCCAGTACATCTACATTTATCTTCAGCTAAAAGCCACTCCCGCACTTACTCCTCAATCAAGCCTTACTGAAAAATTCACCACTTCTCTACCCCACCTACCTGCTTAATCTCACATCCTAACCCAAAGCAACCATGCCACTAGGTAATAGTGTTGTAATCCTCACCTGCACTATTCTATACTATATTACATCCTACCAAACAGCTACAGTCATAACCCCCATCCATTTCTACTGCACTCTCTCATCAACTCCTCTCAAACACCCACTGCATAATTTCATTACCCCAACCACAAACTACCTCCACCCAGTATAACTACTCAATTACCAAACCCCCACCACATCTGAACACAAAATATCCATAAAATACAACAAATTTTTACTGCATATATAAAACACTCAACACTCTCTCTAAACTTCAGTGGAGTTGTGCACCCCAACCCTGGCCCCACTATCACCATGTCCACAAACCCCCTTCCTAATAACTCGCCCATCACCCAAATCACAAGCAACAAAAACCCAAATGACCTCCTCACTATATCTCAACATTAGAAGCATCAGTAATAAAATCCAAGACCTCCATGCCTACCATAAGCCTCTCCTCCTGACATCCTTATCCCAACCGAATCGTGGCTCAAACCTCACATCAAAAGTGAGGAAATACTTCCACCTGGATACATCCTCTTTAAGGACAGACTATCTAGAAAAGGAGGAGGTGTGGCACTGCTGTACAACCACCACCTCAATATCCAAATTCTCACCAAATCAGCTCCCCGGTTTGACAAGGAAGAAATACTTTACACTACCCTCAAATTAAACTCTAACAAATCAAACATTATAGGGTGGTACTTCCCACCAGGCCAATCTCTCCCTACCCCAAGAAACTATCATCGTCGGAGACTTTATCAATTGGCTATCCTGCAACAGCAACCACCCAGCCCTCCACTTAAATCTCCATGGTTTCTCTCAGCTAATACAACCCCCCCCCCACTAGGGTCAATAAAAAACCCCAATAACCACATCATTCTTGACTGGGTCTTATTTAACAAAGCCTCTCACACCTACCTAACAGGCTGTTTACCTGACTCCCTCAGTGACCATTCCCTAACCTTCCTACTAAAAAATCACATTAACGATTGCAAACCCATTACACACAGACTTGCTCGCAACAAAGCTAATTTTTAACAACTCCTTCACCTCCTCCTTCCAGAACAAACTGGTCAACTCTGAAGTACCTCAACCTAGACGAAGCAGTCCATTTCTTTAACAGTACTTTTCCTCAACATTCTTAACTCTCACGCCCCCCTGAGAAACACCAGAATCAGAACTAAGAACTCCCCTTGGCTACAAAAAAAACACCAGGGGCCTTATGAAAACCAGGGATAAAACATGGGAACGCTGGCGCACAACTAAAAACCTCTCAGATAGGCAACTCCTTCCTTTAACTACATAAAAAGGTCAAAAAGCAAGTAAAAGCAGATAAAGCCCTTTTCTATCAGACATCCCTAAACTCCTCCCAAAACAACCTCAAGCAATTCTGGTCCACAATTAACTCTATACTCTGCCCAGGAAAAGTAAGCATCCCCCTACCAATCACCCCTCTCTCCACCAGTAGCATTGCTGATTCCTTCAATAAACACTTCACAGAATCCGTTCTATCCCTAACAAAATACACTTCCCTACACTAATTCTCTCCTCACCCACCCCAAAAACACCCCTCCCTACCTTCTCTCTCTCCACACTACCCACCTCCTACATGAAAAAACTCCTGACAAAACTAAAACCCACAAAACAAGCAGCCGACTACCTGCCCGCTGAATACCTAAAGATAGCAGCTGATGTCCTCGCTTATCCATATCTGAATCCTATGTACCCATGAGATGGAAAATATCACATCATCCCCCTCCACAAAGGTGGCCCCCTCCACTGATCTCTCCAACTACCGCCCCATTGCCATCCTCTCCCCCTCTCCAAGATGCTCGAAAAATGCATCAACTCACAGGTCTTCAAATTCCTCAACAATAACCTCTCCAATACCCAGCATGGTTTCAGACCACGCCACAGCACAACTGCTCTCCTCTCCTTCACCAACACTATCCTCCATCACAATAATGGCCTCCTCCCCTCTGCTGTACTTCTGGATCTATCTAAAGCCTCTGACATTGTGTCGTACAATCTACTACTCACTGCTCTATCCGACCTCTCTTTCTCCACACCAGCTACAAACTGGTTCCACAGCTATCTGCAAGGCCGCCAGCAAGCAGTCATCTGGGTCAACAATCTATCTCCTCACCTCCCTGTTACTTCAGGGTTTCCCCAAGGCTCCATCCTTGGCCCCCTACTTTTCTCCCTTTTCACCAACAAGCTGAGCACTGCCACCAAACATGCCTCCCTCATACGGTATATAGATGATTCCACCCTCATCTGCTCAGCCCCAACTCTAACATAGCTCCAATAGATCACCTAAGAATCTTTCTCTTCAGTTGAAAGCTGGCTAATACCCAGCTTCTCCTCAATCCAAATAAAACCAAACTCCTCATCTTCCAATCCTCCAAATCTACCCCAAACACCCCACACTTCACTATACAAGCCAAAGATAATATCTCCATTTCACCAACAGTCCACACAAAAAAACCTGGCATACAGATAGACAATTTCAAAATTGACACCCACATATCACTAACAAAAAAAGTTAAAAAAAACTGGGTGCCTTATACAGAAGCCACCAATACCTCACCAAACCAGCAAAAATCTCTATTGCCAATTCCCAACTAATCTCCACCCTACTCTACGCATCACCCATACTTACAAATTTTAGTCATATCTACACAAGCTCAAAGTCTGCTATAATAAAATCGCAAAATTTGCCACTGGTGCCTCCTATCGCAGCCACCACCCTCTCCCTTAGAGACATTGACTGGCTTGAACTCCCACAACTCCTACATCAAACTCAACTTACCTTTGCTCAAACTAGTAAATCACCTTCTCTGAATCCCATCGCTCCATACAATTCTCCAACCCTACCACTCTTCTAGACCACTACGCTCCTGCAACAAAAATCTACTCTAGCTCACCAAAGCCAAAAACTCAACAGGTTAAGCACTACTTTCCTGCGCTATATCCAAGATCTGGAACAACCTTCCCACTACCATAACTACCCCTTCCTTCCTGCAGTCTTTTCAAGACTGCACTTAAATCTCACCTAAATTCACACTGGGTTTGTCCTTGTCCAAACCCAGACTAATAAACCCCCCCCTTCAACCCTTCTCAGTTTTAGATAGAGCATCCCCCTCTACCACTATAAAACTGAACTGAAGATTACTCACTGCTTGTTAATCATTCCAGGAATTAGTTATCATTTAGTCTATCATGGTTATCTAGTTACGGTTTAGAAAATTTGTAGCACTGTGTTTTACTTCCTATTTCTCAATGTTTTTAATTAGAGCTTCTACTCAATTGTATCAAAATTGCACCTGTATTTCTCCATGTCATGATCACCTCTACTGCATACGTACCTTGATTGTTACTGTTTACCATCTACCATGTCATTTTGTGGAGCTTTTCTCCCCAGGCCTCCGCTGAAAAAGGACCAGTGACCAGTCGGAATTTCCCGGTAAACAAATGTAAATAAAATAAATAAAAATAAAAGTAATTTGTATACTGGCAGATGGGTTGTTGCGGCAGGCAACTCATTCATGTAAAGAATACGATAACAGAGTAACAGAAGGACATAGGTTCATAGGTAGGTACTAGGCTATCGGCCCAAGGGCCTACGTAAGCCTAGCCAGCAAGTTACCATAGCTTACGCCACCAGCAGAGAGACAGAAGTGATCCCCGGGGTGCATTCCCTATCCACTCATCAAGATTTTTCTTGAAAGAATACTAATGGAATTTGCTTGACATAGATGGGTATCTTGTTCCAGAGTATAGGAAGTCTCTGGGACAGGAATCTATCCCTCCAGCGTGTCCTGTTTATTGTGGTGCAAGGTTTAGATCCCTAGAGCATGTAGGTTGGAGAGATTGGGATTTCTTTAGGTGTAGCATGTCCAACAGCTCTGGGTTTGACATAGCTTGATATGTTAGGCAGAGATCACCTCTGAGTAGGCGATATGCTACAGAGTAAAGCTGGAGTTTTTTGAGGCGGTCAGTGTAGGGCATTTGGTTTGAGGCCAGTAATTCTCTTTGTGAGGTACTTGTGTGGCCTTTCCAGCTGCTGCAGATGTCTTGTGAGGTACATTCCAAAAGGGGCGTTGTACTCTATAATGGGTCTAATGAGTAACGAGTAGAGGGGAACAATGACCTCTTTTTTCCTGGATGAGAACCCTTTTATGATGAGGTGTGCCACATAGGACGACTTCCTGACTACTGTGGCGATGTGACTATCAAAGGAGAGACTACTGTCCACCCGGGTCCCAAGGTCTCTTATCACGCATTCGGTGTTAAGTAGATTGCTGCCTATGTGGTAGTTCATGGGTACAGAGTTTTTACCAAAGGGGATGACACCGCACTTTTTAGCACTGAGCTTGAGGCCATGGCTCTGACACCAGGCATCTGTCTCGGTGAGGCCCTTCTGTAGGATGTCTACATCATTTGGGGACTTGACTATGGCTCCTAGTTTGCAATAATCTGCGAACTTTGTCAGCCAGAGGCCTTCTGTGTTAGCCTGTACTTCAGAGAAGTAGACACCAAACAGGAGAGGTCCCAGGATGGAACCCTGTGGCACTCCACTTGTCACTGCCTTGAGGTCAGATTTGGTGTCTGCAACTTTTACAGTGTGGGTTCTGAGAATGGTCTAGAAGACTATTCTTTGGTACTAGATGCACACTGGAATGTCTTCCAAAGGGTAATGTACAGAAAGTTTCTGGCACAGATTTACAGAGAAGGGTAGGAGGTGGAAGCATGCTTGCACAGTCATTTTAAGGTATTAGACTGCCACCCCCCCCCCCCAGAAAAGATCCTTTTTTTATTCCCATCCTGCCATCTCTTTGTTCCCCTGCTGAGGCTGAGGAGGAGGCATTTTTTTTTTTAATAGAACAAAGATTTGTGAGACTTCCACCTCTCAAATTGGCCCACCTGCTACTCGGGTCCACGAACAAAAACTCATCTAAAATGCAGTTTTTACATTTTAGACTTTACCTCATCAGAAAACTTCTGATTGTGCACACAGGCAAATTTCAACTATGTGGTATGAGAGAAGGCCCTAGCTATATCTGCACAACTGTGCACATACAAAGATGTTCTGATACTTGAGAAATATTAGAATAATGGAATTCAAACAGGAAGTACCTTCAGTGTAGCAGATAATTCTCTCAAACTGCCTGCACAAATCAGAATAAAAATCTTCCACGTCTGATAGTTAAGAATTCTGGAAGCCCAAGTGTAAGACATTCTCTTAACCTGTCCACAGCTGGCGAAGATGTAGAAATTGCTGCAAAGTCAGACCAGAGGTGGGAATACAAATTTTCAGGTGTGACAAACTTTGCAAAACGTTTACCATTTTGACAAGTGAAAGGTTGAAGCCAGGATTATTACAGGCAACATTAATTGGATTCTCCAAGGCTGGCACAATAGGTGGTATGGGAGTGGAATGAAAGACATCTACTTGTATCACATTACCCTCAATTCAGGGTAACAGCCACCGGTTTCCATAAACACACCTCATTCATCCTTGCTATTCTCTGTGAAAATGAAAATTCCATTAGAGGGGGTTGTAAGGACCATGTTTTCTTTTAATCAGGGAACTGGGCTTCAGAATCTGCAGAAGTCGTCCCATCTCAGTCATAATCCTTTGACATTTTCCCCAAGGAATTTCTCAACTGATATTACTGTTATGCAAGGATTTCTGAGCACCAGTATTAACAGCCTGTAATAAACTGCCTAAGAAAATCCTCTGACACCATAGCTTTAGATGGAGTGTTTAAACTTTGTTTTTTCCTTTGCAGGAAAAGGTCTGGATAAAGGCAGACTAAGGCGGCACTTCTGCACAGTCTAGAGGTTTTTCTCCAGCTACCCAAGCAACCCCTGCCCCCTCAAGTGTCAACCCTGAACCAAAGATGGCTCTTCCATACTCAGATCATACACTGGAACAGACAAAGAGAATGTGGATGGCACCTGGATCATGACAGCTGAAAAGACTACACACCAGGGGAAGCCAGATAGGCGAGCGGTCTGAGGAATGATGAATGGCCACTAGTGATTCACCCACGAACAGAGACACTGACCAAGGCCATGGTGTCAGCAAGGGATCTTTCGTAACTTTTTTTTTTTTTTAAGGAACAGCAGGAGATGGAGCCACATATACAGGATAAATATCCATGCTAAAATCAAAAGGAAGATTTCTCAAAGGGGATAAGAGTTGGAAGGAGTTGGCTGAAAAGTGAGCAGTCAAAAACAATGTTCAATAGAACACATGCACTGAAACAGTCTCCGCTTACAGTAAATGCAAAAATATCACACTAACTTTGTCAGAAACCTTTTACCCAAGAAATGCAAGATGACAGAAAAAATGGTGTGTGGACAGTGTACACAAGCACTGACCTACTGTGTAATGGTCCCTGCCCAGTTTACACAAATAGTACATTCACAAAATTAGCTCACAAATTGTGCTAAACACAGTGGTCCCTGACAAGAAACATCTGATATTCAAAATATCACACTTTTTAAAGGAGAAATACTACACAATGCCCAGATTTAAAAAAAATCTTTTTTTTCTAAAAGGGCAATAAATGTGTGGAAGGATTCCCCATTTGGGACATCTGTCAGAACAAAGCTGAAAGCTGGTTGCTGCTCCTGTGAAGCAGTGAGCTGCTTCTTCAATAGGCAGCAAAGATGTACTGAAGAAATCACCAATTATGGCTTTTCCTACACACAGCTGTCCAGTGAGCAGTCAGAATGAAGATGTGGGAAGCAGCAAGATCTTTTGTAAGCTGGACATCTGTGTCCTGCGCATATCACAACCCATACAGCCTAAAGGCTACTGCAGCAGTAGAAATGAAGACCCATTGTTACCTCTGCTTCAGTATGCACAAGAATCCTGCTTTAGGGCCAAAGAAAAGATCTTTTCCATTTTGCCAAGTATGATTCCCTAGTGCTTAGTTTCCTAACCTCTCTCTTCTGACAAAAGCAGCAAGGAAAAACAATTACTTTCCAGACTGCCAGCTTGCGTATTACCAGCCCTGGGTTTAATATGGTGCAGTATTTCAGTCAGCATCAAAAACAATGCGGTCTTCTCTGGTCTTCAAAAGTCAGTGGGAGAACCAGTGATAACTCTGCCAAAGATGTGCAATCAAGATAACTTTTGTTCTTTTCAACACTCTTCTAGATACCACCTGGAATCAGGGGCAGGAGTGGAAAGGCATACAGGAACTTGCCCCACCAGATGGAGATTGCAAAAACTGCCCAAGACTTCTGGAAGAGGAATATGCATCAAAGCTTTTTTGATCTGGTATTTCTTGTGGGATGCAGAGAAATCTTAGGACCCCCCCTTTGTCATTGAAATAAAATCCTCTCTGTGCAGTGCTCGATCATGAATGGCACCATCAGTTATCCTTTCTGGAGATGTACACAGAGCAGATGAAATAGCAAACAAGGCCATCAGAGGCACTCCACCAGCTTCTGGAAAGTGACTCAGATAGCATAAAGAAACTGTCAGGTTGCAAGACAAAAAGCTAGACACTTCATAAAGGATGCCAGCAACAACTTGCTTATCAGTCCACAGGGTAAAGGCAGATGGAAGGAGTACTTCTAGCAGTCCCCCCCCCCCAATAAACTGTACCCTCTCCGACATGGCCTGTAATGAAAAAAATAGGAGGAGCCCAGCCTAGGGGAAGGAAGCACTAAGGAAAATGAAGTCAAAGAAAGCAGCTGGCCCTGATGAGGTCACAGCAAATATGATAAAGATGATGAGTGAGTTAGGGGAGAAACAGCACAGCAGTATGAAGAAAAAAGGAGTTTCCCAGATGACTAGAGAATAAGCAAAAGAGTACCAGTGTACAAGAAAGAATAATTGTGCTAAATCTTACCATAACCATTACTGTCCTATGTGCAGTACTCCCAACATGAGGGGAATCACTGCCAAAGGCAGTCCCAGCATTCAGCCAGTATACAAAAGATTTAACTACTGCAGGGTATGTAGGACTAATCATGCAGGGTAGCTGCCAGCTTAGACCATAAACAAAGCCCACACATACCATTTTCAGAAATGAATGCCCCAGCAAGAACACCAGTCTAAGGAATAAAAGGAGGTAAGCATATACCCAGGGGAAAAAAAAAGTACAGTTTTGTACCTACCATAAATGTAGATGTTCGAGTGTAAACACTGCTGCATTACACTTGGGTTATCCTGCCGTCAGGCGGTCCCCGCAGTCTGCCAGAATTCCAAAGTCTTGGTCCGGCGTGGGTTGCTGTCGCCTCCTCCCTGACGTCAGTGCGACAGGGGTATATAAGATGCAGCAGATGCCATTTTCTTCAGTTTTTCTTGCCCCAGATGTCAGGTGCCCCCAAATAGGTAGAGAATACCAATTGCTAGTAAAAAAATACAAAAGAAAAGTAAACAACCATTTTTAGTTACCAGCAAATACTCCCCATAGGTAATAAAGGGTATATGATCTAGGTAAATACCAGAAAGTAAGAGGGGAAGGAGGGAGGGTAACCTGGACTGCAGCAGTGTTTACACTCTAACATCTACATTTATGGTAGGTACAAAACTGTACTATGCTCATCGCGTTACACTGCTGCAGTCATTACACTTGGGTGGAATCCCAAAGCTGAGGTAGGGAGGCTGGATCTATAAGGCATTAGGGGTGGCTATAAGGCCCTGCAGTACAGCAGTGGCAAAGCCAGCTCGTGATTTGGAGTATAAAGGCAAAGGGTAATGTTTGGTGAAGGTATGCACAGAACTCCATGTTGCTGCTTCCAAAATATCCTTGGGTAGGTACTCCTCTGAGGTAGGCAGTTGAAGTGGCTATTGCCCTGGTGGAGTGACATCTAATGCTGCTAGGTACAGGTTTCCCATAGTGGGTATAGCAGAAACATATACAGTGTCCTATCCATTTTGAAATAGTCTGCTTTGAAATGTCTTTTCCCTGTGCTCCTGCAGCGTATGCTACCAATAATTGCTCAGATTTTTGGAAAGCTTTGGTTTTGTCCAAGTAGAAGCGTAACTGTCTGTGAATGTCCAAAGAATGTAGTAGTCTCTCCCCTTTGTTCTGTGGTTTTGGATAAAAAGTTGGCAAATGAATACGAGACAAAATGAATAGTTTGGTTTAGAGCCACACTTGATACCACCTTTGGCATAAACGTAGGGTTGGTTCTTAAAGACACCCTGTCCTGGTGGAAGATGAGGAAAGGTCCCACTGCCATTAGTGCCTGTAATTCTGAAACTCTTCGTGCTGATGTTAATGCCAGTAGCAGAGCAGTTTTCCAAGAGATGTATTTTAATTCTGCTGTGTTAGCTGGCTCAAAAGGAGGTAAAGTTAATTTTTCCAAAACAAAATTCAGGTCCCAAGTAGGTGTTGGTGCTCTACCGGGCGGTCTTATGTTTTTAGCCCCTCTGAGGTATTGTTTGAGCAAAGGATTAGAAAAAATTGGTGGATCTGTGTTGTAATGAGCAGAGATAGCGGAGGCATGGATCTTAATGGATGAAAAAGAGAGGCCCTTGTCCAGCATCTCAGTTAAGTATTGCAGAATCTGAGGAATGTTTGGGACTAGAGGGTCAAGGCTGTGCGCTTGGTTCCAGGCACAGAATCTCTTTCATTTGTCTGAGTATGCTTTCCTGGGGCTAGGACTTCTGACCTCCAGAATGACATCCATAACAGCTTTGGAGAGAGGAATTTTCCATGCAGCTAGATTTAAGCTCTTTAGCTGGCTGTGAAGTATCTGATTGTTATGCTGAGTCAGCAACTGTGGAATCTGTGGTAAAATCCAGGGTGGTTCTTGTGTCAAGTTCTTTAAGATTGGGTACCAGTGCTGGCGTGGCCAGTCTGGTGCAATCAATATCATTTTTGGCTCTTCCTGCCTGGCTTTTATGAGTACCTTTGGAAGGAGAGGTAAAGGGGGGAAAGCGTATACTTGTAGTTTTTTCCAGCTGAATGAGGGCGCATCCACTTTCCATGCTTGTGGATGGTAGCTCCTTGTGCAGAATTTCTGTAATTGGCAGTTCTTTGGGGTAGCAAACAGATCTATGTCCGGGCTCCACCATTTTTGTGTTATCATTCTGAATATTTGTGGGTTCAGTTCCCATTCGTGTGGGTCCACAATGTCTCTGCTTAGGTCGTCTGCCAGTGTGTTTTTCCTCTCCTGGCAGGAATTGCGCTTGCAGATGAACTTGGTTGTTTAGAGCCGTGTTCCACAAGGTCATGGCTTGTCTGCAGAGGGGGTAGGAGTGCGTGCCCCCTTGCTTGTTTATGTACCATATAACTGTGGTGTTGTTTGTCTTTAATAGTAATTGTCCTGGATGCAGTAGGTCTTTGAAAGCTATAATAGCATTTGGTACAGCTAGCATCTCTTTTTGATTGATGTGGAGATGTCTTTGCTCTGTGGGCCACTCGCCCTGGATACATCTTCCTGCCATGTGTGCTCCTCAGGCGTAATCCGATGCATCTGTTGTCAGTGTTTGCCTGGCTGTGGGTTGAGTGAAAGGCTGTCCCTTGTTGAGTTGACAAGCTTGTGCCCATCGAAACTCCTGTTGTAGGCAAGGAATTAGTGGTATAACTGTTTCCAAATTTTGACAGTGTTGAGACCATACACTCTTTAGGTACCATTGTAGTTTCCTCATATGCAGTCTGGCATATGGAATTAGTAGTATGCAAGATGCCATGTAGCCCAAGGCATGCAGAATTTTTCTTGCAGGGAGTTGGGTCTTTGTTGCCAATAACTGAAAATATTGAGTCAGTTGTCTTTGCTCGTCTGGCGTGAGATAAGCCATCTGGGCCGTTGTGTTCAAGCTGGCACCCAGGAATATTATCTGCTGTGAGGGCACTAGTTTTGATCTATTTTAGTTTACTGTGTACCCCAGGCAACTTAACTTTTTTACATACGCCAGATGCTTTAGTAGAATGCCCTTGCTCTCTGCTTGAATCAGGCAGTCGTCCAGGTATGGATAAATTTGAATTCTTTTTTGCCTGCAAAATGCAATTACTGGTCCCAGGCACTTTGTGAAGACCCTGGGCGCAGTAGATAAACCAAAGGGCAGTGCAGAGAATTGATAGTGCATTGAACCAGCTAGAAATCTGAGGTATCTTCTGCAATTTTGTCTGATAGGGACATGCAGGTATGCCTCTGAGGTCCAAAGTCACGAGCCAAGCTTTCTTGCCCAACATGGGAAGAAGCTGCTGTAGTGTCAACATCTTGAATTTCGGAACATCCAGGTAAGTGTTTAGTGTAGAAAGGTCCAGAATGGGTCTCCAGGCTTTATCCTTTCTGGGAACTACAAAGAGTCTTGAGTAAAATCCTTGTCCTTGTTCCTGTGGTGGTACCTTTTGAATAGCTCTCATGTCCATGAGTGCTGTAATTTGTTTTTGAGCCTCTGCCCAATGATTTGGTGGCAGATCTGGCATTTCTTTTAGCCTTGGAAAGGTGTGGAAATGGAACCTATAACCTTGAGATACAATGTTAAGAACCCATTTGTCTTCGGTGATGTAATGCCAGTTGTGATAGAGAAGTGCCAGTTTTCCTCCTAAGGGGGCTGCCAAGAGCGAGCTGTTTGGCAGCTGTAGTGGAAAGTCACTGAGGCTGTTTTTTATGAGGTTAAAGCCTGTCTTCCCCTTCTTTTTGGCCTGGTGTGCCCCATTGTCAAGGCCTGTAAGGACCTTGCGTCTGACCTCTACCTCTTGGACGTCTGTATCTGCCCCTTTGAAGTCTATCTGTGACTGGAAAGGACCAATTCTTTGTTGGCCAATTTCTGCTAAAACGAGGAGGCTAAACCTGTAAGAAATCTTTCACCGTTTGCACAGATTTTGCCTTATCCTCCATCTTCTTTAATACCTCCTCTGCCTTAACTCCAAACAGCACATCCCGCTGAAAAGGTGCATCCAATAGTTTGACCTTAACATGATCTGGTAACGTATGTTCTTTTAACCAAGCATGCTTTCTAATGACAGAGCCTGTAGCTGCTGCTCTGCAGGAGGCCTCTAAGGAATCAAACCCACATTGCAAAGTATGTTTTCCTACTTGTTCAGCTGCATGCAATAAATCCTGCATTTCTTTTAAGTTAGGAGGATCTGAATCTGGAAGCATCTTTTGTTTCAACTGAGACATCAAAAATTGCTGATATTTTAGCATGTGAACTGGCAATTCAAGGCTCTCATTGCTAAAGTAGCAGACGTATATACCTTCTTTCCCCATCTGTCTAATGCTCTGGAATCTCTGCCAGAGGGAACTGGGTTTTTTGTTGATGAGGCCTTAATCCCTTTGGGTCCCTGAGAGATAGTTTCAGGGTCAGCAACAGGGCTTTTGTACAGAAATTTGTGAGAGTCAGGGACACTGTAATATCTATCAGGTTTAACTGGGGCTGGGGGTAAGGAGTCAGGGTTCAAACTGGATTCAGTGCACACATCATCCACAATGTCTAAAACTGGTGGGATAGCAAGGGGTCTATGTTGGGGCAATCAGGAGCGGCCCTAGGTCAACTGGTGCCCTAGGCAAAAGGGCTCCAAGGCACCCCTCATCACACTACCTGGTGCCCCATTCTGGTCTACCTACACCAAATAAATACTGGGAAAGCACCCCTGCTAGACTGGAATCCTAGGTGACCGCCTAGTTGGCCTATGCCTAAGGCCGGCTATGGGAGCAATAAAAGGAAGTCTTTAAGTCTTTTCTTGGATTCTGAGTAATCCTGGCCTTCCCAATGGAAATGCCCTCTCATGGCATGTTTGTTCTCCACAAAGGAGTAATCATCAGGCGGAGAGGCTGATGGAATTGATTCCTTAGCATCAGAATCCTCATAAGGGGGTAAAGAATATCCTAGGTCTGAGGAAGAGTCAGAGGAAATGGACACCTGGTCAGAAGATTCATAGTCTGCATCCTGCCTGGGCCTTTTATCAGAAGGGGGATGGGACCCCCTGATCAGGGTGATTAGGTCCTCGGCCATTTTTAGCATTTGTTTCTTAGGCGTGGAAGCCTGTCCTGGAGAGAGTTGTGTCTGTTTCTTAGCCTTTAAGGGGGGGCTTAGACTCAACAGAGGGTTTAATACTTAGCTGTGTAGGTCTGAAAACACCCTCTGTAGCTGTGGATTGCTCAGCTACTTCGGTTTCCTCTGTAGGTTTAGGATCGGTAAACTGAAGGCCTAGTGCGTCCGAAGGCCCAGCCAGCTCCACGTGGGAGTCGGACGTGGTCTGTGGTTCTGTGGAAGCAGCCGTCAGGAGCTGCGTAGGCACCTCGCTGAAAACCGGAGAACCGGCGACTGGCCTAGAAGAGGCCTCGTCTTCTGTTTTGGGCCTCTGATGCCTGTCCTTGTCCTTTTTATGCATTGCGGTCGTCGAAATTTCCAATGGCATGGTGTAATTAAATTTTCTACCAAAATAATGAGCAAAATCAAACCGACGTTTAATAGTGCGCTTGTTAAACATAGCACAAAACAGACAACCAGTGACGTCATGGTCAGGGCCTAGGCATGGAATACAATAGGAGTGGAAATCCTTATGAGGTATTTGCTTCCCACAAGAAATACAGTTATTAACTTTTTCGGACATCCCCAATGGGGTACTTAGCTTTTTTAGAAGACTTCGGTTCTGGATTCGTAATGAAAATCTCAGGAGTCGGCAGACTGGCATTTGCGAACTGCTTCTGCTTTGGGCACCGCGCAGCAAGAAAGACTGAAGAAAACGGCATCTGCTGCATCTTATATACCCCTGTCGCACTGACGTCAGGGAGGAGGCGACAACAACTGACGCCGGACCAAGACTTTGGAACTCTGGCCGACTGCGGGACTGCCTGATGGCGGGATAACCCAAGTGTAATGACTGCAGCAGTGTAACACAATGAACATCGGGGGGAAGGTGGGAGGGACAGAATACTACAACATAGCTCTATGGTTATGGTAAGATTTTACACAACTCTTACGCCCTATTTTATGTTGCAGTATTTTTAACATGAGAGAGAGCACCAAAGCTCATGAAGAAAAGGAGGGGGAAGGAGCAGAGGCGCTTTCTTAAAAGCCATGGAGAATGGCTCTAGCAAAGCCTGCTCTAGATTTGGAGATGCCAAACAGTTTATGTTTAGTGAACGTAAGAACAGAAGGACCAAGTAAGCTCCTTCCAAAATAGAGTTAGTATCCAAACCTTTGAAAAAAGCGGGTCTATATCAAAATATAGAAAGTTTACTTACCTGAGCACCTAAACGCAGGCATGTCTTCATCGAAACGCAAAAAACATCGATCGCCCTGAAGAGGGAAATTCAAAACATTGATTCTTGTGCCTTCTGCAGTATAACGTAAGGTAAGTGTGCGATAGTTGCAGAACTTAAGGTTAGGGTGCGGGTTATGTTAAGTGCATACTTGGTGGTATATGAAAGATTTAGTGTAGGGTTAGAAGGGTTTAGTTTAGGGCTACAAGTAGGGTTTGGTTTAGTGTATGTATGTGGTTTATTTAGTTTGTGTAAGTAGTATGTAGTGGGCGGTGGGATGGGACAACTATGACATTTCGAGTTTTTGAATTTCACGGTTTAGGGCGTTCAGTGTATTTGCGGTTCGTGGAATGTGTCGGCGTTTAGGTGTTTGGGTAAGTAAACTTTTGATATTTTGATATAGACCCGAAAAAAGCACCTGAAGAAGCCACAGCACTCAGAATGAGCACTAACAGAAACAGAAAGGCTCCTGGCATGAAAAACATAAAAGAAATCCAAGTGGAAATGGTCTGATTGGAAACGGGCATTCCCAGAGCCCTGGGATGAAAAGAAAAACTGATCAGATTTCCTGACAGCCTTAGATTTATCCAAGTAAAATCTGAGTTGTCTATGCACATCCAAGGTGTGTAGAACTCTCTCACTAGAGGATTGTGGAAAGGGGAAAAAGTGGGCTAATGAATAGATTGGTTAAGTGACAAATCATTCACAACCTTGGGCATATAAAAGGGTTAGTACACAAAAATCCTATCCTTGTGGAAAACCAGGAATTGGGGGGGGGGGGGGCATCAAAGCTTGAAGTTTGGAGACACTCCTGGCTTAAGTGATGGCTAGTAATAGCGCTGTCTTCCAAGTACAGTGTTGCAGGATAGCTGTAGCTGCAGGTTCAAACAGAGCTACAGTGAGTTTTTCCAAGACAAATTTGAAGTCCTGAGGAGGATGAACAGGCTTCCCGGGAGGTCTGATGTGAAGGACACCTTTAAGGAAGAGTTAAATATCCAATTTATTGCCAAAGGAGGAGACAAAAGCAGACTAGCAGAAATGGCTGATGAACAAGCTTTTACTGAGGAAAAAGCCAACCCAGCCTTCAGTAGCTCCATACAAGTAAGTTAAAGCCAGAGGAATATCCAAAGAAAGTGGGTCTCGTTTACAAGAAAGACACTAGAAGGAAAACCTCTTCCATTTGGATAAGTAGGATTTCCTAGTTTTGGATTTTCTGGCCTTCTGCAGAACCCCAAAAACCTTCTCTGAAAAGGTGTCTGAAAGGAATCAAAAGCATATCACACCCACAGTGTCATAAGTAGAGTTGACAGGTGTGGGTGTATGAGAGATAGCTTGTCTTGTGCGAGAAGATCCACCTTGTAAGGTAACGTGACAATTGCCCTTCGCTAACTACAGAAGGAACCAATGCGGTCTTGGCCACAAGGGAGTCACCAGCAAGATTACTGGTTTGTCCTATTGAATGTTCAGCTGAACTTTCTGAACAAGAGGGAAGGGGGAATGCATACAGAAACATCCCCTTCCACGAGAAAGGAAGGGCGCCCACCTTCCACATCAGAGGGTCTGAAACTGTCACAAAAGTTTGGAAGTCTGTTCCAAGGGGAGGCAGAGAGATCTACTTGAGAAATACCCCACCAGTGGAAAAAGTCCAGAAACATCTCTGTGAACCATCCAGAGTTATGGACCTTCTCAGAATGTCTGCCACTACATTCTGATTGGAGATCTACACTGCCTGAAGAATGACAAAGTACAAGTTGCCAGTTTCTATGCCATGAAGGCTAGCCTGCACAGAAGGTATGATTTTGTTCCAGTTTGCTTACATACCAAAGAACTGTGGTGTTGTCTGTAAAGAGTTTTAGAAGACCTGGATGAAAGAGAGAGCAAAGTCTTACAGCCAACAGCAGGGCTCTCCAATCTTTTTGTTTATGTGATGAAGCTGGGCTTAGTACCTGGCGAAAGCGCTTAGTTTAGTTTGCGTCTCAAAGTAAGAGCAATTGACCACAGTGGTCCGTTTATTGTTTATTTTTGGTTACACGGTCCCTTGGGGACAGTTTCTTTTTTAGTGTTTATTCGGTTCTGTGGTTGTATTGCTTGCTGCTTTGTCGCTCTGAGTTTTGGTCACTAGTATGGAAGTGGCCATTAAAGAATTAGCTACTGCTGTGGAGAGACTAAAAACTGTATATATGGGAAACATTGCTAGTGGTGGTGCTGGTGCTGACACGCTCACTAGCACACAAGCAGAGTTATTTACCTTGCATTCACCGATTGCAGATGCAGGGATGAATGTAGCAGCTAATTCGAACAATGCCACGACTTTTATTCAAATGGGTGGAAGAGGGGCTATGAGGGACAATCCAATCCCCGAGACTGATGCAGAAGTACGTGACTTCACCAGCTGGTTCCGTAAACCGGATATGGAACAAACAGGCTCGCAAGAGGCAAGGAAGGAGATGCCAACACTCAGATGGCCAATTTCGAGAGGCTATGTACCAAATTTAGAGCCTTACAGCTCGACAATATGTTTCTAAGTAAGTTGTTGATGCTGAAGCAAGTACCGAAAGGTCTTAGGATATGGAAACGACCCATGGGCATGGAAGACGGGACAACAGCAAACCGTGAACTGGTTGCACTATTTGATCATACAGGTACGGAAATGATGAATATCATAATCATTAACAATGAGAGCAAATTGGAAAAGTTAGAGGAAGAATTATCTGGTCTCCACAAAAGTATTACTAAAGATTTATTGTTTTTTCAACATAGGGACAATTTTAGTAAAATTCAACAATGTTGAAACTTTTAACAAAAATGCCAGTATTAAGCAAAAGAAACTCTTGAGGGACACTACCGACTATAGGGAGAACTGGGCTTACCCGGTAGGATCAAAACATATGCATTATGGTGCTGTACCAGGAGACATCAATATCGACAACTATGGTAGTGTAACAGCAAATATTGTTGAAGCAGGTTATGGAGAAGTATTTGAAAACCATGAATGTTTTTTGTAACAACCGATGGAACTAAGGAGGTCGGAAAGACTTTTAAACAGGGGGAATATGGGGAACAGTGGAGGCAGGTTTGCTCCACAGAACTATTACAACAAAAATGGCCAGAGGGGGCGGGGGAAAGGAGGGGTTATCACCGAATCTATCATACTGCTTGTTCTGCTAATGATGTATCTATTTTGCATAGTGATTTTTTGTCTGACCATATTGCCAAAATTTCAATGGATGCTCAGGGTGAAAGTGACGAAATGTTTGAATCATGTGTTGATTCTTTGAATGTTATGGACTTCAATAATGTGTATGAACAAATGGAATGTAAATTGTTGGAAAAAACATGGTTTTACCATATATAACTATACAGAAATGAGTACTGGTGATGTACATTTTCAACTTCTTAGTAAAGGAACAACTCTTGTACTGAACTTTCGTTTAAACATAGCTAATGTGCTTATTTAAAATTATTTATGAGACAACTAAATTTAATAATGTATTTCTCTGTTATGGGGTTTAGATGAACAGGCTGCCTATAACACAATGTTATTAAAAAGAAGTACCTTTATCCCACCACCACACCCGGAGGTATTATCCCTTGAAAGAAGTGCTGAAAGTGATTTTAGAAGTATACTAAATCACGGCAGACAGAAAACTGACAACCTTACTCGGGATGAAAGGGTAGTTTTGAGGGAATTGGCTAACAATAGAAATTATTGGTTTATGAAACCAGACAAGGGTGGTGGGATGGTGGTAATGACAACTATGGATTACAGTTGCAAGATGGATTAAATATTTAATGATGAAGTACCCTATTACACAGCATCTAGAAATGAGATGAATAGAGCTTATTTGAAAATTGATATGTATTTGTATGACTCACTTTTTCAAGGAATGATTAAGTAGAATTTAATTATTTAACAGTTAAGAACCCAGTTTTACCAGTGATTTTTGGTATACTCAAGGTGCACAAGGGAATTCAGAATCTGCCTTTTAGACCTATTGTAGCCGCTGGTGGTTCCAAAACGGAACGTTTAGCATCTTTTGTAGATACATGGTCTAAAATGGAAGTTGTGGAAACTACATATTTTAAGAGACTCTTGGCACTGTTTGGAAAGACTAAAAACAGGCAAAAATGAAACTATATATTCTTGACTGTTGATGTTATTAATTTATTTATAGTGATTCCCCAAGATGAAGGTTTAAACATGTTCCATGACAGTCTACTTAATAGTAAAAGGTTTGATAAATCTAAATTGAACTTAATGGCTGAAGTTATGGAATTGTTATTAAAAAAACAATTTTTTGAGTTTCGAAGGGGAAATATACCAGCAGAAAAAGTATAGTTGTGTACACTTACCATAAATGTAGATATTCAAGTGTATTCACTGTTGCAGTCATTACATTTGGGTTATCTGCTTGCAGGTAGCCCTCAGTCGGCCTGATTAACAAAGTCTTGGGTCCTGCATCAGTTGCTATCCCTTCTTCCATGACATCAGGTCATCAGGGGTATAAAACATGCAGCAGACGGCATCAGTTTTTCTTGCCCCAAATGTCAGGTGCCCCCCTAATGGGAAGCAATTAAATATAAAAGTACAAAGATATACTTCCAACAAAAAAGCAAATACACCAAAAGGCTTTTAAGCATATTAAAGGAAAGTAGAGGTATAGTCAAAAGAAGTTAGGGGGCTGGAGGGTGGGTAACCAGGACTGCAACAGTGAATACACTCCAACATCTACATTTATGCTAAGTGTACACAACTGTACTATGTTCTTCGTGTTTCACTGTTGCAGTCATTACATTTGGGTAGATTCCCAAAGCTATGGTTGGGAGGAGGAATTTAGTTAGCATTAGGGCCAGCTATAAAGGCCCTGCAAGAATGCAGTGGCAAAGCCAGCTCTGGATTTAGAGAAAATTGGCAAATGATAATGCTTGGTGAAAGTATGTACAGAACTCCAGGTAGCAGCTTCTAGGATGTCCGTGGCATGGACGCCTCGAGAAAGCCTGTAGAGGTAGATGCAGCCCTGGTGGAATGAAGTCTGATCCCCTTGGGGGATAGGTTTTCCATGGTGCTGATAGCAGAAATGAATGCAATGGCTTATCCATTTAGAAATTGTTTGCTTTGAAATAGCCTTCCCCTCGGCCCCTGCAGCAAATGCCACCAGCAGTTGTTCAGATTTCCTTCGAGGATTAGTCCTGTCCAAGCACAATCTAAGTTGTCTGTGCACATCTAAGGAATGCAGTATCCATTCCCCTTTATTCTGTGGATTGGGAAAGAAGGTTGGCAAATGAATGGACTGATTAAGAGCCACACTGGATAACACCTTGGGCATGAAGGATGGATTGGTTCCCCCTCTGCTCTCCAAAGTCCTACTAAAAGTCAGACAGGGCAAACCAAAAATGATTCTGATTGCTGCAGAATGGCCTTGCCAACAGTGGCACCCACTCTTGCGCAATGTCACACCTTCGTCTGTGGCACCTGCCTCAGACACCTTACCTACTGTCTCAGCAGAACTACCAAATTCTGCACACACTGCTCCAAACTCTGAATCTTGCAGAGTGGCTAATCAGCTCCAAACTTTTGAATCTTGCAGCGTGGCTAATCAACTAATTTCACCCTTGACATCTCTGAGCAAACCTGTGATGGATGTCATTTTGGAGGCTAGAAGGCCTAGTACCAGAAAATCTTATGCTGACAAATGGAAAAGATTCTGTGCCTGGAACCAGTCACAGGGAAATAAGCACAGCAATGCCAATATTCCTCAGATTCTGCAATACTTAACTGAGATGCTTCACAAGGGCCTATCTTTTTCTTCCATAAAAATCCATGCCTCTGCCATTTCAGCTCATTACAACACAGAACCTCCCTTCTTTCTCTCATCCTCTGCTAAAGCAGTATCTTAGAGGGGCCAAAAATTTAAGACCTCCCAGGAGAGCACCAACTCCTGCATGGGACCTCAATTTTGTTTTGGAAAAACTCTCCCTCCTTTTGAGCCAGCTGCCACTGCGGACCTAAAATTTCTCTCAGAAAACAGCTTTCCTTTTAGCAGTCACTTCAGCTAGAAGGATTTCAGAATTGCAGGCTCTTATGGCAGTGGAGCCTTTCATTATTTTTTTCATCCGGACAGGGTGGCTCTCAAGACCAGTCCATCTTTTCTGCCTAAGGTGGTATCCACTGGCCCTAATGCTAACTAAATCTTAATCATACCATTCTTCTGCCAACTTTCTTTCCCAACCCACAGAACAAGGGTGAGCGGATTCTGCATTCATTGGATGTACACAGACAACTTAGATTCAACTTTAACAGGACAAAACCTCTAAGAAAATCGGAACTATTGGTAGCGTTTGCTGCAGGGGCAGAGGGAAAGGCCATTTCAAAGCAGACCATTTCCAAATGGATAAACCTTTGTATTTGTTTCTGCTACATGCACCATGGTAAACCTATCCACACGGGAATCCGATCTCATTCCACCAGGGCTGCATCTACTTCTGCAGCCTTTCTCGGAGGGTTTCCTACCACAGACATTCTAGAAGCTGCTACCTGGAGCTCATTTTGTACGTTCAAACATTACCATCTACCTCTCTTCTCTAAATACAGAGCTGGCTTTGCCACTGCTGTCCTGCGGGGCCTTATAGCTAGTCCTAATGCTGTACAAATCCATCCTCCCAACCATAGCTTTGGGATTCTACCCAAATGTAATGACTACAACAGTGAAACACGAAGAACATAGTACAGTTGTGTATACTTACCATAAATGTAGATGTTTGAGTGTATTCATTGCTGCAGTCCTGGTTACCCACCCTCCAGCCCCCTGTTTTTCTCTTACTATACCTCTCCTT
Source organism: Protopterus annectens (assembly GCF_019279795.1). Classification (NCBI taxonomy): domain Eukaryota; kingdom Metazoa; phylum Chordata; order Ceratodontiformes; family Protopteridae; genus Protopterus; species Protopterus annectens. Next base: position 616,946,179 of record NC_056733.1, read on the forward strand.
TCTTTTACTATGCTTAAAAGCCTTTTTGGTGCATTTGCTTTTGTTTGGAAGTATATATTTTTTGTATTTTAAATTGTATACATGTATATATATTTTGCTCCCCATTTGGGGAGCACCTGACATCTGGGACAAGAAAAACTGATGTGATGGCGTCGGCTGCATGTTTTATACCCCTGACATCATGGAAGAAGGGACAGCAACAGAAGCAAGACCCAAGACTTTGTTAATCAGGCCGACTGAGGGCAACCTGCCAGCAGATTACCCAAATGTAATGACTGCAACAGTGAATACACTCGAACATCTACATTTATGGTAAGTGTACACAACTGTACTTTTCTACTCGAGACTTTTCCTGGTACCCAGAAAAGACAATTTATGGCGTCCTATCCTGGACCTGTCTACTCTAAACACCTTTTTGGAGATTCCAAAATTCTAGATGCTGACTTCACCAGTTACTTCCTATGCTAGGCAAAGATGCCTGGCTGGCAACACTAGAATTAAAAGAAGCATACCTGCACATCCCAGTCAGTGAATCTTGCAGAAGATACCTACACTTCAAAGCAGGCTACACACACTATCAGTTCTCTGCACTGCTCTTTGACTTATCTACTGCACCCAGGGTATTCACAAAGTGCCTAGCTCCAATTATTGCATTTTGCAGGCAAAGAAATATTCAAATATACCCATACCAGGATGATTGTCTAATTCAGACAGAAAGCCAGTACATACCTTTGAGTCATCTGGCCTTCGTACAAAGGGTTCTAACTTGTCTGGGGTCCACCATAAATGAAAAGAAATCACACCTAGTACCCTGTCAACAAATTATATTCCTGGGATCAAGCTTAAATACAACTTCCCAGATGGCTTACTTCACGCCAGAGAAACAAATTCATTTTACAACCTACTTCAAACAACTGGCCACAAAAGCCCTGCTATCTGCAAGACAAATACTGCAAGCCTTGGGGTTCGTGACCTCCTGCATTCTTCTAATTCCATATGCAAGACTGCATATGAGGAAACTGCAGTGGTATCTAAAAAGCCTATGGTGTCAACATTCTCAAGACCTAGAAACAATGACTCCCATCATACCTTGCCTACGCCTAGATAGAGCATCCACTTTCCAAGCTTTTTTGTGATGAATTCTTGTGCAGAATTTGTCCAACTGATGGTTTTGGGGTGAGGCAAAAAGATATATGTCTGGGCTCCTCCATTTGCATGTCAACATGTTGAAAACTTGTGATTCCAGTTTCCATTCGTGTGTCCATAAGATTTCTGCTTAGTCTGCCAAAGTATGTAGCTTTCCTGGCAGGAATTGAGCTTGTAGTTGTATTTAAGTCAAGGCCGTGTCCCACAATGCCATGGCTAGTCTGCAAAGGGGGTAGGAAAGTGTACCTCCCTGTTTGTTTATGTACCACATAACTGTGGTGTTGTCTGTCTTTATTATTAGTTGTCCTGGATGAAGATAGTCCTTTGAAGGCTGTCAGAGCATTCTGTACAGCTAGCATTAGTTGTCCTGGATGAAGGTAGTCCTTTGAAGGCTGTCAGAGCATTCTGTACAGCTAGCATCTCTTTCTGACTGATATGTAGGTGCATTTGATTTAGGCTTCATTTGCCCTGAATGCACTTTCCTGCCAGATGAGCCCCCCCCCCCCCACCAAGTATAGCTAGGGTTTGGGCAGCAGGGAGTGCAGTGAATGACAGTCCCTTGTTTTGGTGGTAGGCTTCTGCCCACCATAGGAACTCTAGTTGCAGGCAAGGTATAATAGGAATCAATGTTTCCAGGCTGTGACAATGCTGACTACATAAACTTTAAGTACCACTGAAGTTTCCTCATATGCAGTCTTGCATATGGAATTAGAAGAATGCAGGAGGCCATGAACCCCAAGTCTAGCAGAATTTGCCTTGCAGATAGCAGGGCTTTTGTGGCCAGCTGTTTTGAAGTAAGTCACCAATTGAATTTGCTTATCTGGCGTAAGGTAAGTCATCCGGGCAGTTGTATTCAAGCTTGCACCCAGGAAAGTAATTTTGAGATGGTACCAGTTGTGATTTCTTTTCGTTTAAGGTGTACCCTAGAGAAATTAGAACCCTTTTTACAAATGCCAGATGCTATAGAAGAATGTCCTTGTTTTCTGCCTGAATTAAACAATTGTCCAGGTATGGATACATTTGAATATCTCTTTGCCTGCAAAATGCAATTACTCGAGCTAGGCACTTTGTGAACACCCTGGGCACAGCAGATGAGCCAAAGGGCAGTGCAGAGAACTGGTAATGCAAGTAGCCTGCTTTGAAGCGGAGGTATCTTCTGCAAGATTCCCTGATTGGGATATGCAGGTAAGCCTCTTAAGTCTAGAGTTACCAACCAGGCATCTTTGCCCAGCATAGGTAGTAACTGTTGAAGAGTCAGCATCTTGAATTTTGGAATGTCCAGAAATGTATTTAGTGTGGATAATTCCAGAATTGGACACCATGACTTGTCTTTTCCTGGGTACCAGGAAAAGTCTTGAATAGAAACCTTGTCCCTTTTCCTCTTCTGGCACTGGTTGAATAACTCCCATATTCATGAGGGACAGAACTTGTTTCTGGGCCTCTGTTCACCGATTTGGGGGCAGATCTGGCCATCCGTTTGGGATTGGCAACGTGTGGAAATGAAATCTGTATCCCTGGGATACTACATTTAAAACCCATTTGTCCTGGGTAATAAGTTGCCAGTTTCGTGCATGAATGAGAAGTTATGTACCTACCATAACGTTCCATGTTAGTTGTCTTCTCTCGCCTTCATTCTTGCTGGATGGGACCGCGTCCCTAGCACCTTCATCCTGGGTGGCTCATTGGAACAGACTCTTGAGAACGGTGGAACCAAAATTTGCCCTGCTTCTGGAGGCCATGTCCAATTTGTAATGTGTAACGAAAGTATGAGGAGAGGCCCATGTGGCAGCCGCACAGATAGTGTCTATTGGTAATCTAGCTTGAAAAGCTGTAGATGTAGCCAACGCTCTGGCTGAATGGGCTCTTGGCCTAGAAGGCAATTCTTTACCTCTGAATTGATAAATACAGGTAATAACAGAAGACAGCCACCTAGACAGGGTTACTTTAGATACTGGAAGGCCCTTTCTACTCTCAGCATAAGATAAGAGTTTATCAGATTTCCTGAATTGTTTAGTTCTGTCCAGATAAAAGCAGAGCTGACGAACGTCCAGACAATGTAGTTTTTGCTCCGCCCTGTTTGAATAATTAGGAAAGAAAACTGGAAGATCAATAGATTGATTTAAATTTGTCTGAGAAGCCACCTTGGGTAAAAAGGATGGGTTAGTTCTTAGAGAAACCCTGTCTTTGTGGAACACTAAATAAGGAGGGCGAATACAGAGGGCATGAAGTTCAGATACTCTCCTAGCCGACGTAATGGCGACTAGGAATAGTGTCTTCCAGGAAAGTAACTTCAAGGAACAGGAGGCCGCAGGTTCAAAGGGAGGGAGAATCAAGGATGCTAAAACTAAGTTTAAATCCCACTGTGGTGGGGGGTCTTTGATCGGAGGCCTGAGTAAAAAGATACCTCTGAGGAATACCTTGCAAAGCTTATGGGACATGATGTTGGAGTCCGACAAGCCTATGTGAAAACTTGAGATGGCTGCTAGCTGAACTTTTACTGTGGAGGAAGAAGATCCTGAGTGAAAGATTTCGGCCAGGAAATCCAAGACCAAATGTATTGGAGCAGTGAAGGGATCTATGTTCTTAGCCTTTGCCCAAAAGGAAAAGCGTTGCCATTTACTAGCATAGATCCTTCTGGTGGAAGACTTAAGGGAAGCCATGATAATATCGCGGACAGAATTCAAAATCATAGGAAGCCTGGCTAGGGACGGAAGTGGAGCAACCAAGCTGTGAGGTTGAGAGATTGCAGGGATTGGTGCAGCTGCCCTGATTGATGGGTCAAAAGTTCTGGCATTGGATCCAGATGACAAGGCTACTCCAAAAGACAGCGATGCAGGAAAGGGAACCATATCTGTCGAGGCCAATAAGGGGCAATGAGGATCATCTTGGCCCTCAAGGCGGTAGCTTTCTGAATTGTTTGTGCGATTAACGGAAAGGGGGGAAAGACGTAAAGAAGTCCCCGAGGTCTCTGGGGGGATGGCCTGAAAGGGGGAAGAGAGTGAAAAAGTCAAGGCGCTTGCTGTTTTGTGGTGTTGCAAAATGATCGCAGCAAGGAAAACCCCACTTCCGAAATATATTGTCCGTCACCGATTGCTTGAGAGACCACTTGTGAGGCATGAGAAAGTACAGTTGTGTACACCTACCATAAATGTAGATGTTCGAGTGTCTTCACTGTTGCAGTCATAACTGTAGGGTGCTCCTGCCGGCAGGCAGCCCGAGGTCGGCCAGAATCCCAAAGTCTGGGTCCGGCGTCGGCTGTATAAGCTAGTATCCTGACGTCAGTACGCCTTGGTACATAGCCCTCAGCCGACGCCATCTTCTCCAGCCTTTCTTGCCCTAGATGTCACAAGTCCCCAACAAATCAAAAATGAATCCAACAAGGAAACACAAATACACCACAAATATGAGAGAAAGAGGGGATAGGAGGGAGGGAAACCCGACTGCAACAGTGAAGACACTCGAACATCTACATTTATGGTAGGTGTACACAACTGTACTATGTTCTTCGTGTTTCACTGTTGCAGTCATAACTGTAGGGTGGAATCCCAAAGCAGTGTAGAGAGGGAGGAGGCTTTAGATAGAAGAAGGGGAGGCAAGAATACCCTGCAAGACAGCAGAGGCAAAGCCTGCCCTAGACTTAGAAAACAAGGGGAGATTGTAGTGCTTGGAAAAAGTATGCACAGAACTCCAAGTGGCAGCTTCCAAGATATCCTTGGTAGGCACTCCTCTGAGGAAAGCTGTAGAAGTAGCAGCTGCTCTAGTAGAATGACTTCTAATGGTCCCTGGAAACTGTTTCCCATGATGAGTGTAACAAAATCTGATTCCATAAGCAATCCATTTGGAAATAGTTTGTTTAGAAATAGGTTTTCCAAGAGAACTGGAGGCAAAGGAAACAAACAGTTGGTTAGACTTTCTGAAATCTTTAGTCTTGTCCAAGTAAAATCGTAACTGTCTGTGTACATCCAATGAATGCAAAATCCTTTCCCCTTTATTTTGAGGATTTGGAAAGAAAGTAGGAAGGTGAATTGTCTGGTTCAAGGCCACTTTCGAAATCACCTTAGGCATGAAAGTAGGATTGGTCCTCAAGGATACTCTGTCCTGATGGAAAATAACGTATGGTTCCACAGCCATGAGAGCTTGCAACTCTGAGACCCTTCTGGCAGAGGTCAATGCTAACAAAAGAACAGTCTTCCAAGATAGAAATTTAATGTCTGAAGATGCAGCAGGCTCAAAAGGAGGCAAAGTAAGTTTTTCTAAAACATAATTGAGATCCCAGGCAGGGACAGGAGGGGTCCTTGGAGGCCGCAAATTTTTAGCCCCTCTCAAGAACTGCTTCACCAAAGGATGAGAAAAAACAGGAGGATCAGAACTGAAATGCGCAGAGATAGCAGAAGCATGAATCTTAATGGAGGAAAAGGAAAGTCCCTTAGATAAAAGTTCCGAAAGGTAAAGCAAAATAGAGGAGAGATCAGGAACCTGAGGATCAGAGCCTCGGTCCTGCATCCAAATAGAAAACCTCTTCCATTTAGAGGCATAAGATTTCCTAGTGCTAGGCCGTCTAGCTTCCAAAAGAACATCCAATACTTGTTTGGGAAGACTAGAAGCAATCAAATTCCTTTGAAGAGCCAAGCTGCCAAGCAAAGGGTCTTGAGGTTGGAATGTAGTAACTGACCCTGATGCTGGGACAGAAGCTTAAGGGTACAGTGGAAGAATCCAAGGAGGCCCCGAGAACAGGAGCTTTAAGGTTGGATACCAAAACTGTCGAGGCCAATTTGGAGCAATCAAGATGAGGAACTTGGGCTTGTCCTGCTTTATCTTCAGTAGTACTCGAAGCAGTAGAGGAAGAGGAGGGAAGGCATATGCCGAAAGGCTTCTCCAGCTGAAGGACAGGGCATCCACTCTCCATGCTGTTTTGTGGAAGGACCTGGTGCAAAAGTGAGGCAGCTGATGATTGAGATGGGATGCAAACAGATCTATCTGGGGACATCCCCAAACTGCAGTTATCCTGTTGAACAAGTTGGTGTCTAGCATCCATTCGTGAGGATCTGAAATGTTTCTGCTTAGGCTGTCTGCTAAGAGATTCTGTTTCCCTGGAATGAATTGAGCTTGGAGATGCAGATTCAAATTTAGAGCTGTGTCCCATAAACCCATAGCTAGTCTGCAAAGGGGGTAAGAATGAGAACCCCCCTGCTTGTTGATGTACCACATGACCGTGGTGTTGTCTGTGCGAATTAGCAGAGGCCCTGGTTGTAAAAGGTTTTTGAAGGCTAAAAGGGCATTTTGAACTGCCAACATTTCCTTCAGATTGATGTGCCAGTGAAGATGGTCCTTTGTCCAGGTTCCCTGCTGGCAATTGTCTAGAAAGTGTGCTCCCCAAGCATAATCAGAGGCGTCCGTGGTTAGGATTTGAGTAGGTTGAGGGAGACGAAAAGGCTTTCCTTTGTTTAAAATGCATGCCCTGGTCCACCAGAGGAACTCCTTCTGGAGGCAGGGGATCAGAGGTATCAGAATATCCAGATCGTGGTAATGCTGTGACCATACACTTTTCAGATACCATTGAAGCTTTCTCATGTGAAGCCTTGCGTTTGGAATCAACAGAATGCAGGAAGCCATGTAGCCCAGAGCCTGCAGGAATTTCCTTGCAGTGAGCTGAGATAGAGTTGCCAAGGTGTTGAATGTAGAAGCCAGCTGAGTTTGTTTTTCTGGAGTGAGGTAGGCCCTTTGTAAGGTTGTATTTAAAAGGGCTCCCAAGAATACCATTTGTTGAGAAGGGATCAAATGTGACTTTTTTATGTTCACTGAGAATCCCAGTAGTAGGAGAAGACGTTGAACAAAGTCCAGATGTTGAAGCAGAAGATCTTTGCTGTCTGCCTGAATAAGGCAGTCGTCCAAATAGGGGTAAATCTGGATCCCCTGAAGTCTGCAGTAAGCCACTACTGGTGCCAGGCACTTGGTGAAGACTCTGGGCACAGTAGATAAACCAAAGGGCAGAACAGAGAATTGAAAGTGCCTTGAACCTGAGGAATTTCCTGCGTTCTTGTCTGATAGGGATATGCAAATAGGCTTCCTTTAAGTCCAATGTCACCATCCAGGCCCTGAGAGAGCATTGGAATAAGCTGTTGCAGAGTAAGCATCTTGAACTTTGGAATTTTCAAAAAGGTGTTTAACACAGAAAGGTCCAGAATAGGTCTCCATGAGTTTTGTTTTCTGGGAACCAGAAACAGCCTTGAATAAAACCCTTTTCCCATTTCCGAGAGTGGAACTGGCTCTATGGCTCTCATGGCCAGAAGAGCATCCACTTGAGTTAAGGCCTCTGACCATTGAAGTTTTGGCAGATCTGGCCAACCGTGAGTCCTTGGCAAAGTGTGAAAGTGGAACTTGTAACCTTTTAAAATCACGTCCAATACCCATCTGTCCTGGGTAATGTGTCCAATTTCTGTAAAAAAGAGACAGTTTTCCTCCGAGAGGGGCGTCCAGGTAAAGAGGTCCTGAAGCCCAACCGAGAGAGTCATTGAGTTTGTTTTCTTTGAGATTGGGATCTGTCTTCTCCCCTTCTAGGTGAAGAAGCAGTCCATTGTCTAGATCTGTACGAGGTCTGGCCTTGACCACGACCTCTGGAGCGTCTATATCTTCCCCTTTGAGGCCTGTCAGACGTGGGAAAGGACCAATTTTTAGAGGGCCAATTCCTGGAAAATCTAGGAGGCTGAACTTGCAAGAAATCTTTTACAGTCTGCATGGACTTTGCCTTTTCTTCCATCTTTTTAATAACTTCCTCAGCCTTAGAGCCAAAAAGGACATCTTGTTGAACAGGGGCATCTAATAACTTAGCCTTAACCTGTTCAGGTAAACTTTGTTCACCAAGCCAGGCATGTCTCCTAATCACAGTACCAGAGGCAGCAGCCCTGCAGGAAGCATCCAAAGCATCAAAACCACAATGTAAGCTATGCTTGTTAACCTGTTCAGTAGCATGCAAAACATCCTGAATTTCCTTATCCTCTGCACAAGCAGGGAGGGAAGCAAGCTTTTGCTTTAAAACAGACAAAAGAAACTGCTGATATTTAAACATATGAAATTGGCAATTTAAAGCCCTTACAGACAGGGTAGCAGAAGTATATACCTTTTTACCCCACCTGTCTAAAGCACGAGAATCCTTCTCAGAGGGAATAGGATTTTTAGAAGTAGCAACCTTAGCAGCCTTAGAGCCCTGAGAAATAGTTTCAGGATCTGCAGAAGGATTTTTAAATAAAAATAAACGAGAGTCAGGAACCCTATAAAATCTATCAGGCTTAGAAGGAGCAGGAGGCATGGAATCAGGATTCAAATTAGCCTCAGAAAAAGCATCATCTACAATGTCCAAGACAGAAGGGATAGCTAAAGGCCTATGCTGAGGAAGAAGAAGAAATTCTCTAAGCCTCTTTTTAGAAGCAGAATATTCCTGTCCTTCCCAATGAAAATGTTCCCTCATCTCATGCAGGGTTTCCCCAAAAGAAAAATCCTCAGGCGGAGAGGCCGAGGGCAAAGAATCCTCAGCATCCGAATCCTCATAAGGGGGAAAGGAATAGTCCTGATCAGAGGAAGAAACAGAAGATACAGAAGCCTGGTCAGAGGAATCCAAAGTAACATCCTGTCGAGGCCTTTTCTCAGGAGGGGGGTGAGATCCCCTAATCATTGTAAGCAAATCTTCAGCCATCCTCAATAATTGTTTTTGTGTCTTGGGAGTGGATTCAGAAGCAACTTGAGCTGAAACTTTAGACTTAGTAGGAGTCTTTGTCTTTGCCTTTGAAATGGTAATGTGAGTAGGCCTGAAAACCCCCTCAGAAGCCAGTACCTGCACAGCGGTTCCGGACCCATCTGAAGGAGCGATGTCCAAAGGTCCTGCAGCGGTTAAAATAGTGGGCCTTGATGGCTCCCCGTGGGAGTCCGTATCGGCCATCGGTTCAGAAGTGGCGGACAGGGGCTGCAAAAGCGCCTCACTGACGACAGCCGAACCGGAGGCTGGCTCCAGCTGCAACGAGTCCTGTTTGGACCTCGGAGGCCTGTCTTTGTCTTTGCGCTTCTTTTGAACTCCGGTAGTGTCCGACGACATTCTATAATTGAAGCGTCTGCCAAAATAATTTAAAGCCCAATCGTACCTTCGCTTGACAGTACGAGAGTTAAACCTGGCACAGAACCGACAACAAGAAACGTCGTGGTCAGGGCCTAAGCAAGGTAGACAGTAAGAGTGGAAATCTTTATGAGGTATTTGTTTCCCACACGCTATACAATTATTAACTTTTTCTGACATCGGAGGAACAAGAAAAGATTCCAACGGGTACTTAGCTTTGAGAAGAGAAGTAACAACTTCGGACCGACAACAACCAAAAATGCTGTTCGAAAATCGCCAACCAACGTTTTGCGAGCTGCTTTCCACCGCACGGCAAGAAAGACTGGAGAAGATGGCGTCGGCTGAGGGCTATGTACCAAGGCGTACTGACGTCAGGATACTAGCTTATACAGCCGACGCCGGACCCAGACTTTGGGATTCTGGCCGACCTCGGGCTGCCTGCTGGCAGGAGCACCCTACAGTTATGACTGCAACAGTGAAACATGAAGAACATCAGCTCTGCTAAGCCTGTCCGCTATGACGTTGGACTTCCCGAGGATGTGCGTTGCTATCAGAAACCGCTGAGAAGAGATCGCCCATTGCCAGAGTCTGAGTGCTTCTCGATACAGGGGATATGACCTGGTTCCGCCCTGCTTGTTGATATACCATACTACGGACATATTGTCCGTCTGAATTGCAATCGTCCCCAGGGGAAGAGAGTCTTGAAGGGCTTGCAACGTCAAAAGCACTGCTCTCATCTCCAGGACATTTATGTGCAAGTGACATTCGAAGGGTTGCCATGTGCCATGGACTGTCCTGACCTGAAAATGCCCCCCCACCCCCACCCAATCAAGGAGGCGTCCGTTGTGACTGTGGCGACCGGGGAGGGAGGAGTAAAAGGTCTGCCTTGATGAACTTGAGGGGAGACCGTCCACCAAGATGGATGTTTTCTGCAAGATATAGAGTTAAGATCTTGTGTGTCATAGGGAGCTGTTGGAAGGACCACTGGGAGAAAAGCATCCATTGAAGAAGCCGCATGTAAAAGCAGGCATGGGGAAGAAGCGTGATGGCTGCTGCCATGAGACCGAATACCTTCAAAACATACCTGGCCTGAACTTTATTGTTCTGAAGAAGGGCGTGAACATGAATTTGAATATCCAAGACCCTCTGCTCTGCTAACTTTGCTGAGAGCTGAACGGTGTCGAAGGTGGCGCCTATGAAAGTAATAGAGTGACAAGGTGATAAGGCAGACTTTTCGAAATTTAGAGAGATACCTAGCTCGTTGCAAATGTGGACGGTGTAGTCTCTGGCTAGAAGGAGTTGACGCCTGGTGGTGGCAGTGAGGAGCCAGTCGTCTAGATATGGAAACACCTGGAATCCTTGACGTCTCAGGTGAGCCGTAACCACTGCCATACATTTGGTGAACACTCGGGGGGCTGTAGTTAGACCAAAGGGCAGGGCTCTGAACTGGTAGTGACTGGCTCCCAGCCTGAAGTGGAGAAACCTTCTGGAGCGCCTGTGCATTTTGATGTGATAGTACGCATCCTGAAGGTCCACTGAGCACATCCAATTGTCCTTGCACAGAAAGGGTAAAATGGACTGTAGCGTGACCATCCGGAACCTCGTTCTTTTTACAAACTTGTTTAGATTGCTGAGATCCAATATTGGCCTCCAGTCCCCTGTTTTTTTTGGTACCAAAAAGAACTTTGAGTAGACTCCGGATCCTAGCTGGTCTGCTGGGACTGGCTGGATGGCTCTCTTTTTTAGCAGCTTTGATATTTCTAGTGCTGCTTGTTCCCTTAGACTGGGTGGAACGTCTGGAAGAGACCCCATTTGAATCGTAGGGGTTTGGATAAAGGGGATTTTGTAACCCTCGGATATGATCGACTGCACCCATTTGTCTTGAGTGAGGGAGAGCCAGGCTTGTGGGTACAGTGATAATCTTCCCCCGACTGCATCCGAAGGTGGACAGTTGGGCAACACCTCAGGGATGCTGGAAGGGTTTTGTCAGAGAGGGTTTCTCTGCTACCCTGGTTCTGCGGACCCCCTCTGCCTCTCGGATGGCGTCTGTTGTTGTCCCCCCCCCCCTCTGCCTCTAGGGATGAACTGATCTCTTGCGTCAGGTGCGACTCCTTGAGATTTACGGAACCACATTTTTCCACCCTTTTGACCCTTAAAATATGTTCTAGATGGGGTAGAAAAACGGACTCCTACGGCAGAAACAGTCTTGCCATCTTGTTCGCATCTGGTTAAAGTATCTTTCACTTGAGGTCCAAACAACGCTGAACCATCAAAGGGGGAGATAGTGAAAGACGCCTTGAAGGGGTCTGCGAAGTTACAAAGCCGCATCCAGGCGTGACACCTCAAAGCCACACCTGTGCCTGCAGCCCTACTCGCTCCATCGGCTGCATATGAAATAAGCCGCATGGAGGAGTTGACAATAGAATTCAGGGTTCCTAGCTGTGAGTTAATTTTTTCCTGAGACCCAGCAGCTGATGGATCCTGTAGGACCTCACCCAGTTCTTTAAGAATGTCTCTTTGAAGACGGGTGAAGTGGCATAAGTAGTTCAGCGACCGCATGGCAAAGGTCGCTGACAAGAACATCCGCTTGCCGTACCTATCCATTGTCCTAGATTCCTTGTTAGGTGGATGGATAGGTACTGAAGGATTAGCCAGTTCCTTCTTAGTGGCCGCCGCCACCACCATGTCATCAACTGGGACACCTTTGGATAAAAATTGCTTATCGGAAGGGGCTGTTATAAATTTAGAAGGCCTCCGTGGGGTGGGTTCCAACGAGTCAGGGGCTGTCCACGCCCTCCGTGCCACCACTTCCATAAAGGGGTCAAAGGGCGGAGACACCCAGGAGGTGGAAGGTCGAGAACCAAAAGCCTCCAGATAAACCGACTCGTCCTCGGAAGGATTAAGGGAAGACCAGTTTCCCTTCTGTTTAAGGATTTCAAGGATGTCAGAGGAGACATCCTCAGAGGGGGACCTTGGGGATCCTTCCGACTCATTCAAGTCGGTATCAGATGTGACTGACTCAGGGGAGTCCACATGCTTCCTCTTACATGTCCTCTTACGTGGGGGTTCACCTGACGGATCAGGGGAAACCTCTGAAGAGGAGGATATTCCCAATGGGGAAACCTGAGGCATTGGGTCTCGATGGCCGGGGGCGAGAGAGTGGGAAGAGACATCAGCAGGCACTACTGTGGGAGGAGCTGATGGAGCTCACCGTAGAGCAGGCACTGGGGCCAATACGCTCATGACCTCAAATGTGCCCGTCAGACAGGCTAGAGAGCTCCCACTCCGAAGAGCTAGGAACTCCAGCCAGCACCGACAAGGACGGTGTCGGGGCCGAACTCACCAACGCCGACACTCCGAGGGGGAGAATGGGGTCGGACAAGGGTCCGATGCCAATCGCCCCCTCGGAGCCAGCGAGAGAGTCCAAGCGCCCACATCCCTCCAAGGATGGCACCATGGACGAGATCGGAGCAGACAACGGAGCCGAAGGGGGAGGTATTGGCTCTGACGTCAAAATGGTCATGGCTCCGAGGAGTTCCGGCTCTGAACTCTGGGGTAGAGTAGAAGGAGGAATAGTCTGTTGTATGGACGTAGCCGCTGTCTGATGAGACGGGCTATGAAGCATTTGGGCCAGTGCCTGAGACTTTAATAGTCTACTTATAACCCTCTCAAGGTCATGATCGGAAAAGCCTGGACGACTGAAAGGAATGGCTCCGATGGCTCCGCTCCGAGAGTAACGGTGACCTCGGAGCCCAATGTATGGACTCCAGAGATGGAGATCTGGACCTCTTGCGTGCGGAGGGCATCAGGGTTAATGGAGCCAATGGAGCCGTAGACACGTCGGCTCAAGCCGGAGCCGACTTTGAAGACCGAGTCTTAGAGGTATTGGCTCCGGCTGGAGCCGATGCAGGTAGCTGCGATACAGAGGTATCGGCTCCAACCGGAGCCGATAATGTCGCAGGTGATGAGCCACCATCCGAGGGCTTAAAACTCGAAGCAGACGGTTTAGGTGGTTTCGAAGGCTTCCCCGGGACAGACTTAGCCAGGAAACCTTCGGGCTTTAACAAGCCCCTTAGTATCAATTTATTCCTGTGCTCCTGCAGGACTCTTGGGCTGAATGCATGGCACACTGAGCAAGAGTCCTGCAGGTGCAGGGGTCCCAGGCAATAAACACAAGAAGTTGTCAGAGACATCTTCTGACAGCACGAGTCACACTTCTTGAAGCCTGAGACCTTTGTCTCCTTTGACACTGTGAAGTCGAAAGGAAAACCCAAGTTAGGAGAAAACACACACACTCCAACAAATAGGGATACAGGGATACTGAGGGAACACACACACAGTAAAGAATCCCTGTGAGGGAATTAAAATAAAATGGAAGGGCTTAAGGCCTAACCTAGGGAGAGGGAGTATGACAGGGATAAGGGATAAAAAATAGGGACTAAACTTAGAAACTAGCCTACAAAAAAATTAAAAAGAATACTAGGAGAAAAACTAAGGAGAATGCTAAGATTTTTGTGAAAAAATAGTCACTAACCTGTGAGCCGGAAAAAAGAGCAACCTCGCTAGCGTAAGCGGCAAAACTGACAGCAAGGTACATTATGATCAGGGCCTAGGCAAGGAATTCAGTACAAATGAAAATCCTTATGAGGTATTTGCTTCCCACAAGTAATGCAATTACTAACTTTTACTGACATCGGGAAGGAGCAAGAAAAAGTTTCCCCAATGGGGTACTTAGCTTTTAGTTGAAGATTTCGGTTCTGAAACTCAAAAACAAAAATTTCAGGGGTCGGCTGACCGGCACTTGCAAACTGCTTCTGCTTCGGGCACCGCGAGGCAAGAAAGACTGATGTAATGGCATCGGCTGCATGTTTTATACCACTGATGATCTGATGTCATAGAAGGGACAGCAACTGACGCAGGACCCAAGACTTTGTTAATCAGGCCGACTGAGGGATACCTGAAAGCAGATAACCCAAATGTAATGACTGCAATGGTGAAACACGAAGAACATCCTTGTCCCTTTCCGATTCTGGTACCAGTTGAATACCCCTATGCTTGAGAGAAAGTACTTATTTTTGGGCCTCTGCCCACTGATTTGGAGGTAGGTCCGGCCACCCGCTTGGTGTTGGCAACATGTGGAAGTGAAATCTGTATCCCTGGGACACTATTTAAAACCCATTTGTCCTGGGTAATGAGTTCCCAATTCTTTGCATGAAGAGCAATCTTTCCCCCCAAAGGGGCAGTCAGTTGATAAGTGCTTGGAAATTTTAAAAGGAAGTCATTGAGACAGTTTACCAAAGGGGGAGTTTTATTCCCAGATTAGGAAGTGGAGGCCCCCCACTGCTTAGCTGTGTGTGTCCCCTGGGACTGAAACCTGGGATTTTTGCTGTGTCTGGGTTTGACTTGAGAAGACCTGGAAGAGGCTGGAAAGGTCCAATTCTTAGAGGGCCAGTGCCTACTAAATCTAGGAGGATGAATGTGTAAGAAATCTTTAACAGTTTGCATAGATTTAGCTTTATCTTCCATCTTTTAAGAACTTCCTCAGCCTTGTTGCCAAACAGGCGGGTCCTGATTTAAAGGAGCATCCAACAATTTAGCTCTAACATGATCAGGCAAAGATTGCTCCTCAAGCCAAGCATGCCTTCTGAGCACAAACCCAGTAACAGCCGCCCTGCAAGAGGCCTCTAATGAATCAAAACCACATTGCAAAGTATGTTTTCCAACTTGTTCAGCAGAATGCATTAAATCCTGCAATTCTTTATTTTTCACACACTCGGGAATCAACATTTTCTGTTTAAGCAGTCCAATAACATGTTGCTGATATTTTAACATATGAAAATGGCAGTTTAAAGTCCTAATGGCCAAGATTGCAGAAGTGTAAACCTTCTTGCCCCATCTATCCAGCACCCTGGAGTCTCTATTAGAAGGGGTAGGATTTTTAGCAGTAGAAACCTTAATGCCCTTGGGCACCTGTGAAATAGTCTCTGGATCTGCAATAGGGTTTTTCAAAAGGAACTTGTGGGACTCTGGGACCCTATAGTATCTTGTCAGGTTTTCTGGGAGGAGGAGGCAGGGGAATCAGGGGCCAAACTAGATTCTGAAAAAGCATCATCAACAATGTCCAGTACAGGAGGAATAGCTAAGGGACTATGCTGAAGTAGGAGAAGAGAATTCCTAAGCCTCTTTTTTGAATCAGAAAAATCCTGGCTTTCCCAGTGGAAATGCTCCCTTAGAGTATGTAAGGTTTCCCCAAAAGAAAAATCATCAGGACGCGAAGCAGAGGGAATGGAGTCCTCTGCATCAGAATCTTCATAAGTAGATAAGGGCAAATCCAGATCATCAGAAGAATCAGAAACAGAAACCTGATCAGAAGATTCATATTCAACTTCCATCCTAGGCCTCTTAGAAGGGGGGGGGGTTGGCTACCCCTGATTAGAGTTATTAGATCTTCAGCCATTCTAATCATTTGTTTTTAGGCATAGAGGCCTGAGCAGGTGGCCTGGGCTTCATTTTTTTAGGCATGGATCGAGATTTAGGCCTAAGTAAAGAAGGAGGCGTCTGTTTAAAATGCAAGTCCATAGACCTGAACACACCTCAGAAGCCGGTGCCTGCACAGCGGTTCCGGACCCATCCAAGGTACAGACATCCGCGGTTCCATAGTTGAAGCATCTCGCAGCATACTGGACTCCGAATGGGTCTCAGTAGAGGCCTACGAATCAGAAGTAGCGGGTATCAGGGGCTGCAAAAGCGCCTCACTGAGTACTGGAGAACTAGTGACTAGCTTAAGAGAAGCATAGTTGGCAGTTTTGTACCTCGGCAGCCTGTCGTTATCTTTGCGTTTTTTTTTCGGAATCCTGGTAGTCGGATGGCTAACCGACTACAATTCTGGATAATTAAACTGAGAACCGAAATATTTAGAGGCGAAAATATACAGACGATGGATAGTGCGCCGATTAAATAAAGCACAAAACCGACAGCAAGGTACATTGTGGTCAGGGCCTAGGCAAGGAATACAGTACGAATGAACATCTTTATGAGGTATTTGTTTTCCACAAGTAATGCAATTATTAACTTTTACTGACATCGGTAAGGAGGAAGAAAAAGTTTCCCCAATGGGGTACTTAGCCTTAGTTGAAGACTTTAGTTCTGAAACTCGAAAACTTCAGGAGTCGGCCGACCGGCACTCGCGAACTGCTTTTGCTTCGGGCACCGCACGGCAAGAAAGACTGATGTAATGGTGTCGGCTGCATGTTTTATACCCCTGGCAACCTGACATCATAGAAGAAAGGACAGCAACCGACACAGGACCCAAGACTTTATTAATCAGGCCAACTGAGGGCTACCTGCAAGCAGATAACCCAAATGTAATGACTGCAACAGTGAAACACGAAGAACATCTGGTGTGGCGATGGGTGCAAGGTGTGCACCAGTATTATCTAATTTGGTGTTACTGGCCTGGGAAAACTTACATGTTTTTCCATCTAAATATCGAGATATTTTGCTTTATAACAGGTTTTTGGATATACTCATCCTGGGAGGTGGAATTTCACCATCATCAGCGAATTTACTGAATATTTGAATGAGACGACAAAATTTCTTTAAGTTTACTACATATGTATGGCATAATGAGATCAATTTCTAGGATATCACTTTGATGAAAACGCCACAAGGGTTATGTAGCAACATATACAGGAAGGATACCTATTCGAACTCATTACTACACTTCGATAGTTGTCACCCTTACCATCAAAGAAAAGGTATTATAAAGGGGCAGAAGGTAAGGACATAGAGATTGGTTAGTGACAATGAGGTGTTTAAACATGAAAATTTTAAACTGATAGGTATGTTTATGGAAAGGGGTTATCCCCTTAAGTTGTTACTAAGTGTTAAAAAAGAAGTTTTGAGGAAAAGGGAAAAGATATATATCCCAATATTAAGAAGTGAGGTATCGGTATTTCATATAGTAATTAATGAAAATAAGGAAGGCGATGTCTTGGTGTTAAAATACAATCCCATCAGTTCCCCAACTTACGACTACTTTAAGAAACGCGTGGAGTTTTGTTTAAATAAACCTACTAAGGACACTTTGGGTACTGAATCTCAGATAGTTTATGGTAGAGGTAGGAATATGAAAAATATTCTTGAAAGTAATTCCACTAGAAAGAATTTAAATGCATCAGCTATGACAAAATGTGGTTCATGTAGGCATTGTCGTTTTATTAATGATGATCCCTATATGTATTAAGGACTCAGTTTTCAATTGCATATCCGGGTAAATGTAATTGCAACAGTACCAGATTGGTATATGTGGCAACCTATACAGCCTGCAATGCCTTCTATGTAGGAAAGACTATTCGCAGGCTACGTGATAGGATTTCTGAACATTTGAGAAGTATTAAAAATAGGAATGAGCACAATGCACTTTATACACAGTCAACGGTGTATGAATTTTAAAAAAAAAAAAATTTTTTGTTGTAGACTTATGACTAGCGAAAGAGGGGTCTACATTAACCTTGAAGTTGAAAATACAGAGTTACAATGGCAACTCAGGCTAAATGCCTTGAAGGCACCGGGACTCAATGATGGTATTACCTTGATGCCTATTTTAAAATATAGGGCTAATAGAATATAATTCAGAGTAGATAAATATATTTTTAGATTTAATATGCTTGAACTATATATGAAGTATATGCACATCCATTTATATATTTATTTTTACAGACTTTAGTGAAGTTTTTTATATGCATTAAATACAGTTAATTGTTAATATTATTTTTAAGTCTATGTAAAGTGGAAATTGAAGTTATGAATTTTTATATTGTGTTTTGAAATATGCAATGACATTAGATTGCGAGGTCATTAACTGAGCATCAGTCATTGGTCTGTTTAAATTATTAATGTATTTAAATATGTAAAATTGCCTGACTAAATGACTCTGATGAAGCTGGGCTTAGTACCTGGCAAAAGCGCTTAGTTCATTTGGTTTGTGTCTCAAAGTAAGAGCGATTGACCGCAGTGGTCCGTTTATTGTTTTTTATTTTTGGTTATATGGTCCCTTGTGGACTGACAATTTCTTTTTTTTCTCCTCTCTTTTTGTTTATGTGCTCCTTCCTTTGAGAAGGGGACCAAAGGCCTTGAACCTTCCAGGATGAAAAGGCTGACCCCCCCCCCCCCCAATCCAGGTCTGACAAATCTGTGAACTCGAACTGGAATAGGCGGATGCAGAGGAAGGCCTGGGTTCAGTGAAATCTGGTGAATCCACCAAAGAAGTTCCCTCTTCAGACAAGGAAGAAAAGGGACAAAGTCTAGTGGGTGCACATGTCGACTCCAAACTGACTTGAGGTTCCACTGAAATTTCCTCATGTGAAGTTTGGCCACAGGTAACATGGGGATGGTGGATGCCATGAACCCTAGAAGGTAGAGAAACGCCCTGGCTATAAGAGACTGCAGAGGGAGAAGGTCTTGGAAGAAACTGGTTAGCGACAGGACTCTGAAGAGGCAGGGAAGCCAACTTGCGATCTGCACCTCAGGAAGAAGTGGCCCTATGAAGGGGTGAGGAAAGACTTTTTGGATGTTTACTGTGAAACCCAGTCTTTGCAGAAGTGAAATAATGAAAAGTAGATTCTGTTGTAAGGCCTCCGGAAGGAGTACCTGGAGCTGAAGACTATCCAGATATGGATAGATCTGTATAGCCTGAAGACTGCAATAAGCAACCACAGCAGCCAAGTATTTTTGTAAATACCCTTGGTGCCACGGAGAGACTAAAGGGCAAAGCAGAGAATTGAAAATGTGATGAAGCAATAGAAAAACAAATTTCCTGAAAAGGGGATAAATGAGAATGTGAATGTAGGCATTCTTGATGTCCAGAGAGACCATAAAGGCTTGCGGAAGGATGAGGGGAAAACAAGGTATACAGAGAAAGCATGCGGAAAGTTGGGACCTTTAGGAAGGTGTTGAGGTGTGAAAGATCCAGAATGGGTCTCCAAGGGCCAACCTTTCATGGGAACCAGGAACATCCTGGAGTAGAAACCTCTTACTATTTAGTGCAGTGGAACTTCTTGAATAGTTCCCTGGGATTTCAATACCTGGAGCACCTCTGGAAAGAACTGCTTTTGAGGTGGTTGACGAATGCCCATGAAAGATCGAAGAGTTTTCCACACCATGAAATACCCTTTGTGGATAATGGAAAGGATCCGTGAGTCTCAAGTTATATGCTCCCAGACTAGAAGGGACAGGGACAAACACAGAAAGAGAGGAAATTGGCAGAGAAAAGGTTGGTAGTCACAGATTACCTGGCTTGTCTGGAAAAGGCTGTTTTTGGCCAGGAGCAGGCTGAGTGTTTTGAAGCAGAAGGTTTCCTAGTACCCCCTCATACATCTGGAACTAGGAGTGCGAAATTTTCCTAACAAAAGGCGTTTTAGCTGGGTAATTCCTTTGAAATTTAGAAACCGGAGACAAAAATGTGTTTCAGGTCCTATAATTCTTTACACATCTTCTGCAAAGACTTGGAACACGTCTACTACTGTAGCCCCAAACAAAGTCTTATTATCTAAGGCAGCATCGAGTAAGTCATCTGGAAGTGGTTGAAGCCACAACTAGAAGCATCTCCTCAAAACACAGCCAGATGCAGCCGCTCTAACAGATGCTTCTACTGCATCATAGGATTTAGAGTGGCATGCCACCACAGAAGCCACCCCACAACTGATGAATGCTGTGACAACTTCTGAATCTGGAAGGTCAGAGAAGTTTAGCCTGTGAAAGGACAGCCAAAACATACTAGGTTATATGGGTTTGGTAAATGACAGCAAGGAAAGCTAGGGTGGCAAAGGTATAAACCTTTTCCTCAACCTTTCCATGGTCTTACTCTATCTGTAGGGAGAAAAGTGGATGGCAGTAGTCTAAAAGGTTTATCAGCAGCCACAGAAAAGGTTACTGGATCTGCTGGACATCTGTATACAAATTCACAGCCCTCTGGAACTTGATAGAGCCCATCTGGCCTTTTAGAGGCAGGGGGTTGAGAGTCCTGAGTCTTTGATGCAAATGAGAGGACATCAAGAAAAGCTGGTAAAACTGGAGGCACAGCAGAAGAGGGAGACTCCATTTGAAGCAAGTCATAGTACCTTTTCTGCACCTCAGAAACCTGAGAGAAGTTGCACTTAAAATACTCAATCAGCTTAGCAAAAGTCTCCCCAAAGGTGATCTCTTCACCAGGAGAGACTGTGCCATTAGACTCTTCCTTAGGGGAGGCATACTTCGGAGGGGGGTAATCTGGGCAGAGTAGGCCAAAAATTCATCTGAGGAATCCTTCTCTTCAGAGGGATTCTGTACTCTGATCCTTTTCTGTGGTGAAGTCAAAGGACATTTAGGAAGAGAAACCCCTGAGGAAGGCTTAACAGCCATAAAGACATTGAACAAACCTTGTGGAAAAGTTTGCCAATGAGCAGGTGGGCTCCAAGGAGCAGAAACAGGTTTGGTTTTCTGCTTCTTTTTAAGAGAAGCGTTAGCTCTGTGAAAGGTAGGGGGACCAGATGTACGCCTACACTCGATGACTGGCATCACGGCTTCCTCCCATACAAAAAATTGAGGAATACCTCGAGGGCCTTCTGAAACTACAAGCCTTAGTTTCCCCCTGTCCATCCGAAGCAGATATCTGCAAAGCCTCAAAGGAAATGCCAATGGCAGGATCCCTTGCAGCCTCTGATAATGTGCCTGCCTTGGAACCAGAGCTGAAATCTGGATGAGTCTCCGGGGTTTCATCAGCCTCGAGAGAGATGTCTAGAAGGGGAGGCGGAGCTGAAATTTCAGGTCTAAATTTTTCAGCCTTCTTCACAGCAGGGTCAGCAGAAGGCCTCAACGTACCCTCCATAACATCGCTTACTAATCTTTTCAATCTGATTCTCAAGAAAAATATTCAGAGAAGAAAGGTGGCTACATAGGGTCTTGGGAACAAAAGCTTTACAGCTAGGGCAAGACTTATGGTCGTGGTTGGGCCCTAAACAGGGGGGACACTGATCGGGACAATCTTTATGTGGAATTTGTCTGAATGGCATTTGCCCTTTTTTGGATGACATGTAAACTTCAAAGCAAAAAGGCAGTAACAAAAAAATGAAACCTCAACAGAGCACTTACAGGTTCCTAGGTGTGTACTAGGCTAATGGCCCTGGAGCCTTTACAAGCCTAGCCCACAGACATGCCCTGCCACTGTGGCACCAGATTCAGGCCCCAGTGCCTCTATCAAGTACAGCCACTGGAGTGATCCTTTGGGTGAACTTTACTTCACATCCACTCAAGATTTCTCTTGAAGAGGCCCAGTGAGGTGCTCTGCTTGACATGTATGGCAAGTCTATTACAGAGCATAAGCAGGCTCTGGGTTATAAACCCGTCCCTCCAGCATGTTCTGCTGATTGTGGTAACGAGGTTGAGGTCTCTGGAGCATGTGGTGTGGAGGGATTGGGATATCTTTAGATGTAGCATTTCAAACAGAGCTGGGTCAGACATGGGCTTTAAGTCATGCAGAGATCGCCTCTTAGTAGATGATATGAGAGAATAGCTGGAGTTTTTTTTTTTGAGTTTGTCCATGTAGTGTGTGTTTAAGGCCTAGGATCCTCTTCGTGAGGTACTTTTGTGGCCTTCCCCAGCTGTTGCAGGTGTCTAGTGAGGTACATGCCAAATGGGGCATTGTACTCTACGATTGGTCTAACGAGAGAAGAGTAGAAGAGATGATTACCTCTTTCTTCCTGGATAGGACTTTCTGACCCCAGTGGCAATGTGGTGGTTGAAGGAGACGTTGTCAGCTTGTCCCCAAATCTCTTACAACTTCTTCAGTGGGCTTCCACTAATTAGTGGGAACTGAGTTTTTCCCAAAGGGGATGACTACGCATATTTTGGCATTAAGCTTAAGGCCATGGTTTCGACACCAGTCATTGGTCTCAGTGAGGCCTTTCTGTAGGATGTCTGCATTACTTTGGGAGTTAATAATGGCTCCCAGCTTGCAGTCGTCTGCAAACTTGGTCAGCCAGAGTCCCTCCATGTTGGCCTGGACTTCTGAGAAGTAGATGCCAAATAGGAGAGGACTCGGGACTGATCCCTGTGGGACTTCACTCGTGACTTGTCAGTCTGACTCCGCTACTTTCACACTGTGGGTTCTATCCCACATAAGAATATAGGGGTTGATGCCTAGTTTGGTGAGTTTATCAATAATTCCTGACTGGGGGATGGTATCAAAGCCTTGGCCAGATCGAGGTATGCTGTATGAACTGCCTTACCCTCATCCACAGCTCTGGTGACTGACTCCAAGAAGTCAACCAGGTTGAGCAGGCATAATTGACCTTTCACAAAACCAAATTGTGGGGGATTTAGAGTTTGGAGATTCCCTATATCCTTGTTAATTAGGTCCATGATGATGCACTCCATAGCCTTACATATCAGACTAGTCAAGCTAATGGGGAGATAATTTCCAGGGTCTGTAGTCACACTTCCTTTATGGAGAGGGATAACTGTAGCAGTGTGCCATTTGAAAGGGGCAAAGCCTGAGGTGAGGCTGAGAGCAAACTGGGCACACGATGTGGTGCCAGTTCACTTTGTAATTCATGTAGAACACAGCCAGGGATATTGTCGGGTCACATGGAAGTTGTACTCTTGGTCTTGGACAATGCAGCTTTAACCTGTGCTGCAGTAATGCTGGGTGCCTGGCATTTTTCCGGTATTGACATTGGTCCTTTGGGGGGGGGGGGGTAAAGATGGCACTGAATCTGTCGGCCAGTATGTTGGCAATATCTGCTGGCTTAGTACAGGAGGTACCACTGTGCAGTTAACTCAGAGGAAATCTGGGTATTGCCGTGGAGATTCTTGACATAACTATAGAAGGCTTTGTGGTTGTTTTCAGTGTCTGTAGCAATTCTGCCTTCATAGCTGGCTTTGGAGGTTTTAAGGAGGGATCTCAAATTTTTGTTGAGGCTAATAAGGGAATTTTTCCAGTCTTGGGACTTCACCTTTTTCTGCAACAGTTTCTTCTCTCTGTTGTAGAATTTATTAATGGCAGGGGACCACCAGATTGCCTTCCTTGTTTTGGAGAAGAGAGTCTTTGTTCTGTTGGGTATGGCTAGTTCCATGCATTTATGTACATGCTCGTACAGTGCAGTGATATTTTCCACTGGCATGGGTGTCGTGAAGTTAGCCACCTCTAGTTTTGAGAGTCCAAAGTCAGCTTTGGAGATGTTTTTCATAGTGGATACCTTTTTTTGGGGGGGGGGGGTTGAGATGTGAATTTCCATGGTGATTAGTTTGTGGTCGGATCTAACCAGGGAAGAACAACGCTTGCCCATGTTAGTAATAACCAGGTCAAGGATGTTGCTCCCCTTATTGGGATTAAGAATGAGCTCGTCCAGGGCATTGGAACTGATGAATTCCGGGAAGTGTTTGGCCATTGCATTGGTGCATGAGTAGTTTTCCCAGTTGATGGAGGGGTAAATTAAGTCACCTAGTATGAGAGTGTTTGGTTGGATCTTACTTTCCAGGGTGCTTAGGAATGTGGAGTGAGTCTTGGGACAATGGATGGGGACCTATAAGCAGGCTGTGGACCTGAATAGGTTCATAGGTAGGTACTAGGCTATTGGCCCTAGA
Organism: Protopterus annectens; assembly: GCF_019279795.1. Taxonomy (NCBI): domain Eukaryota; kingdom Metazoa; phylum Chordata; order Ceratodontiformes; family Protopteridae; genus Protopterus; species Protopterus annectens. Next base: position 616,970,051 of record NC_056733.1, read on the forward strand.
GCCTATACAAGCCTAGCCAAAAAGGTACCCTGGCTTTCGCCACCCAAGAAAATTATTTTCCTGTGCTCCTGTCGAGCAGAGCCACAGAAGTGATCCCTGGGGTGAATTTCCTATTTCCCATCCAACCACGATTTTTCTTGAAGAGTGCTAATGAGGAGCTTTGTTGGATATAGATAGGTAGTTTGTTCCAGAGTATGGGAAGTCTCTGGGACAGGAATCTATCACTCCCGCATGTTCTGTTTATTGTAGTGACAAGGTTTAGGTCCTTAGAGCATGTAGCTCGGAGGGATTGGGATTTCTTTAAGTGGAGCATGTCCAAAAGCTCTGGGTTTGACATAGATAGTCTCTGAAAAGGCGATATGCGACAGAGTAAAGCTGGAGTTATTTTGAGACTGTCTGCGTATGGCATCTGTCTGAGGCCGGTAATCCTCTTTGTGAGGTATTTTTGCGGCCTTTCCAGTTGCTGTAGATGTCTTGTGAGGTACACACCAAAAGGGGCATTGTACTCTATAATGGGTCTGAGTGACAAGTAGATAGGAACAATTACCTTTTTTTAATTGATGAGAAACCTTTTGTGATGAGGTGTGCCACGTAGAAGGATTTTCTGACTACTCTGGCGATGTGATTATCAAAGGAGAGACTACTGTCCACCTGTGTCCCAAGGTCCCTCATAGAATAGCTGTCTTACCCAATGTTAGCTGTACCTGGAGTATCTCATGTGTTATTCTGGGCTACTAATCTGGAGGTGTGCATATCCTTTATGAATAAGGAGACACTACCACCTTTGGAGCTTCGGTCCATGTTCTGGGGCCGAAAGGTGTGGAATGAGTTACAGCCTGGTAGTATACAGGGGTGCTTTCTGCTGCTTTAAACAAGGTCTCCGTTACAGCACAAATGTCGATTGTCTCCATTTTGAAGAGTGCTTCGAGCAAGTGCATTTCGAGGATAAACTTCTAGCTTTGAGCAGCATGACCCTCAGATTGCATTTATAGCTGTCACAGTGGTAACTTGGTCTTTGGAACACCACCTAAAAAAGGCACAATAGGGGTGGCAAGAGCCTTAGCCAGTACCCAAAAACCCAGGCATGACAGATGTAGGCCATCTCTGGCAAAGCATCGAGGTCTGTCAATCATCATTCCAAGCAGACAGATACTGGATCCCCTTAGAATGAAACCAGAAACTTAGCCAGTTGTTGAAGCTAATTATTTTCGGTTTGCACCGAGGTATCATTCTGGGCGATGGTAGGATGCTGCCCAGGGCTAGGGTCATACCTGCCTGGGCCACAGTCTGAGAGCTCCATGTCTCTTTTCATGTAGTCCAGAGAGGTGCATCTCGGGTCACTCACACCAACATGGACAATGACAGATACTTGTTGTGGAGTGACCTGAGTGCGTGTTGTGTTGGATTCTAGCACCTGATAGACAGCCGACAGTCATCTTCTCCTTATTCAACCCTAGTGAGTGGGACATCAGTGTGCCTCATTAAGAGTCACCTACGATTATTGTATTGGGCAAGCTGTTTTGCTTTAGGGACTTAGGTTGAGGGGCACACTGTGTAGGTGGAGCTGTGTGTCTTGTGGTTTTGTGCTGTGTTGTGATTTTAGAGTGCATTTCTGCCTTGGAGGTCTCTGCTGTTTGGGTAGATTTTCATGGAAAGCCTCCGTGAAGGTGGGTGTGTGGTTTGTGTTTTTATGCAAGGGCTGTGATGGTAGGTGTTCTGGAGGGCTGTGTGTTCCATGTAGTGTGGTGCAGGTGTTGACCACCTCCTCTTGACCAGATATTCTGGTCTTGGCTGGAGAGTGCATGGCTTCCAGTTTGGATACAAGTGCATCTCTCACAAGTTTGAGTGTGGGAGGCAAGAGGAGAGGGTTGCCTGTGAACATGAGGCAGCTGTTACACTGCCTCAGAATGCCCAAGTTCACCAGTTAATAGGAGAAAACTCAGGGAACTGACCTTTAGGCATGCCAGGAGGGATGGTCATCATTACCAAGTACTGGAGCAGTTTTCTTACAGGATGTCTAATGCTGATAACACTTGTGTGCTACAATAATTGCTACAAAAAGCCTGATGAAGTGCTAGGTGAATAAGCTAATTAAATTGTGAGAAGAGAACTAGCAAGATCTAAGGGGAAAATTGAAGAGCAGACTTTCTGGCACCAGTAACAGTTTACAGCTTTTAAACCAGAAAGTTAAAAGAATAGAAAAAATGCCCAAACAGCCAATAAACTACAATTTCAGAGCCAGAAACCACTCCTCTTGCGGTAGATAAGCTGGAAGACTTCCCTCTAACACAGAAAGGTCTGGGGAACTCGGAAACTTACAAAACAGTCCTCCATATAGCAAATCTGTATCTGGACTACTCTAGTAATAGGAAAGGCAAGAAACAAGCTTAGAAATTTTTTGTTTTGTTTTTGCAGCAAAAACAGTTAAAACAGTAATAAAAATACTTTAAATGCAGTGCAAGCTAGCAAACTAGAGTGTGTAGCAATATTAAAGTGAATACAGTTAAAATAGATGCAGTTAAATGACAAAGCAACAAATCAAGTAAAGAGGAGTATAATCAGAAAAAAATCTAAATCTCTTGCAACCAGCAAAAGAACTTTGGCTAACAGACTGACTACTGTAGATGTATTCGGACTGCTGGCAGAGAAGTTCTGGGGGATGGTATGTGTTGAGATTACTTTTATGGCCTACGTGCAATGTCCCACATAACCTACAGTAACTAAAGTCTTTCGTATACTGGCCAAACGGGACCGCCTTTGGCAGCAATTCTCATATTAAGAATACTGCAACACAAGAACAGGACGACATCAAATGGGAACATTCACAACTGTGGTCAGTGTAAAGATATCAAAAACTTGTCACACTGCATGAAAGTTCTTGAAAGGGTGATTAATAAATATGACCAGCAGTAGAAAGATGGGAGATGAACAATTCAGATTCAGACTAGTACGTAGCGCAACTGACCTGTTTGCAGTGAGACATACTTAAGAAACTAGAGATGAGGAAGTGTCCAATTGGGCATTATTAAACTTGGAAAAAGCACATAAGGTTCCAAGAAAGCTGATTTGGGCAGTCCTTTGATAATGAAGTCCCAGTAACATTGTTAGAATTAATGCTGGCTGTGCACAAGGACCAAATGACTCAAGTACAAACAGGGTTCGGTCTCACAGAAGTGTACCTAGTTGGAGAGGGTGTGCATCAGGGTTCAGGTCAGTGCCCATACTGCCGGCGGGCTACATTAGCAAAAGGGTTGGCGGGAATAGATCAAAGTTACTGCATGCAAATATGTGGCATTATAAGCAGAATCTAAACAAGAACTTCAGAAAATAGGGGAATAGAATGCAAAACTGAAGGCACAGGATGAAACAGCATCTGTAATGGCTGCAAATGAGGGAAATCAGAAGCTGAGTACTGAGATAAAAGAAGAAACAATGCAACAAGTTAACAGCTTTAAATGTCTGGGAGAGGAAGTTGAGGAGAAGGGAAGTCTGAATAAGGAGATCAAAGCTAGAACAAGAGGGGGGCTGCAGCCAACTGGCATTGAGTGACAGGGGCAAGCATATGACAGAAAAATGCCAAAGAAGCTGAAAAGGTGTACAAAAACAGTGGTGCAACCAGTACTACTGTATGGCACAAAACCTGGGCAATGAAGCCAGAGCAGCTGAAGAAACTAGAGGTGATGGAGATGAAGTACCTGAGATGGGTAGTAGGATGCACTCTGTGGGACAGAGGAAAATACGGACGTAACAGCAGAAGCCTATGTAGCTCCAACTGCAGAAAAGGTAAAAGAAAACTGATTACTACAACGCATTCTTCAGCTATGTTTGCAACCTCAGATACAATACACAATTGTGTACAGCTCATTGTTAACGGAGTCACCTATACTGAGCCAGAAGACAGAGCAAACCTACTGGCCAACAAATTCAGCTCTAAGTTTACCACTCCCTCTTCCTCAAACTCCTCTCAGGACATACTATAAAATATATCTCCCCTTACTACCACTAGGGCCCAGACAATATCCCAGTATGCCTTCTAAATAGCATGAAACATAACCTTTCAGGCCCTCTGGAATTGCTATTTCTAAACAGGCTTTGTACCTCATGAAGGGAACAACAAATCATCCCTCTGCATAAAGGCAGGCCATCTATTGACCCACAAGTCTCACTAGTCTTGTAAACAAAGCCATAGAAAGAATTATGGAAATGACCTATGACACGGGAAACCTCCAAACACTGAACCCAACAATCTGGTTTCAAGGGCAGGTCATGCCTACTCAACCCACTGGACTTCTTTGAGGAGGTCACCAAAGCAATGGATGAGGGCAAAATGATTCATACTACCTACCCTGACCTGGCCAATACTAACTCCAGCATTATTGACAAACTCAAGAGGTTAGGTTTAAATCCTTATGTCACCCAGTGGATGGCCAACTGTCTCCCAGATGGGACCCAGAAAGCTAGACTTGGGGATTCCAACTCTACAAACAGGCCAGTCACAGAAACCTTCAGGGATTGGTCTTGGGACTGGCTCCTTTTTGGCATTTACTTCTTTGAAGTCAAGGCTAATTTCACAGGCCTCTGGCTAACTAAATTATCAGATTACTGCAAACTACGACCAGTCACAGAATGCCCCACAGACACAAATGTTCTCCAGGAAGGGCTGACTGACATAACTGGTGTCGGAGCCATGGACTAAAACTAAATGCCAGGACAGTATCCTTCAGGAAATCTTCGACCGCTGGTAAATATTATATTAACACACCCCTAAGGGATGACCTAGTAGTCAGAGACATTGGGGCACACAATCTAATCTTTGCCCATCATGTGTCTTGTACAACTTATGGCATCTAGTTCCAGTCACTGCTCTATTGTTCTACTGTATTTGACATTCTTCAGACCAATCATTGTGTAGATCCTCTTTAATATGCACTTAACCAGGCACATCCAAAGTACAGTTTTGTACCTACCATAAATGTAGATGTTCAAGTGTATACACTGCTGCAGTCATTACACTTGGGTTATCCTGTCATCAGGCAGTTTCCCCAGTCGGCCTGAGTTCCAAAGTCTTGGTCCGGCGTCGGTTGCTGTCGCATCCTCCCTGACGTCAGTGCGATAGGGGTATACAAGATGCAGCAGATGCCATTTTCTTCAGTTTTTCTTGCCCCAGATGTCAGGTGCCTCTAAATATGTAGGCAATTCCAATTGCTAATAAAACATACATAAGAAAAGCAAAAAACAACTTCACAGCTACCAGCAAATACTCCCCATAGATAGTAAGGGTAGAAGACAGGTACGTACCCAGCCAGTAAGAGAGGATGGAGGGAGGGTAATCTGGACTGCAGCAGTGTATACACTCGAACATCTACATTTATGGTAGGTACAAAACTGTACTATGTTCATCATGTTACACTGCTGCAGTCATTACACTTGGGTAGAATCCAAAAGCTGAGGTAGGGTGGCTGGATCTACAAGGCATTAGGGGTGGCTATAAGGCCCTGCAGCACTGCAGTGACGAAGCCAGCTCTGGATTTAGAGTACAGAGGTAGATGGCAATGCTTGGTGAAGGTATGAACAGAACTCGAAGTTGCTGCTTCCAAAATATCCTTGGTAGGTACTCCCCTGAGGTAGGCAGTTGAAGTGGCTGTTGCCCTGATGGACTGAGATCTAATGCTGCTAGGTACAGGTTTTCCATGGTATGTGTAGCAGAAATGTATACAATGTCCTATCCACTGTGAAATGGTCTGTTTTGAAATGGCTTTTCCCTGTGCTCCTGCAGCATATGCTACCAATAATTGCTCAGATTTTCTGAAAGCTTTGGTTTTGTCCAAGCAGAAGCGTAACTGGCTGTGAATGTCCAAAGAGTGCAGTAGTCCCCCCCCTTTATTCTGTGGTTTAGGATAAAAAGTTGGCAAGTGAATAGTTTGGTTTAGAGCCACACTGGATACCACCTTTGGCATAAACGTAGGGTTAGTTCTTAAAGACACCCTGTCCTGGTGGAAAATGACGAAAGGTTCCACTGCCATTAGTGCCTGTAATTCCAAAACTCTTCGTGCTGATGTTATTGCCAGGAGCAGAGCAGTTTTCCGAGAGATATATTTTAATTCTGCTGTGTTGGCTGGTTCAAAAGGAGGTAATGTTAGTTTTCCAAAACAAAGCTGAGGCCCCAAGTTGGAGTAGGTGCTCTACGGGGCGGTCTTATGTTTTTAGCCCCTCTGAGGTACTGTTTTAACAGAGGATTAGAGAAAATTGGTGGATCCGTGTTGTAATGAGCAGAGATGGGTGAGGCATGGATCTTGATGGAGGAGAAGGAGAGGCCTTTGTCCAGCATCTCAGTTAAGTATTGTAGTATCTGAGGAATGTTTGGGACAAGAGGGTCAAGGCTGCGCGGTTGGTTCCAGGCACAGAATCTCTTCCATTTATCCAAATAGGCTTTCCTGGTACTAGGCCTTCTGGCCTCCAGAATAAGATCCATAACAGCATTGGAAAGAGGCATTGCTTGCTTGACTAAGGGATCTTCCATGCAGCTAGGTTTAAGGTCTTTAGCTGGCTGTGTAGTATTAGATTGTTGTGCTGAGTCAGCAGATGTGGGATTTGAGGCAAAATCCAGGGTGGTTCTTGTGCTAAGCTCCTTAAGATTGGGTACCAGTGCTGGCGTGGCCAGTCTGGTGCAATCAGGATCATCTTTGGCTCTTCTTGCCTGGCTTTTAGGAGCACCTCTGGCAGGAGAGGTAGTGGTGGGAAAGCGTATACTTGTAGGTTCTCCCAGCTGAATGAGAGGGTATCCACTTTCCATGCTTGTGGATGGCAACTCCTTGTGCAGAATTTTTGTAGCTGGCAGTTTATTGGGGATGCAAACAGATCTATGTCCGGGCTCCACCATTTCTGTGTTATCATTCTGAATATTTGTGGATTCAATTCCCATTCATGGGGATCCATGATGTTTCTGCTTAAGTCTTCTGCCAGTGTGTTTCTCTCCTGGCAGGAATTGTGCTTGCAGATAAACTTGAAGGTTTATAGCTATGTTCCACAAGGTCATGGCTTGTCTGCATAGGGGGAAGGAGTGAGTGCCCCCTTGCTTATGTACCACATAACTGTGGTGGTGTCTGTCTTTAGCAGTAGTTGTCCTAGATGCAGCAGGTCCTTCAAAGCTATAAGGGCATTTTGTACAGCTAGCATCTCTTTCTGATTGATGTGAAGATGCCTTTGTTCTGCAGGCCACGTGCCCTGAATACATTTGCCTGCCATGTGTGCTCCCCAGGCATAATCAGATTAATCTGTTGTCAGTGTTTGCCTGGCTGTGGGTTGTGTAAAAGGCTGTCCCTTGTTGAGGTGACAAGCTTGAGCCCACCATTGAAACTCCTGCTGAAGGCAAGGGATTAGTGGTATAACTGTTTCCAAACTTTGGCAGTGTTGAGACCATACATTCTTTAGGTACCACTGTAGTTTCCTCATGTGCAGTCTGGCATATGGAATTAGTAGTATGCAAGATGCCATGTAACCCAAGGCCTGCAGAATTTTTCTTGCAGGGAGTTGGGTCTTTGTTGCCATCAACTGAAAGTATTGAGTGAGTTGTCCTTGCTCGTCTGGCGTGAGATAAGCCATCTGGACCGTTGTGTTCAAGCTGGCACCCAGGACTATAATGTACTGTGAGGGCACTAGTTTTGATTTATTTTCGTTTACTGTGTACCCCAGGCAACTTAACTTTTTTACAAATGCCAGATGCTTTAGAAGAATGTCCTTGCTCTCTGCTTGAATCAGGCAGTCGTCCAGGTACGGATAAATTTGAATTCCTTTCTGTCTGCAAAATGCAATTACTGGTGCCAGGCACTTTGTGAAGACCATGGGCGCAATAGATAAGCCAAAGGGCAGTGCATAGAATTGGTAGTGCATTGAACCAGCTATGAATCTGAGGTATCTTCTGCAGTTTTGTCTGATAGGGACATGCAGGCATGCCTCCTTAAGGTCCAAAGTCACGAGCCAAGCTTTCTTGCCCAGCATGGGAAGCTGCTGCTGTAGTGTCAACATTTTGAATTTCGGAACATCCAGGTAAGTGTTTAGAGATGAAAGATCCAGAATGGGCCTCCAGGCTTTGTCCTTTCTGGGTACCAGAAAGAGTCTCTAATAACATCCTTGTCCTTGCTCCTGTGATGGTACCTTTTGAATAGCTCTCATATCCATGAGTGCTGTAATTTGAGCCTCTGCCCACTGATTTGATGGCAGATTTGGCATTCCTTTTAACCTTGGCAGTGTGTGAAAGTGGAACCTGTAACCTTGAAAAACAATGTTGAGAACCCATTTGTCTTTGGTGAGCATTTGCCAATTGTGGTAGAAGAGAGCCAGTTTTCCTCCCAAGGGGGCTGCCAAGAGGGATTTGTTTGGCAGCTGTAATGGGAAGTCATTGGAGCTGCTTTTTATATGGTTGGGGCCTGTCTTCCCCTTCTTTCTGACCTGATGCAGCCCATTGTCGACGCCTGTAAGGACCTTGTGTTTGACCTCTACCTCTTGGATGTCTGTATATTCCCCTTTGCGGTCTGTCTAATTGCAAAGGACCAATACTTAGTTGGCCAGTTTCTGCTAAATCTAGGAGGCTGAACCTGTAAGACATCCTTCACCGTTTGCATAGATTTTGCCTTATCCTCCATTTTCTTCAATACCTCTTCTGCCTCAACTCCAAACAACACATCCTGCTGCAAAGGTGCATCCAATAATTTTGCTTTAACATGATCTGGCAACTTATGTTCTTTTAACCAAGCATGTCTTCTAATGACAGAGCCTGTAACTGCTGCTCTGCAGGAGGCCTCTAGAGAATCAAAACCACATTGCAAAGTATGCTTTCCCACTTGTCAGCTGCATGCAATAAATCCTGCATTTCTTTAAAATTAGGAGGATCTAATTCTGGAAGCATTTTTTGTTTTAACTGAGACAGTAAAAACTGCTAATATTTTAGCATGTGAAACTGGCAATTTAAGGCTCTCATTGCTAAAGTTGCAGAAGTATATACTTTCTTTCCCCATCTGTCTAATGCTCTGGAGTCTCTGTCAGAGGGAACTGGATTCTTGGCTGATGAGGCCTCAACTCCTTTGGGTCCCTGAGAAATAGTTTCAGGGTCAGCTACAGGGCTTTTATACAGAAATGTATGTGAGTCAGGGACTCTGTAGTATCCGTCAGGTTTAACAGGGGCTGGAGGTAAGGAATCAGGATTTAAGCTGGATTCAGTATACACATCATCCACAATATCCAACACTGGTGGAATAGCAAGGAGTCTGTTTTGAGTTAATAAAAGGAAATATGAGCCTTTTCTTGGATTCTGAGTAATCCTGGCCTTCCCAGTGGAAATGCTCCCTCATGGTATGTAGGGTTTCCCCAAATAAATAGTCCTCAGGCGGTGAGGCTGATGGAATTGATTCCTCAGCATCAGAATCCTCATAAGGGGGTAAAGAGTATCCTAGGTCTGAGGATGAATCAGAAGAGATGGACACCTGGTCGGATGAGTCGTGCATCCAGTCTAGGCCTTTTATCAGGAGGGGGATGGGACCCCCTGATTAGAGTGATTAGGTCTTCGGCCATTTTGAGCATTTGTTTCTTGGGCATGGAGGCCTGGCCTGGTGAATGCTGTATTTGTTTCTTCGATTTTAAAGGAGGCTTAGACTTAGCTGAGGGTTTAATGCTTAACTGAGTAGGCCTGAAGACACCCTCTGAAGCTGTGAGTTGCCCAGCTACTCCGGATCCCTCTGAAAGGTTAGTCTCAGTAGGCTGAATAAAGTAGTTGTGTACACCTACCATAAATGTAGATGTTAGAGTGTCTTCACTGTTGCAGTCATGACTGGAGGGTTCTCCCCTGCTGGCAGGCAGTCCTCGGTCGGCCAGAATCCCAAAGTCTGGGTCCGGCGTCGGCTGTTCAACCACGCTCCCTGACGTCAGAGCGCCAGGAGTACAAAGCTGACTGCTGACGCCATGTTCTCCAGCTTTTCTTGCCCCAGATGTCATGAGTCCCAGAATGAGAAAGGTCCCATATCCTTTGCAAATACACCTCAGAAGAATGGTGAAAAAAGGAACCACACAAAAGTAAAAATAAGAGGGGACAGGAGGGAGGGAAACCCAGACTGCAACAGTGAAGACACTCGAACATCTAAATTTATGGTAGGTGTACACAACTGTACTATGTTCATCGTGTTTCACTGTTGCAGCCATGACTGTAGGGTAGAATCCTAAAGCAGAATGAAAGGGAGGTAGTCAAAGTAGAAGGGGCGGCTAAAAGGCCCTGCAAGACTGCAGAAGCAAAGCCTGCCCTAGACTTAGAGTAGAGAGGTAGATTGTAGTGCTTTGAAAAAGAATGCACTGAACTCCAAGTTGCAACTTTCAAAATGTCTTTAGTAGGAACTCCCCTGAGGAAGGCAGCAGAAGTGACAGCAGCTCTGGTGGAAAGAGTCCGTATACTCCCTGGGATTTGCTTTCCATGGTGTGAATAACAAAATCTGATTCCATGAGCAATCAATTTAGAAATGGTCTGTTTTGAAATGGCTTTACCTTGGGAACTTGAAGCATAAGAAACAAACAATTGCTCTGATTTTCTGATGTCCTTTGTTCTGTCCAGGTAAAAACATAGTTGTCTGTGTACATCCAAGGAATGCAACATCCTTTCCCCTTTATTTTGGGGAGTGGGGAAAAAAGTTGGCAAGTGGATAGTTTGATTTAAAGCCACTTTGGAAACCACCTTAGGCATGAAGGTAGGATTAGTCCTCAAAGACACCCTGTCTTCATGAAAAATAATATAAGGTTCCACAGCCATAAGAGCTTGCAACTCAAACTCTCCTGGCAGAGGTCAGGGCTAACAGGATGGCTGTTTTCCAAGATAAAAACTTGATGTCAGAAGAGGCAGCAGGCTCAAAAGGAGGCAAGGTGAGCTTTTCCAAAACATAGTTGAGATCCCAAGCAGGAATGGGAGGAGATCTAGGAGGTCTTAAGTTCTTAGTTCCTCTGAGAAATTGTCTCACGAGCTGGTGGGAAAAGATTGGAGGGTCTGTATTATAATGAGCGGAAATAGCAGAGGCATGTATCTTAATGGAAGAGAAAGAGAGACCCTTATGTAAGAGATCCGTCAAGTAAAGTAAAATTAAAGGAATGTTCGGAAGAAGAGGATCAGAATCCTGAGCCTGCATCCAGGAACAAAATCTTTTCCATTTTCCTGCATAAGATTTTCTAGTGCTAGGACGTCTGGCTTCTAAAATGACATCCATAACCTGCTTGGGTAGGAGAGAAGAAATCAAAGGCCCTGGATTAACCAGGCCGCCAGGCTGAGAGTGCTGACATGGGAGTGTAGAACCTGACCCTGATGTTGGGACAGAAGGTTCAGAGTCTGTGGTAAGACCCAAGGGGGCTCCAGACAAAGGTTTTTCAGAGTGGGGTACCAAAATTGTAGAGGCCAATTTGGGGCCAACAAGATTATCATCTTGGGCTTGTCCTGTTTGATCTTTAATAATACCCGTGGAAGAAGAGGAAGAGGCGGAAAGGCATATCCCGAGAGGTTTCTCCAACTGAATGATAGTGCATCCACTTTCCAAGCTTGTTCGTGGAAAGTCCTGGTGCAAAAATTCTGTAGATGATTGAGATGGAATGCAAAGAGGTCTATGTGAGGACATCCCCAGACTGCTGTTATCATCCTGAATATTTCGGTGTCCAGCATCCATTCGTGTGGATCCGAAAGGTTTCTGCTCAGACTGTCTGCCAGGAAAGTTTTGCTTCCCTGGCAGAAACTGAGCTTGAAGGTCCAGATTGCAAGCTAGAGCTGTGTTCCATAGATCCATGGCTAGTCTGCAAAGGGGGTAGGAATGAGATCCCCCTTGCTTGTTTATGTACCACGTAACTGTGATGTTGTCTGTCCGTATCAGTAGTTGTCCTGGTTGTAGAAGATTCCTGAAGGCCATTAGAGCTTTCTGAACGGCTAACATTTCCTTTAAATTGATATGCAGGTGCTTCTGATCCTTTGTCCAAAGGCCCTGCAGACAGTTGCCCTGAAAATGGGCTTCCCAAGCATAATCCGAGGCGTCCGTGGTTAGAATCTGAGTGGCAGGAGGCAGACAGAAGGGTTTAGAGCACATGCCTTGGACCACCAAAGGAATTCCTTTTGAAGACAAGACAGGACGGAGATCAGTATGTCTAAACTGTGGCAATGCTGAGACCATACACTGTTTAGGTACCACTGTATTTTCCTCATGTGTAGTCTTGCATATGGTACGAGAAGGTTGCAGGAGGTCATGTAACCCAAAGCCTGCAGGAATCTCCTTGCAGATAGCGGAGTTAAAGTTGCCAAGGTTTTGAAAGTTGAAGCCAGCAGAAACTGTTTTTCGTATGTCAGAAAAGCCATCTGGGTTGTTGTGTTTAAAGAAGCGCCCAGAAAAATTATCTGTTGTGAGGGTGTCAAATTTGACTTTATGTTTACAGTGAATCCCAGGAACTTGAGGAGATCCTGAACAAACCGTAGATGCTGGAGTAAAACCTCCTTGCTGTCTTCCTGAATAAGACAGTCCAGATAAGGGTAAATTTGAATTCCCTTGAGTCTGCAGTAAGCTACTACTGGAGCCAGGCATTTGGTGAAGACCCTGGGCGCAGCAGACAATCCAAAGGGCAGCGCAGAGAATTGAAAGTGCCTCAATCCGGCCTTGAACCTGAGGTATTTTCTGCATTCCTGCCGGATGGGAATGTGTAAATATGCCTCCTTTAAATCCAAAGTTACCATCCTTGCATTTTTGGACAGCATTGGAAGTAGCTGCTGTATAGTAAGCATCTTGAATTTTGGAATCTCTAGAAAAGTGTTCAAGACTGACAGATCCAGAATGGGTCGCCATGAGTTTTGCTTCCTGGGGACTAGAAAGAGCCTCGAGTAAAAACCTTGTCCCATCTCTGAAAGTGAAACTAGTTCTATGGCTTTCATAGCCAAAAGAGCTTCCACCTGGTTTAAGGCCTCTGTCCATTGATGTTTTAGAAGGTCTGGCCATCCGCTTGGCCTTGGCAGGGTATGAAAATGGAATTTGTAACCTCTTGAAATCACATCCAGAACCCACTTGTCTTGGGTTGTACGAGTCCAATTTCGATGAAGAAAGTTTTTTTCTGAGAGGGGCTTCCAGGCAAGAAGTTCCTGCAGCCCAACAGAGGGAGTCATTGAGTCTGTTTCCTATGAGTTTGTGACCTGTCCTCACCTCCCCTAGGGGTGGAAGCAGTCCACTGTCTTGGTCTATAAGAAGCTTGCGTTTGAGGCCTTCCTCGGGAGCGTCTATATCTACCCCTCTGAGGCCTGTCTGTATTGGGAAAGGACCAATTTTTTGTAGGCCAATTCCTGCTAAATCTGGGTGGCTGTACTTGTAAGAAATCTTTAACTGTTTCCATGGATTTCGCCTTGTCCTCCATCTTTTTAATCACCTCTTCAGCTTTTGATCCAGACAAAACATTATGCTGAACAGGAGCATCCAATAATTTAGCTTTTACTTGTTCTGGCAATTTTGTTCCTTTAACCATGCATGCCTTCTAATAACTGTGCCGGAGGCAGCAGCCCTACAAGAAGCCTCCAAGGCATCAAATCCACGGTATAAACCATGCTTCCCAACTTGTTCAGTGGCATGCAGTAAGTCATGTAATTCCTTATCTGCACAGGCAGAAATGGAAGTAAGCTTTTGTTTTAAAACAGACAAGAGAAATTGCTGGTATTTCAGCATATGAAACTGACAGTTTAAAGCCCTAATGGATAAAGTAGCAGAAGTGTACACTTTTTTGCCCCATCTTTCTAAAGATCTAGAATCCTCCTCAGTGGGAATGGGGTTTTTGGCAGTAGCGGCCTCAACTCCCTTAGGACCCTGAGAAATGGTTTCAGGGTCAGTATTAGGGTTCTTGTATAAAAACTGGTGGGAATCAGGAACCCTGTAATATCTATCAGGCTTAACAGGAGCAGGAAGAAGAGAGTCAGGGGTTAAGTTAGCCTCCGAAAAAGCATCATCCACAATATCCAAAACAGGAGAATAGCCAGAGGTCTATGTTGGGGGAGAAGAAGAAAATCCCTTAGTCTTTTCTTAGATTCCGAATACTCCTGTCCTTCCCAGTGGAAATGTTCCCTCATTTCATGCAAAGTTTCCCCAAAAGAGAAATCCTCAGGGGGAGAAGCTGAAGGAATGGATTCCTCAGCATCAGAATCCTCATAAGGAGGGAAAGAATATTCCTGGTCAGAAGAAGAAACTGAAGCCTGATCAGAGGAATCATAATAAACTTCCTGCCTTGGCCTTTTATCTGGAGGGGGATGTGAACCCCTAATCATAGTAAGTAAATCCTCTGCCATCTTAAGTAACTGTTTCTGTGACTTGGGAGCCGGTTCAGAAGAGGCCTGTGTCGCAGTCTTTGATTTGGAAGGAGTCTTTGCCTTTATTAGAAGCTGAGTAGGCCGGAAAACCCCTTCGGAAGCCGGTACCTGCACAGCGGCTCCAGACCCATCCGAAGGAGCATTGTCCGAAGGTCCTGCAATAGAAATATTCAAAGGCCTAGTTGGCTCCTCGTGGGAGTCCGTTTCGGCCATCGGTTCCGAAATGGCAGACGACGGGGCTGCAAAAGCACCTCACTGACGGCCGAACCTGAAGCTGGCTCCGCTTGTGCGATATCGTCAGATTTGGACCTCGGAGGCCTGTCTTTATCCTTGCGTCATTTGTGAACTCCGGTAGCCGGAACCGTATCAGACGACATTTTGTAGTTAAAACGCCTACCGAAGTAAAGAAATGCAAAATCGTACCTTCGTTTAATTGTACGTTGATTGAATCTAGCACAAAACCGACAACTAGCTACGTCGTGGTCAGCGCCCAAGCAAGGAATACAGTAAGAATGAAAATCCTTATGAGGTATTTGCTTCCCACATGAAATACAATTATTAACTTTTTCTGACAACGGACTGGAGCAAGAAAAAGTTTCCCCAACGGGGTACTTGGCTTTGAGTGGAGAAGAAAGTCTTTGGACTGAAGTTTTTCAGAAAAAATCGTCAGGAGTCAGCCGACCGGCACTTGCGAACTGCTATCACCGCATGGCAAGAAAGACTGGAGAACATGGCGTCGGCTGTCAGCTTTGTACTCCTGGCGCTCTGACGTCAGGGAGCGTGGTTGAACAGGCGACGCCGGACCCAGACTTTGGGATTCCGGCCGACTGAGGACTGCCTGCCGGCCGGGGAGAACCCTACAGTCATGACTGCAACAGTGAAACACGATGAACATCTTGTGCGTCCGAAGGCCAAGCCATCTCCACGTGGGAGTCAGAGGGGGCCTGTGGCTCTACAGAAGCGGTAGTCAGGGGCTGCAAAGGCACCTCGCTAAGAACCGGTGACTGGCCTAGAAGAGGCTTAGTCAGTTTTGGGCCTCAGATGCCTATCCTTGTCTTTGCGCTTTTTGTGTATTCCGGTCGTCGGAAGTTTTGACGGCATGGTATAATTGAATTTTCTACCAAAATAATGTCGGGCAAAATCAAACAGCCGTTTAATAGTGCATTTGTTAAACCTAGCACAAAACAGACAACCAGTGACGTCGTGGTCAGGGCCTAGGCATGGGATACAACAGGAATGGAAATCCTTATGAGGTATTTGCTTCCCACAAGAAATACAGTTATTAACTTTTACTGACATCGGTCTGAGGCAGGAAAAAGTTTCCCCAATGGGGTACTTAGCTTTGTAGAAGACTTCGGTTCTGGATTCGGAATGAAAATCTCAGGAGACGGCTGACCGGCACTTGCGAACTGCTTTTGCTTCAGGCACCGCGCGGCAAGGAAGACTGAAGAAAATGGCGTCGGCTGCATCTTATATACCCCTGTCGCACTGACGTCAGGGAGGAGGCGACAGCAACAGACGCCGGACCAAGACCTTGAAACTCAGGCCGACTGGGGAACCGCCTGACGGCAGAATAACCCAAGTGTAATGACTGCAGCAGTGTAACACGATGAACATCTGGAATGCCCAAAGATATTCCTCACTGAAAATAAAAAAAAGAATACAGGGTGCAAATAACATGTCCAGTGCAGACCCACTCAAGGTCCCATTCCTGTATTCTGTCTCATACAGGCTGAGGGGAGATCTATTCCTGGCATACAAGGCACTATTCAACACTCTCACACTGATGGACCTCCTGCATATCTGCAAAACAAACAGCACCAGAATGACTGGTTGTAAAGACTTAAACCTTGCCTGTGATATAAATGGAGCCTGCCAGAGAGAGATGTGTCCCAGAGACTAACCCTTCTGGTGAACAGGCTTCCTCATCCATCTGAAGCAGAGTTCTTCCCTAATACAATTTAAGTGCAACTTGGACAACTGGATGGGTAACAGGAAATTCATCCCTGGTTTGACAACTATGTCTCTAATGGACACAGACAGTCTGAAAGGTTAATCTCTCAGGCCCCTGCTTACACTTATCAAGGGTACCAGAAGTGGTCTATTTAGGATGCATTGCTAGGCTTAAAAAGACCCATGTGGTAGTTAGCCTAGTGCACACCTATGAACTGTAGTACGGCCACATGACCAAGACAGCAGAAGACAATTTGGTGAAGATGACTTGGAACAGACAAAAAAGAAAGAAGAAACAAGGTGGCCAGCAAATAGATGGACTGTGTGAGAGAAAACCTGCGAGAGTCATGACTGACTGTCAAAGCTGCAGTGGCAATGAATCGAAACACTGTGACAGTTGACAACACACCAGACACTCTGTTATGACTACCCCTCCATTTCTCCATGAAGGTTAAGTCTGGAACTGGGTCATGGGACTAGGGCGAGAAGAGGATGAGAGTTAAAACTGGGGTACTTACAACTGTTTTGTAAGCCCAATGTTTTGGTGGACTCCTTACCTTCCTTGTTATCTTGCCTATTCTTGCTTACATAAGAGTCTGCTCCCTCTGAACCATTTGCCCTTCCCTGGCTCACCATGAAAAGGACCATGTTTGTCAGAGTAATTCCTACTATATTCAAGAAGGGAGAGAATGAACACGTCTGACTGCAATTACCTCCCTTCCTCTCTCCAGTTTTTGAATGCAGTGTCACACCTGTGGACAGAAAGTACAGTTGTGTACACTTACCATAAATGTAGATGTTAGAGTGTATTCACTGTTGCAGTCATTACATTTGGGTAATCCTGCTGGCAGGTTGCCCTCAGTCGGCCTGAATTCCAAAGTCTTGGGTCCTGCGTCGGCTGCTGTCGCCCCTACCCTGACGTCAGGTGTATAAAAGCAGCAGCCAACGCCATTCTCTTTAGTTTTTCTTGCCCCAGATGTCAGGTGCCCCCTAAAAGGGTAGCCAATATATATATATATATATATATATATATATATATATATATATATAAATATATATATATATATATACATATATATATATATATATATATAAATACATACACCAATATACACTTTACCTTCATCTACAAGCAAATACACCACATAGGTTGTATACCACAGAGAAGGAAAGAAAAGTTCCAGCAGAAAAAAGGGGGATGGCAGGTGGGTAACCTGGACTGCAACAGTGAACACACTCGAACATCTACATTTATGGTAAGTGTACACAACTGTACTATGTTCTTCGTGTTTCACTGTTGCAGTCATTACATTTGGGTAGAGTCCCAAAGCTATGGTTGGGAGGCTTGAGCTAAATAGCATTTGGAGTGGCTATGAGGCCCTGCAGAACTGCAGTGGCAAAGCCTGCCCTGGATTTTGAGTAGAGTGGCAGATGATAGTGCTTTGTAAAGGTGTGCACTGAACTCCAAGTAGCAGACTCTAAAATGTCTTTGGTTGGTACTCCCCTGAAAAAGGCTGCTGAAGTGGCTGCAGCTCTGGTTGAATGTGGTCTAATGCCCTTAGGCACTGGCTTGCCATGGTGTAAATAGCAGAAATGAATGCAGTGGCCTATCCACTTTGAAACAGTCTGCTTTGAGATAGCCTTTCCTTGTGATCCTGCAGCATATGCCACTAGTAATTGCTCTGTCTTCCTGAAAACTTTGGTTCTGTCCAAGCAGAATCTAAGCTGTGTACGTCCAAAGAATGCAGAATTCTCTCCCCCTTGTTCTGTGGATTTGGATGAAAAGTTGGCAGATGAACTGTTTGGTTAAGAGCCACACTGGACACCACCTTGGGCATAAATGTTGCGTTTGTCCTCAGAAAGACCCTGTCTGGATAAAAAATGAGAAAAGGTTCCACAGTCATGAATGCCTGTACCTCTGAAACTCGTCTTGTAGAAGTTATTGCTAGGAGCAGAGCTGTTTTCCAAGATAAAAACTTTATATCAGCAGTAGCAGCTGGCTCAAAAGGAGGCAAGGTGAGGTTTTCCAAGACATAATTTAGGTCCCATGCAGGTATTGGTGATCTCCTTGGAAGCCTTAAAATTTTGACTCCTCTGAGGTACTGCTTTAATAAAGAATGAGAAAGGATTGGTGGCACTGTATTGTAATGAGCCGAAATGGCAGAGGCATGAATTTTAATTGATGAGAAAGCTAGGCCTTTGTCCAGCATCTCAATTAAGTATTGCAAAATCTGAGGAATATTTGGTACAGCTGTATCAGTTCCTTGTGACTGGTTCCAAGCACAGAACCTCTTCAATTTTCTAGCATAAGATTTTCAAGTACTAGGCCTTCTGGCTTCCAAAATGACATCCATCACAGCTTTACTGAGAGATGTGTTTTGTATGACTACATTATCCGCCATGCTGCCAGGTTTAAAGTACTGAGTTGGCTGTGCAGGATCCGATTGTTTTGCTGGGACAGTAGATGAGGTATTTGAGGTAAGGTCCAAGGTTGGCATTGAGACAAGTTCCTTAGGACTGGATACCAGTACTGGCGGGGCCAGTCTGGGGCAATCAGTATCATCTTTGGCTTCTCCTGCCTGACCTTTAGGAGGTACCTTGGGGAGGAGAGGCAGTGGAGGAAAGGCATATACCGATAGGGCGTCCACTTTCAATGCCTGTCTGTGAAAAGTCTTTGTGTAGAATCTTTTTAGTTGGTAGTTGTGAGGGGAGGCAAATAGATCTATGTCCGGGCATCCCCATTTCCTTGTTATCATGCTGAAAACTTGTGGATCCAAGCTGCCACTCGTGGGGATCCATGAGGTTTCTGCTTAGTTCGCCTGCCAGAGTGTTTTCCTTTCCTGGCAGGAATTGTGCCTGCAGATGTACTTGGTAAGTCAATGCTGTGTCCACAAAGTCATGGTTAGTCTGCAAAGGGAGGTAAGAATGTGCCCCCCCCCCCCTTGCTTGTTTATATACCACATGACTGTGATGTTGTCTGTCTTTATCAGTAGTTGTTCCGGATGAAATGGGTCCTTGAAGGCAGTCAGGGCATTTTGAACAGCTAGCATCTCTTTTTGATTGATATGCAGATGCATTTGGTTTGAGGACCATGGGCCCTGAATGCATCCTCCTGCCATGTGGGCCTCCCCAGGCATAATCTGAAGCATCCGTTGTTAGTGTCTGCCTGGCTGGGGGTAATGTGAATAGCTGTCCCTTGTTCTGTTGACAAGCCTTCGCCCACCATTGAAACTCCTGTTGCAGGCAGGGAGTGAGTAATCGTTGTTTCCAGGCTGTGGCAATGTTGAGTCCAAACACTTTTTAGGTACCATTGAAGTTTCCTCATATGCAGTCTTGCATATGGAATTAGTAGGATGCAGGATGCCATGAAGCCCAAAGCCTGCAAAATTTTTCTTGCAGATAACTGGGTCTTTGTTGCCAACATTTTGAAATAGGTAGTCAGTTGCCTTTGTTTGTCTGGCGTGAGATAAGCCATCTGGGCAGTTGTATTTAAGCTTGCACCCAGGAATATTATCTCTTGAGAGGGTACTAGTTTTGATTTCTTTTCGTCGACTGTGTAGTCTAGGCATGTTAGAAGTCTTCTCACAAACGCCAGATGCGGTAGAAGAATGTCCTTGTTCTCTGCTTGAATTAGTCCTCCAAGTAAGGATATATTTGCATTCCTCTTTGTCTGCAGAATGCAATTACTGGTGCCAGACACTTTGTAAAGACCCAGGGCGGAGTAGATAAGCCAAAGGGCAGTACAGAGAATTGGTAATGCACTGAGCCAGCCTTGAATCTGAGGTATCTTCTGCATGACTGCCTGATTGGGACATGCAGGTATGCCTCTTTTAGGTCTAAAATCACAAGCCAAGCATTCTTGCCCAGCATGGGCAGAAGCTGCTGCAAAGTCAACATTTTGAATTTTGGTATATCCAGGAATGTGTTCAGAATAGATAGGTCCAGTATTGGTCTCCAGGCCTTGTCCTTTCTGGGTACCAAGAACAGTCGAGTAAAATCCTTGTCCCTGCTCTAGCTCTGGTACTTGTTGAATGGCCCCCATGTACATGAGGGACGAGACTTGTTTTCGCATCTCTGCCCATTGATTTTTTGGCAGATCTGGCCAGCCGTTTGCCTTTGGCAGGGTATGGAAATGGAACTTGTAAGCCTTGTGACACTATATTTAGAACCCACTTGTCCTGGGTTATATGTGCCAATTTTGAGAAAAAAGTGCTAATTTTCCCCCTAAGGGTGCTGCCAGGACTTTAAGTGCTTGGTGCAGGCAGGGGGAAGTCATTGGGACTGTTTCCTGTACAGTTGTGATTTGTCTTCTCCAACTTTGGTGGTAGAAGCACCCCATTGCTTTGACCTGTATGAACCTTGCACCTGGGATCTGTCTCTAGGGCATCTGAATCTGCTCCTTTGAGGCCTGACACAGGAAAGGACCAATTCTTTGTAGGCCAGTGTCTACTACACCTAGGTGGCTGTACTTGTAAAAAATCTTTGGTGTTAAGGCAGAAGAGGTGTTAAAGAAAGCTAAATCTATGCAAACTGTCAAACAAAGTATCATGCTGTAAAGGTGCATCTAATAATTTAACTGACATGATCAGGCAGATTTTGTTCTTTTAACCAAGCATGCCTCCTAGTTACAGAATCCGTAACTGCGGCCCTGCAGGAGGCCTCCCAAGAATCAAAACCACATTGCAAAGTATGCTTTCCAACTTGTTCAGCTGCATGCAATAAATCCTGCATTTCCTTGTTTTCTGCACATTCAGAGTTTAACAACATCTTCTGTTTAAGCAATGCCATGACATGTTGCTGATATTTGAGCATACGAAACTGCCAGTTTAAGGCCCTTATATAGTCAAGGTAGCAGATGTGTAAACCTTTTTAACCCATCTATCCAGTGCCCTAGAATCCCTGTCAGAGGGGGTAGGGTTTTTTGCAGTGGAAGCTTTAACTCCTTTGGGACCCTGTTTAATAGTTTCTGGGTCTGCAGCAGGGTTTTTAAAAAGGAATTTATGAGAGTCAGGAACCCTGTAATATCTGTCAGGCTTAACAGCAGCTGGAGGCAAGTCGTCAGAGGTCAGACTAGACTCCGAAAACACATCTACAATGTCTAACAGGTGGAATGGCTAGAGGCCTGTGTTGAGGTAGTAAAAGGAAATCCCTGAGCCTCTTTTTAGATTCTGAAAAATCTTGGCTCTCCCAGTGGAAATGCTCCCTCATGGTATGCAAGGTTTCCCAAAGGAATAGCCCTCTGGAGAAGCTGAAGGCATAGATTCTTCAGCATCAGAATCCTCATAGTGGGGAAGAGAATATTCCTAATCAGAAGAGGACTCAGAAGAAATAGAAACCTGATCTGAAGATTCATAGTCAGTCTCTTGCCTAGGCCTCTTATCAGAAGGGGTTGGGAACCCCTGATCAAGGTAATCAAGTCTTCGGCCATTTTGAGCATCTGTTTTTTGGGCATATAGGCCTGGCCACGTGGCTCTTGAGTTTGTTTCTTTGCTTTAGAAGATGCTTTAGTCTTTGCCTTTGAAGCTGAAGTCGGTTTAATGTAAAGATGTTTAGGTCTGAATACACCCTCAGAAGCCGGTGCCTGCTCAGCAGCTCCGGACCCATCTGAGGGAATAGTGCCAGAGGCTCCAATACCTTGTTTCCAGCGGTATAACCGACTCCACGTGGGAGTCTGTAGCGGCGTGCGGCTCTAAAGTAGCGGGTGTCAGGGGCTGCGAAAGTGACTCACTGAGAACCAGCGACTGGCTTAGGAGAAGCTTCGTCGGTTTTGGACCTCGGTTGTTTATCTCTCTCCATTTCTTTGCATTTTTTGTGAACTCCAGTAGTTGGATGGCTATCAGACGACATTTCTGGATAAACCGGCACCCAAAATAGTTTAAAGCAAAATCATACCGACGCTTAATAGTGCATTGGTTAAATCTAGCACAAAACCGACAACCAGAAACATTGTGATCAGGGCCTAGGCAAGGAATGGAGTAAGAATGAAAGTCCTTATGAGGTAATTTGCTTTCCACAAGAAATGCAATTAACTTTTTCTGACATCGGTCTGGAGCAAGACAAAAGTTTCTACAACGGGGTAATTAGCTTTATTGAAGACTTTGGGTCTGAAACTCGAACACGAAAATCTCAGGAGTCGGCCGACCGGCACTTGCGAAGTGCTTCTGCTTCAGGCACCACGCGGCAAGAAAGACTGAAGATACTGGCGTCGGCTGCTTTTTTTATACCCCTGACGACCTGATGTCAGGGAAGGGGCGACAGCAGCCGACACAGGACCCAAGTCTTTGGAATTCAGGCTGACTGAGGGCAACCTGCCAGCAGGATTACCCAAATGTAATGACTGCAACAGTGAAACACGAAGAACATTTGCAGCTGTCAAAAACCTGGCTTTGAAATCCTCGGCTAGTGACCTTCTGTACAGCTTTGCATGTCTGAGGGACTGTCCCACTGGCCATAGATGCTGCATCAGTAACATAGTAAGCACATTTAGTGCTATGCTCACCTATTTGAATGGCTGAATCAGTTGCTCTAGGACAACTCAATGTCCATGGTATATTCCAACATATATTTTAATATTCTTCCTGGAACTTCAAAATGAGACTGGCAATTCAATGCTCCAACTTAGTCTTACCATACCTATCCTTATCTACTTTCTTAGTCTGGTAGAGTACATCTCCTTGGTGGGAGTTTGACACCTCTTGTAACTTGTAGAATATCAGGGTTTGCCACTGGGTTTTTATACAAAAACTCAGAACCTTTAAAATCTGCCTGGCCTTTTTAAAGCTGAAGGCTGAGACTCTAGGCCTTGTTGGTTGACCTCAAATGCATCTAATAATGTTCTTTGCATACAGAACTGCTGCAGGATTTGAGGGGTGGGCGCATACCAATAAGTATGAAGTTCACTTTTGACCATCAGGAGACTCAGCAGCCTGACACAGTGAGCTCCCAAAAGAGTAAAGGTGAGGATGTCAGGAGTGTAATCTTGAGGAAACAATCAGGGTAGGGCATATCTATGGCATATAATCCATGGAATGTTCTTCCTGGGCAAAATCAAAGTCCAGTCTACCACTGACCAAGATGGTGGGGAGGCTTTGTGCTTGGGGGTCATGCTCACCAGACAAAAGTCTTGTATGATCCATCTGCCAGCCTTGCAGGAGGATTATGAAACTCTACGCCAAAAAGCTTGACACTGGATGGGGACAGTGGTCATACACTCTGAACATGACCTCAGACTTCTCACAGATATTTGCCCAAGAGCTGCAGTTCTGGCTAAATACATAAATCTTTCCACACTGGTACTGTCTACTACCAACAAATGCAAGCCCTTTTCCTACTTTAAAAAAGTCTCTCTACAAATGGTAAGCAACTGTTGTGTAAAAACTCTGCTTTTTGGTTTGCATGGAATGATGTGCTAGAGCCATCGGCCTTCTTAGAGGCATCATCAAGGGTAGACTACACTTGACATGAGGACTAGGGGGCTACACAAGTGCCACCTCATTACTGACATCCTTGGACTCTAAAGGCTCACTAGCTTCCCCCACATTTCAATGTATTTTAATATATGTATATATATATATATATATATATATATATATATATATATATATATATATATATATATCTATATATATATCTATATATATATCTATATATATATATATATATATATATATATATATATATATATATATATATATATAGATATATATATATACACACACACACACACACATTTTTTTTTCTTTTTAGCTTGAAGTCCTTGCAAAAGCCACAATCACTGATGCTGGGGGTCAAGATTCACATACACACTACTTTGAAGTTAATTTACTTTTTCAATCTTCTTTGTTCTACTTGTCTAACATCCTCAGACATCCATAAGGGAACACTACATCCCAAGCAGATGCAAAAAAAGTCCTAATACAAAGTTACTCCAGACAGCAACGTGTCTAAAGGGAAAAGGTTAACACTCAATCCCTTAAGGAGTACTTACCTGTGGTCTTCCACCTGTATCCTGGCCCAATAGCATACAATACCCGACTGCCACAACAAGCGGTAAGGAAAACGTGAAGATGGTTATGTCCCTTTATACTGAAACACAAGGTCAATATAAGTGCAAGAAGTCCAATCTCTGGCAAGATATAAAAGACTCCACTTGTGGCAGAGATCCCTGAAGTTACGACTGCAACATTGACAAAGAATTTATCTGCATGTCACATGATTCACCTTTTACAGCGTTCCCTCCAAATCAACACAAGAGGATTATGAGCGGTTCGCTGAAGGTAACTGTGTTGTGTGTGAGACATGGATGCCAATTCAACTCTGGAGTGAAGCTCTAGAGGAGAACCTTTGCATCCATGTCAAGAACACAATATTAGGTTAGCATTGGCTAACTGCTCATAATTCTTTATAGTGCGTGGAGCTTTATCTGTTCCATGTACAATTTACAGTATAATAAAAAAAAAAAAAAAAAGTGTTTTACAGCTTTCAAAACCAGTAAAACACTTAGCAGGCGCTTTCAAAAAGGAAGTTCACTGTTCCTTATGTTTACACTCACCTTCCATACCTCTCAACTGTCCAGATTTTCACATTATGTTATGTGTGCCCCTCATGAAGTATGCAGCTTTCAAAGAATTTAGTCAACAGAAGACAAACATAATGGCATACATTTAGGTTTCAGACTTTATCTTTCAGTAAATCGGGCAAACACGCATCCTGTTACTCTGTCTAGGTTTGGAACAGCAAGTCAGGGTCATGTTACTGCTAGACAGCAGGCAGAAACATTTTATTCTGCCGCTGTCATTTATACAGGCAGATTTTACTGCCAAACATGGGACCCGACCTATTTGCTAAGGTCAGGTCTCGTATCACTCTAGTACTTAACCGATTTGTCTTTTTCAGACTATTAGAGTGTAATCAGCATACTCTATACACTACACTGAAGTTATACTAAATCCTCAAAGACTGTGTTGCTCTTTTTCTTACCCACCATCCTGAGACACCCACAGCATATGGTTACACATGGCATGCATAAATCCAAGTAGTGAAAGACTGCCATTTTACCTTGGGTACAGTCTGAGCTCTGTAAGGTAATTATAGCACTGGCTTGGGATGTGGACATAAATATGCAAAGAAGGCACCCCTCCAAGGAATGTCACTGGATAACCTAGAGTCGTGAGGCAACAGCTGCACCATTAAGCATGCATACAAGACACCTAAATTTGCTACAAACACCTTGCATATAAAACATTTAGAGCCTGAAGACTGGAATTTAAGTTAAAACATTAAAGTAAAAAAAAAAAAAAAGTGTAATTTGAAGAGTCAATTGATTCAGTTACTCTCACCTCTTCTCAATTTGCTACCTGTATAGATTACCTAGAGCAGGCAAACAAAAGGGGGCTAGATACAGTACCTTGTGAAATCGGCTTCGTTAAGTAAAGCATCACATGAATTTAGTAAACAGGCTAATGAAACAGCTCAAACACACTTTAAGGCAACCAGCAGAAACAGAAGCATGTTAAGGAAATAAAAGTACAAAAACACAAAAGGGTGGTAAAGTCTAATGCTGCACTTTAGAAGCTTTAAACAGAAATTACATGCAGAAAAGGAGGATGTTACCTTCAAACCTTCTTCCTTTCCACTAATGATTAGTTCATCAATTTGTTTCTTCTCCTCGTACTACAAAACAAATTAAATTGTATTACACTTTCAGATAAACAAAATGAAAAACATATTTGAAAAATACTGC
Organism: Protopterus annectens; assembly: GCF_019279795.1. Taxonomy (NCBI): domain Eukaryota; kingdom Metazoa; phylum Chordata; order Ceratodontiformes; family Protopteridae; genus Protopterus; species Protopterus annectens. The sequence goes on from NC_056733.1 coordinate 616,996,090, forward strand.
AACTAGGGAATTTAAATGTTGGTGGTAGGAGTACATATATGTACAACAGCAAAAAGTGGACAAGTATAAGAACAGCAAAACAACCAAGTACAACAGCTACTATGATCAAGTTTAACTAAATAAAAATATAATGATCATGAGCAGTTCAAGGAAAAAAAATCCAATTTAAAATCAAAACACATAAGCAATGGAAGCTTCAACAGAGGTTACGAACTGGCAATAACAAAAATGTGCAATTTTCTGGTCTCCATAGCTACAAGTTTCAAATGGACCACAGCCCAAAAAGAAATCTTGCAGAGCAGACAGCTTTTTACTAGATCAAAAAAAAGCAAACTTTGCTCTTTACCTAAATGCAAAATACATAAATTAGATCTTAATTCTTTAAAAAAATGCTTAGTTTTCAAAACATCCCCCTTGCTGCTTACAACCTGTGACCATCAGAACTATGACAGTACATACACTTGTTAGCAGAATTCCCACCTAGTATGGAGTAGCTAAAAACAGCAAAGTTACCTACCTGCACAACAGACCTCAAAAACATGCTTACGCTGACAAATTGAAGTGACCAATATTTTGAGAAGTTAGTAATTAAAAGCCTGAAAAACAAGTTAATTCTTATACCTGCACTTAAAACCACCTAACCAAATGAAAAAGCACAACAGAACATAAAGCTTCTGCACAACTCGTCACTCTGTGTGTGGGGTCTTCCCTTTCCCCTGCTCCCAAATTACTTCTCTCACCAAACTGGAGACTGTCAAGCTATACTGGTCTGGTATAGAGTCCACCAAGCCCACACATTCCCTCACCCATTCATTCCTAATTTCAGGACAGAGGTGCTGAGGATCAGAACGGTTTCCATGTCTTGAGGACTTACTTCAGTTCTCTTCCTTGGCAATTTGCATGCTACACCATGGCCATTTCTACAAAATAAGCAAGTGCTACCACACATGCAGAGTTTCCTGGCCAGGCAGTTAATCACTCCTGTGTGCACTAAGCTCATTACCGCAAGTGATCCAACTTGCACTTACTGACTGAGCCGCAGCCCTCATCTCAGAATGGACACTCACGCTCATTCTTCCCACTCCATCCTTCTAGTATCTGTGCCACTGCTGCACAATTTAAATATACTTGTTGACCACACAGTTCCTTCTTACACCACTGAGCATAATAAAATACAGTCCCTTGAGTAAAGTAAACAAAACAGTTTGAGCTCAAGAACAAATCAGCAGTGGCATGGACTACACAAACTTAAAAAAAAAATCCAAAGTGGAACTTGAATCCTGTCTCCCTGTAGGTGAGAACTCGCTACTTAAATAAGATCTGCACCAAGGTCAATACACCTTGGGGAAAGGGGAATTATCCTTAAACAATCTAACGGTCTGTTACTGCATGAAGGTTGCAAAAATAATTGCAGCAGCTCAACGTGCATTTCAAATAATTACAAAACATACAAACTTCCACACAGCAGGCACACTCGGATTAGGTAAAAAGTACAGTTTTGTACCTACCATTAATGTAGATGTCCGATAGATATGCAACTGCAGTCCTGACATATGGGTTGTCCTGCCTCAGGCAGCCCTTCGGTCGGCCGGATTCTAAAGTCTGGGTCCAGCATCGGCCGATGTCACCTCTTCCCCGACGTCAGAGCGGCTGGGGTACAAAAGCATCAGCCGATGCCATCTTCTTCAGTGTTTCTTGCCCCAGATGCCAGGTGCCCTCCAAGGAAGGCTAAATTTAGAGAATGGATAAAAATTCCAGACATGCACAACAGTAATAAACAGATACACCATAACAGATATCCCCAGCTAATTTGAAAAAGGGGGAGTGGACCCAAAAAAGAGAATTACAGAGGGGTGGGAGGGAGGGAAAACCTGACTGCAGTTGCATATCTATCGGACATCTACATTTATGGTAGGTACAAAACTGTACTATGTCCTTCAAGAATGCAACTGCAGTCCTGACATATGGGTTGAATACCGTAGCCAAGCTGGGGGTGGTAGGATCTAAGAAAGGGATGGTGTAGCTAAAATGCACTGCAGGACTGCCGAAGCAAAGCCTGCTCGTGATCTGGAGTATAAAGGCAGGTTGTAGTGTTTGGTAAATGTATGCACGGAGCTCCATGTAGCAGCCTCTAGAATGTCCTTTGTAGCCACTCCTCTTAGAAAGGCTGTGGATGTGGCTATAGCTCTGGTGGAGTGTGGCCTAATATTGGCTGGCACACCTTTTCCATGGAAAGAGTAACAGAATCTGATGCAGTGCCCAATCCATTTTGAAATTGTTTGTTTGGAGATTGCCTTTCCTTGCACTCCAGCAGCATAGGCTACAAATAGTTGATCAGACTTTCTGGTGGTCTTTGTTCTGTCCAAGTAGTAGCGTAATTGTCTGTGTATGTCCAAAGTGTGCAGCAACTTTTCCCCCTTATTTTGAGGATTGGGAAAGAAAGTAGGCAGGTGAATTGCTTGATTTAGAGACACCCTGGATATTACTTTTGGCATGAATGAAGGATTGGTTCTTAGAGAAACTCTGTCCTGATGAAAAATGAGAAAGGGAGGTACTGCCATGAGGGCCTGCATCTCCGAGACTCTTCTTGCTGAGGTAACTGCCAACAGGAAAACCATTTTCCAGGAGAGAAATTGCATTTCTGAAGATGCTGCTGGTTCAAAAGGAGGAAGAGTTAATTTTTCCAAGACGAAATTGAGGTCCCATGCAGGTATTGGTGGTTTTCTGGGAGGTTTGATATTCTTTATCCCTCTTAGAAACTGTCTTAGCAAGGGATGCGAAAACACAGGTGGGTCACAGTTGTATTTTGCTGAGATTGCTGAAGCGTGAATTTTTATGGAAGAATATGAGAAGCCACTATGAAACATTTCTGCCAAGTAGTCTAATATCTGTGGTATGCTCATTACTGATGCATCCTGACCCTTGTTGGCATTCCAGATGATGAATCTCTTCCAATTGGCTGAATAGGTTTTTCTGGTGGAAGGTCTGCGCGCTTCCAGCAAGATTTCTTGTACTTTTTTGGAAAGAGAGATATAGGTGAAAGTCATGGAACCGTCCAAGCTGTCAGCTGCAATGTTTGCAGGTTTTGATGAGCAGTCCTGTAATTGTGCTGAGTTAGAAGCTGAGGCCATTGAGGCAAGGGCCACGGTTTGGTGTGAGTTATGCTCAGTAGCAATGGATACCAGTGCTGCCTTTGCCAGTCTGGAGCTATCAGAATTCCTTTTGGTTGTTCTGCTTTGATCTTCAGTAACACCTTGGTCAGTAATGGTAGAGGAGGGAATGCATAAACTGTTAGGGAATTCCAGCTGAAGGAGAGAGCATCCGTTCTCCAGGCTAGAGGATGGTGCGTCCTTGAACAGAACTTCTCCAGGTGATGATTGAGGTGAGAAGCAAAGAGATCTATGTCCGGTCTTCCCCATGCACTTATTTGTGAGAAAATGTGTGGATGCAGCCGCCATTCGTGCGGATCCAAGAAATTTCTGCTCAGCCTGTCCGCCAGAACATTGTCCTTGCCTGGAACAAACTGGGATTGCAAGTGGATGTTCAGATTCAGGGACTTTTCCCAAAGCATCATTGTTAGTCTGCAGAGGGGGTAAGAGTGAGTGCCTCCCTGCTTGTTTATATACCACATGACAGTGGTGTTGTCTGTCCTTATTAGCAGATGACCTTGTTGAAGGGATTTCCCAAAGGCCTCGATTGCATGCATCACTGCCAACATCTCTTTTTGATTTATGTGCAGATGCATTTCCCTGGGAGTCCATTGCCCTAGAATGCATCTGCCCTCCATGTGCGCCCCCCATCCATGATCTGAGGCGTATGTTGTAATGATTTGGCTTGCTAGAGGTTTGGTGAAAGACATGCCTTTGTTTAAATGACTTGCTTGAGCCCACCACAAAAATTCCCTTTGCAGGCATGGAATGAGTGGTATTACGTCTTCTAGACTGTGGCTGTGTTGAGACCATAAGCTTTTTAGGTACCATTGTAACTCTCATGTGTAGTCTTGCCAGAGGTACCAGAAGAATGCAAGATGCCATGAACCCCAGGGCCTGCAGGATTTTCCTTGCGGTCAGCTGGGTGAGCTCTGCTAGGCTTTTGAAGTAATCTGGTAAATGTTCTTGTTTCTCCTCTGTGAGGAAAGCCATTTGTGATTGTGTGTCCAATTTGGCTCCTAGAAAAAATAATCTGTTGGGATGGCAGTAGTCTTGATTTTTGAATGTTGACTGTGTATCCCAAAGCCTGTAGTAATTGAATGACATAGTCCAAGTTTCTTATCAAGGTTTCTTTGCTGTCTGCTTGTATAAGGCAGTCATCCAGGTAAGGGTATATTTGAATCCCCTGGAGCCTGCAATGTGCAACTACTGATGCCAGGCATTTCGTGAATACTCTGGGCGCAGTAGATAAGCCAAATGGCAATGCTGAGAATTGATAATGCTCTGACCCTGCAAGAAATCTGAGGTATCTTCTGCAACTGTGTCTGATTGGGACATGCAGGTATGCCTCCTTGAGGTCCAGAGTAACCAACCAAGACCCCTTGCCCAGCATGGGAAGGAGTTGCTGTAAAGTCAGCATTTTGAATTTTGGCACAATGAGAAAAGTGTTTAGAGCGGACAAGTCCAGTATAGGTCTCCATTGCTTTTCTTTTCTTGGAACAAGGAACAGTCTTGAATAGAATCCCTGGCCTTGTTCCTGAGGAGGAACCTTTTCTATTGCTTTTATTTGTAACAGCTTTGAAACTTGTATGAGTGCCTCTGCCCTTTGATTTTGTGGCAGATTTGGCATGCCTTGTCTAGTTGGTAAGGTGTGGAAGTGGAACCTGTAACCTTTGTCTACTATGTCCAGAATCCATTTGTCCTTGGTTAAAATGTGCCAGTTCTTTGAGAATAAGGATAATTTTCCGCCTAGAGGTGCTTCTCTTTGAGCCTTGGTCGGCGGAGTGAAAATCAAGTCATTGTGATTGTCCCTGTGGTGCAGCTGAACTCCCTGCGCCACTTCTCTGATTTGGTGGTTGCCATTGGCGGCCCCTGTAGGAGCCTCGGTATTGCCCTCTACCTCGAGCACGCCTGTTTTTTCCCCTTTGAAACTTGTCAGTGTCTGGAAAGGACCAATTCTTTGAAGGCCAATTCCTGCTGAATCTGGGTGGCTGAACTTGGAGGAAATCCTTGACTGTCTGTACTGATTTAGCCTTTTCCTCAATAGACTTCAACACATTCCTGTGCATTAGCACCAAAAAGCTTCTGTTTTTCCAGAGGTGCATCTAGGAGCTTTACTTTAACATGGTCTGGCAGTGGCTGTTCTTTCAGCCAAGCATGTCTACGTATAACGGCCCCTGTCATAGCTGCCCTACATGAAGCTTCCAATGCATCATAACCACACTGAAGAAAATGATTGCTAACCTGCTGAGTGTCATGAACCAAATCCTGCAATGCCTTTCTATCTATAGGCTCGGGAGAGGCTAACTTTTTCTGCAAATCATCCATTAAGTAATCCTGGTACTGAAACATATGAAAAAGACAGTTAAGTGACCTCATGGCAAGGGTGGAAGAGGTGTAAACTTTTTTGCCCCATCTCTCCAGGGACCTTGATTCCCTGTCTGCGGGCAAAGGGTTTTTGGCCGAGGAAGTAGCCACTCCTTTGGGCCCCTAAGAAATAGTTTCTAGATCCACAGAGTGGGCCTTAAAGAGATGCTTATGAGTTTCATTAACCCTGTAACATCTGTCTGGCTTGACAGGAGTAGGAGGGAGAGAATCAGGGGAAGCACTGGAGTCTGAGTATACATCACCCAAGACATCCAACACTGGAGGAATAACTAATGGTCTGTGCTGGGGTAACTTAAGGAAGGTACGTAGCCTTTTCCTGGAGTCAGAAAATTCCTGACCCTGCCACTGAAAATGTTCTCTCATGGAGTGGAGAACTTCTCCGAAAGAAATATCCTCTGGAGGAGAGGCAGAAGGAATTGATTCCTCAGCATCAGAGAACTCGTAGGCCTGGAAGGATTCTTCCTGGGTATCAGAGTGCTCTGAATCCCTAGAGGCTTCATCCGAAGAGAGGGTATCTGTCTGCTCAGTCCTAGGCCTTTTATCTGCTGGAGGCTGAGAACCCCTGTCTGTATGCGACGGAGAACCTCTGATTAGAGAGATTAGATCTGCAGCTAGGGTCATGATCTGTTTATCAGAAGAGGGGCCCTGGGAAAAAGTTTTAGGAGGATGGGCCTTAGCCTGGCTGGCAGCCTTAGCACGTGTGTAGGCCTTGATGGACATGGAGACCGGAGGCCTAGCTGCCCCACGTGCAGGAGTAACTTTATCCACTGGTATGGTGTCAGGTAAATCTTGAACTTCGGTTTCGGGAGGAAAATCAACAACCGGCACCGGGGAAACCTCCGGGACCGAAGTACACGGTAAAGCGGTGTCGTCGGCCTGGAGCAGTAGAATTACCGCCTCCGAAGAGACCGATGCACTCGCGGAAGGCTTAGGCGTGGTATCGGTGGACGACGCGGGCCGAGGATGTCGGTCCCGGTCCTTGCATTTTTTGGAAATATGTGCTGTCAGTTGTTCCGACGGCATGATATAAGCGTAATCTTCGCCAAAAAAGTCTTCGGCAAATTCTGCCCGGCGCCTGAGTGTGCGCTTATTAAAGCGAGCACAGGCAGCACAGGCCGAGACGTTGTGGTCTGGGCCCAGGCAGGGAAGGCAGTAAGAATGGAAGTCCTTATGAGGTATTTGTTTACCACAAGACAAACAATTATTAACCTTTTCAATTTTTTCTGACATCGGCTGAGGCAAGAAAAATGTTCCCCAACGGGGTACTTAGCTTTTTGATGACTTTGGTAACTGAAAACACAGGAGCTGACCGACCGGCACTTGCGAACTGCTTCTGCTTCGGGCACCGCGCGGCAAGAAAGACTGAAGAAGATGGCGTCGGCTGATGCTTTTGTACCCCAGCCGCTCTGACGTCGGGGAAGAGGCGACATCGGCCGACGCCGGACCCAGACTTTGGAATCCGGCCGACCGAAGGGCTGCCTGAGGCAGGACAACCCATATGTCAGGACTGCAGTTGCATTCTTGAAGGACATCAGCTACAAAAGCTTATCAGAAGCAAACAGGTTTACTTTACATACTGTTCTAATAATTTAATTACAGCTGTAAACAGTGCTCAGCAAAATACTCAACCTTATAGTCTTATTTGACCATGTTTTTTTTTTTTTTGCTCTGAAGGTCATTAAACTCACCTCTCCACAGACACAGACAGTAGAACCCTTCAGTTCTTTCATAAAATCTTTCTCAAGAAAAATTACATGTTCAGTTTCAAAGATTTTCAATGCATGTACAAGAAATTTCTGCCACTTTGCATTTTGTTCTACGTTGCTTTTAAGAAGTTTTCTGTCTGCAGTGCAGATGTTTTTGTGTGTGTGGTATTTCACCGACAAAGTAGCTATGTAGAATCTGCCCCCCTTTTACTGCAATCTTTTTAGCCCATTATAGTGCACAAATCAAGAAGCCTACTGTACTTTAGACAAGTGTCAAATTCTCTCTTCTACTCTAGGGCCATCCTTTGAATAATGGAAACCATTCACTAATGTTGACCAGAAGGATAAGATACTTTAACACGCTGGTGCACTATCATCCTCTGGACTTCACTTTTTAATTCATTTTATCCTCTTGCTTAATCAGATGCATACAACTACAGTAAGTAGTAACTGGAACTAGGCCTATAACACATGTAATGGCTTGCAACAATATAAACAAGGTATGCTTTAAGTACAGAACTCTCCTACACATTCAGTACTATCAAGAGGGTCTCTGCAAGAAACCACTTGGGTTGTGTGATGGGCTCCTCCCACCCCACCCCCCCAGTGGTTGAGGGAGGAAAAATGGATCAAATACCAGTTCTAGTTCATTCCAACCTTCCAGGATTGGATTCTCTGATACACGATCTTTAACTGATCCAGTTTCTCCTGGGATGCAGCAAGGGCTTTAACCTGCTGGATCACAGAACTGTACCTACTGATAGCTGTGACAGTAATACCAATTTGTTAACAAAGTAGACACACAGGACAGTCCTTTTTTTCAGGGGTAACCTAGGAGAAATGTCTGGTTAACTGACTTGCTCAGGGTCACAAAGTAGGTAAATGAGGGTTGAGGGAATCAAACCTTGTACCACAGGAACTACACCTCACAGCCTTAACCCTCTGCACTGAGACCAAACTACAGATATTCCAACATTTTCCTGATGAAAGCTATTGTAGTATATATTCCAAATACAAACTACTTTTGCAGAAAAGTTTAACCCCACTCCCTTGAAGCAGGTGGCTGTATACTTCAAAATTCACACACTGAAGCTGCATGCCTTTCAACCTGGCTGCAATGCTAACATATGAATCAAAGTACTGCACTCATGCCGAAAGTGGAGTTGCCTCCAAATCTAAATGACAGAACTAGTGGGGGCCATTGGAATCTCAGTGCAGTACTTGTAGCCTATGTTTTATGAGCTCAGAGTGTGAATACTAAGCTAAGCAAGGTAACGCCACCTTTAAAAACACTGGGATACCTGGGCATGGTCTCTCAGTAATTCTGATAGGGTAAATTCCATCATACTTAAAATCCCAATTTTCAATACAACTTTGTACTATAGTCAGCAATATCGTGAAATATGAGCGATAAGTTTCTTCCTACTCCATGACTGTATATAATCTTACAGGTGGTTATTCTTGGAGACCAAGTTTACAGGCTTGCTCCCATATAAATAGTACACTATAATTCTGCCCCCTGGCTTACCAAAAACACATTAGCAACCATGCGCCTTAGAGATAAAGCCTGGGTATTTTATCAGAAAAGAAAGACCCCTGAATCCCACATTGAATACAGAACCCTTCGAAACAAAGTAAAAAAGCTTCCTATCTCTGACAGACAAAATTACTTCTTTACCCTCCAAAACAATAATAAAACAAATCCACAGAAATTCTGGAAAGGAATCTCCACCCTCCTTAACCCCAGCAAACCACACACCCCTACCCCTGACCCAAATGCCCCAGATTTAGACTTGGCTACTCAATTTAACTCCTTCTTCATTGAATCCATTAGCAAACTAACTTCCTCTTTTCCTACTTCCGCCTTACCATCCAATACCCCCCTAACCTCTCCTGCCAACAATCCACCCTGCACTTCTCCTCCTTCCTCATTCCCATCTACTCAGTCTATATCCCCCAACTCTTCTCCTACTCTAACTTCCTCATCATCTTTACCAGCATCAAATACTCTCTCTCTCCACTCTGCTCTATTCTCATTAAAACCTATACCCATTTCTACAATAAAGAAACTCCTTCAAAAATTGAAGCCTGGCACAAATGCACCTGATAACATCCCCTCATACTTCCTAAGCATAGCTGCTGAAGCAGTTGCCTATCCCATAAGCATTCTCATCAACCGCTCAATCCTGGAATGTACAGTGCCCCAACTCTGGAAACAAGCCTTTATCATCCCTCTGCATAAAGGCGGTAATAACTGCACTGTTAACAACTTCCGTCCCATTGCTATCCTGTCCCCCATTTCCAAGCTTCTAGAAAAGTGTGTCCAACTTCAACTACTACCACATCTTTTAGAGAATAACCTTCTTACACCTACACAACACGGCTTTAGGCCAAATCATAGCACCATGACAGCCCTCCTCTCCTATCTTGAAACCGTAAATAAAGCACGCGATTCTGGCCAAATTGTCTCTACCCTACTACTTGACCTCTCTAAGGCCTTTGATACTATCTCACACAGTCTGCTCTTAACTAAACTTTCCAAACTTAACCTTTCTCCCTCCTCTGTGAACTGGTTCTCCAGCTACTTATCAGATACCAAGCTGTAAAATGGAAAAAGGCCACTTCCTCTTTTCTTAGTACCCCCACCGGAGTTCCCCAAGGCTCCATACTTGGTCCTCTTCTCTTTAACATATTTATAAATGATTTTCACAAATCTATCCCATTCTCTAACATCATCCAATATGCTGACGATTCTACCATTATCTGCTCTGCCATATCTACCCCTAAGCTTCAAAATCTCAAGCAAGAAGCTTTCTCAATTACTGAGCATTGGATGAAAATAAACCACCTAGCTCTCAACACCTCCAAAACTAAACTCATGGTATTTACCCCCTCTAAAACTACTCCCTTTGATATAAACACATTCTTGATTACTAGTCAAAACAACTCAATCCTAGAACTGGTGTCTGAAACTAAGTTACTTGGTGTCCAAATTGATAACCAGCTTAATTTCAACTCCCATCTACAACTAAATATTAAAAAACCCCACCAAAAGCTTGGTATGCTCTACCGTCAAAATCAATACCTCACAAAGACCTCCAAAATCGCTCTCTCTTCTTCCTTTCTTATTCCCTCCCTTCTCTATGGATCGCCTCTCCTAACTAATCTTCAGTCCTCTCTAAAGAAACAACTTTCCTCTTGCTACAACAAAATCGCCAAGTTCGCTAACAGTCACAGGTCCTCCACCCACCACTGTTCCTCTCTCCAAAAACTAAATTGGCTTGAACTTCCACATCAGCTCAACTACATTCAGCTAACCCTAGCCCATAAGCTCATTAACAACCCCTCTCTTTGTCCCTCCCTGTCTTCTGCTTTTAAGTTGCACCTACCTGACAGAGTCTTAAGGTCAAACAATCAAAACCTATTAGAAGTACATAAACCAACTCGTCCCCCAGGCAAAAACCTACTATCCTTTAACCTAGCTCGTCTTTGGAACTCACTCCCACCATCCATTCGTACCATCTGTAATCATTACATGTTCAAAAAATCTCTTCACACACATCTTAAGTCCCAATGGGAATGGCTCTTGTTCCCACCCATCATAAAAATATGGTACTCTTCATCTTCCATTCATTCATATGTTACTCAACTATGCCTACATAACTAATTACTCCCTACAAAATAACTACGCTATACAACAAAGCAATTCTACCTCTTTAAAGCCCTAACACACCCCACATTTATTTTACTTTATTTCTATAAGATTGCATTGTTGAATGTACCTCAAATGTGAATTCAATGACTGTATTCTCTTTTACAATTGTATAAGTATCTTTAGTAATCTATTGTATGTACCTTGTCTGTTCGTTTGCTTTTAGAGCTTTCTCTATTGTATGTACCTAGTCTGTATGTCTTTTTTTTTGGAGCTTTTCTCCCCAGGACTCCATTGAAAACGGGTTCTTTTTGGCCCAATGGACTATCCTGGTAAACCAACTGCAAATAAATAAATAAATAAAATAAATAAACTTCTGTTTAAGTCTGGGTACTGCTGACTTGCATTCCTTACTCAACAATGCAATGTTTTAGTGCAAGTCCCAACACACTAATCGACTGACTGATGCTTTAAAGCAACATACAATGATCAACATTATCCAAGGAGTAGCATGCAGGTCCCACAGCTAGAAAGAATATATCACATAAAACTGTGTCCACTGTCCTTTTCTGGTAGAGCCTTTACTTGCAGTTTAACCTAAATGAGCTAGCCTACTAACACATTTCACTCACAAGCTTGGTAAATACCTCTCAACCTCTTAGCACAAGAATCCAGGACAACTAAAATAATGGGGTGAACAAAGGACCAAAAATAGGGACAGATTTTAAATATTGCTCTTATAAACTTCAAAAGTTATACTAGAATAAAAAGACTTGTGTTAGCATACAAATCCTTTTATTCTAGTATAACTTGCATGCTAACACAAGTCCTTTTATTCTAGTACAACTTTTGAAGGACTTGTCTTAGCATACATTTTATGAAGGATATAAAACCTGAAACTAATATGTACGTCATTATTTGGGGAATTCAATCCCAAGTCCTTAGTCAGAAAACTACACATTTTATGAACAAACCAAAACGGAGTCAAAAATCTGGACAGTTGAGAAGTATACCTGGGTACTACAGTAAAATAAACAGTAAGATAGAACACCAATATTCAGTATACTGTAATATAAATTAAAAACTTTTAAAATACAAACAAGTTACAAATACGTACTTAGTAATTTGAAGCATAACTTGCGTTGAGATCTTTGGCCGGTTTGTTCTTAAATACTTGCAAACAGCCTGGCCCCATGGCATGGAAAGAAAACCCTTACTGCACCCCAAACAGTATTCCAACCATTAGCATATGTGCAGGAGGCATCGGGGTGGCAATAAGCAACCAATGCTTGTTCACCCATACTGTGGTGGACAGGAGGTGACCGTTCAACTCACTACACTGGTGGCATCTGCTAGAGTGTAGGTCCATCACCTACAGCAAGGAGCCTTGTCCGCACATGCTGCAACCTGTGCAATGTTCAGCTAAGTGACAATGTGTGCTGTAATGGCCATGTGCCTCCTGGTAGCAACTAATGCATCATGCAAACAGAAAAATGTTCCTCCACAGCACTTGATTCTCGCCTTCAAAGCAGGAACAAGTGTATTAAGGCTTGCTGGTGAGGGAGTGACTGGGTCTAAGACTAGAGTTTCCTTGGTCTCATCCTAATGTAGAAAAAGGCCAATTGGGTGCAGGAAGTGAAAGCCACAGAGCTAATCCAGGGGACTTGTACAAATTTTTCTTGGTAAAATGCATAACTGCTGAGTTGCCCACGTGTGGACACTACCTAAAAAAGTGTATTAAAATAGATGGGTCACCAATATAAAAACATTTTGTCTGTGGTACATCTGGATACAGGGTGTACATCGCACTAATTTAGATCCTAAGGGGGAGGAGGCTGCTTGACCAGCAGCCTCAGGGGGAAGACTCCTCTTAAGGCTTTGCACAGTTTACTCAAATGTTAGCAAAGAATTCAGATGAGGGTGAAAACTAGAAATTGACACCAGCTTCATTTTAACAATTAAAAAGCTGCCCTCTGCATCAAACAAGGGCTCCAGAAACTGCAGATAATCAGGAAGAAGCCACTAAAGGATAGATTTGGATGCTACGGTGCCCAGAGACCAAAACATTTCTATTTACTAAAGGTACACTTTCAGAGTGGAATCTTTCTAGGATGTGGATGGTATCCTTACAAAATCCTGGAGACAAAGCAAGGTACATTTTACAATTCTGGAGATCTGGGAGAGGCTAACCAGATGGATGGGACAGAAGATCTGGGATCAGATCGAAAAGTTAGGGAGACTTCCTGAGAAGAGGAAACCAAATATGTCTGTGCCATCAAGGTGGAATGAGAAGGACTGCTGCTCTGCACAGTAGGACTTTCTGTAGGAATAACTGAATCAGGGGAACTGGAGAATAAGAGTATCCACAGAGGACAGGAGTCCACTGGACAGTCTCTTGGAGACTACGTCTCAGAGGATCAAAGCAAAGTAGGTGTTGCAATGGTGTAGGCGGAGGATGCAAAAAGATTGCAGCAAGAACAGCATCTACAGTTGAAATGGATTGACAGACTACTCCTGAAGCATGAGAACCGTCCTGAGCCTGTCTGCATTGCAGCTGGAATTTCCCAGGAATGTGTATCAACACTAGAAAGTGGTGAAAGTCTGCTGCCCCTTGACCCACTCACTGCCTCTCAACACAGAAGGTAGGGTAATAGATCTTTCCCTGCTTATTTACTACACCACAGAATCATAGGAGGTTAACAGGTTAACAGCCCTAGGGCCCTTACAAGCCTAGCCATGTACACAGTACTGTTGTGTACACTTACCATAAATGTAGATGTTAGAGTGTATTCACTTGTTGCAGTCATCACATTTGGGTCATCCCTGCCAGGGTAGCCCTCGGCCAGCTCGAATACCAGAGACTTAGTATTTCTGCATCGGATGCTGTTGATTGAGGACTGACGTCAGGTTGTCAGTAGTATAAAGTAAGGCAGCCAACTCCCTTACATCTGTTTTTTCTTGTCCTAACCTTTCAGGAGCCCAACAAGTAGGAGGCTAGGCTCTGGTGGAAGAACCCCACCACTGGAAAATAAATATCAATATTTCCCTTGTAAGAAAAGAACAATAAGGAAGAATGGTAAAAGGAGAGAGAAGAAAGAGGGATGGAGGGAGGGAAACCAGGACTGCAACAGTAAATATACTTGGACATCTACATTTTTGGTAAGTGTACACAACTTTACTATGTCCTTCATGTTCCACTGTTGCAGTCATCACATTTGGGTTGATTCCCAAAGCTGAGGAAATGGGTGGAGGCAGTCAAGGAATCTAGGGACTGGCTAGAATGCCTTGCAAGACTGCAGAGGCAAACCCTGCCCTGGATTTGGAGAAGAGAGGCAGGTGGTAATGCTTGGTAAAAGTGTGAACAAATGTCCAGGTTGTAGCCTCCAGGACATCCCTGGTGGGGACTCCTCTGAGGAAAGCAGCAGAGGTGGCGGCTGCTCCAATGAAGTGTGTCCTGACCCCCTTGGGGGAGGCTTTCCATGCTGCGTGTAGCAGAAATGGATGCAGTGTGCTATCCATTTGGAGATGATTTGCTTAGAGATGGCTTTGCCTTCTGCCCCTGTAGCAAGCTAAAGTACAGTTTTGTACCTACCATAAATGTAGATGTTTGAGTGCTAATACAGCTGCAGTAATCACATATGGGTTCTCTGCCATCAGGCGGTCCCTCGGTCGGCCGAATTCCAAAGTCTTGGTCCAGCATCGGTTGCTGTTGCTTTCTTTCCTGACGTCAGTGCGACAGGGGTATACAAGACACAGCCGACGCCATATTCTTCAGTCTTTTCTTGCCCCAGATGTCAGGTGCCCCCAGAAGGAAGGCAATACATAAATTATATATAAAAATATATTCAAGCAATGCAATGTAATCAAAAAACAGTAGCTGCAAGCAAATACACCATAGGAGGATAACCCAAATTAGGCTGTATGAGGAGGTGTTAGCCACTAGTCCTTTACCAACAGGGGAAGGAGGGAGGGAAACCTGTACTGCAGCTGTATTAGCACTCGAACATCTACATTTATGGTAGGTACAAAACTGTACTATGTTCATCGTGCATACAGCTGCAGTAATCACATACGGGTAGAATCCCAAAGCTACGCACAGGGTGGTAGGCACTAGGTGGAACTGGGATGAGCCAGAATGCCCTGCAACACAGCAGTGGCAAAGCCTGCTCTAGTTTTGGAATATAAAGGCAGGTGGTAGTGTTTTGTGAAGGTATGCACAGAACTCCAAGTGGCTGCCTCCAAAATATCTTTGGTAGGAACTCCTCTGAGGAAGTCTGTAGAGGTAGCTGTGGCCCTGGTGGAGTGGGATCTGATGCCTGTAGGGACAGATTTCCCATGATAGGAGTAACAAAATCGTATGCAGTGGCCTATCCATTTTGAAATTGTCTGTTTGGTAACAGGCTTCCCTTGAGCTCCTACAGCATAGGACACAAAAAGTTGTTCTGATTTCCTGAAAGGCTTTGTTCTGTCCAAATAATAACGTAGCTGTCTATGGATGTCTAAGGAATGTAGCAGCCTTTCCCCTTTGTTTTGAGGATTGGGGTAAAAGGTAGGTAAGTGTATGGCTTGATTCAAAGCTACCCTGGATACCACTTTAGGCATAAATGACGGATTGGTTTGAAGGGAGACCCTGTCCTGATGGAAGATGAGAAAGGGCTGCACAGCCATGAGGGCTTGTAGCTCTGAAACCCTACGAGCTGAGGTAATGGCCAGAAGGAAAGCTGTTTTCCAGGACAAATATTGCAAATCTGTTGAGGCAGCTGGTTCAAAGGGAGGCAATGTTAATTTTTCTAGAATGTAATTAAGATCCCAGGCTGGCACTGGTTGCTTCCTTGGTGGTCTTATATTCTTAGCCCCTCTGAGGAACGGTCTTAAAAGTGGGTGAGAGAATAACGCTGGATCCGTGTTGAATTATGCAGAAATGGCTGAGGCATGGATTTTTATGGAGGAAAATGAAAGCCCACTGTTCAGCAGCTCAGCTAGGTACTGTAATACCCGAGGCAAATTTAGTTTTCTAGGATCCTGGCCTTTTTTCTCATTCCAGGAGCAAAACAGTTTCCATTTTGCGGAGTAGGCCTTTCTAGTAGATGGCCTTCTGGCCCCCAGAATGACATCCTGCACCTCTTTGGGGAGTAGGATCTGTTGTGGTGTTAAGGAATTTTCCATGCAGCGAGACTGAGTGTTTTCAGCTGACTGTGAAGAGTTTTGTAGCTGTGCTGAGTCAGCAGAAGAGGCATTAGAGGTAGAAGCCAGGGAGGAGTATGTGTTAGGCTCCTCAGGAGTGGGTACCAGTGCTGTCTTGGCCAGTCTGGAGCAATCAGTATCATCTTTGGTCTGTCTGCTCTTGCTTTCAAGAGCACCTTGGGCAGAAGAGGCAGAGGTGGGAAAGCGTACAGTGTCCATGCTGTCCAAATGAATGAAAGGGCATCCACTCTCCAGGCCTTTGGATGGAAGGTCCTTGAACAAAACTTTTCCAATTGATTCCTGTGGGAGGCGAAGAGATCTATGTCTGGCCTTCCCCATGCTTGGATTATCTTTGTAAACACCTGAGGATGCAACTTCCATTCGTGCGGATCTGTCATATTTCTGCTTAGACTGTCTGTCAGCGTGTTTTCCAAACCTGGCAAGTACTGTGTTTGAAGTTCGATTTGCCATTCCAGAGCCAAGTTCCAAAGTGTCATGGCTAGTCTGCACAGGGGGTATGAATGTGTTCCTCCTTGTTTATGTACCACATTACTGTGGTGTTGTCTGTTCTTATCAATAATTGTCCTGGATGCAGGAAGTCCTTGAATGCTGTAATTGCATTTATCACTGCTAGCATTTCTTTTTGGTTGATGTGAAGGTGCTTTTCCTTTTGGGACCGTTTGCCCTGAATGCACCTGTCTGCCATGTGCGCCCCCCAGGCGTAATCTGAGGCGTCTGTTGTGATGACTTGATTTGCTTGAGGCTTGCAGAATGGGAGACCTGTGTTTGTTTGACATGTTTGGGCCCACCATAGAAATTCCTTTTGCAAACATGGAATTATTGGTATTATTGTTTCCAAATTGTGGCTGTGCTGAGACCATAAGTTTTTTAGGTACCATCGAAGTTCTCATATGCAACTTTGCACATGGGATTAAAAGAATGCAAGATGCCATGAAGCCCAGAGCCTGCAGGATTTTCCTTGCAGTAAGCCTGGTACAATTTGCTAGTATTTTGAAGTACTGAGTTAGTTGCCCCTGTTTTTCTGGCGTAAGGTAGGCCATCTGGGTGTTTGTGTCCAAGTTAGTACCCAGGAAAGTTATTTTCTGAGATGGTGTTAGCCTGGATTTCTCTTTGTTGATTGTGTATCCCAGAGAATTCAGTAACCGTATTGCATAAGCCAGATGTTCCAGAAGTTTGTGCTTGCTGTCCGCTTTGATCAGGCAGTCGTCCAAATAAGGGTAAATTTGTATCCCTTGAAGTCTGCAGTCGGCGATTACTGATGCCAGGCATTTCGTGAATACTCTGGGTGCAGTAGATAAGTCAAAGGGCAATGCAGAGAATTGATAGTGGATTGAACCTGCAAGAAATCTGAGGTATCTTCTGCAGCTTTGTCTGATTGGGACATGCAGGTATGCCTCCTTGAGGTCCAATGTTACCAGCCAAAACCCCTTGCCCAGCATGGGAAGAAGCTGCTGTAATGTGAGCATCTTGAATTTTGGTGCAGTAGAAATGTATTTAGGATGGATAAGTCCAAAATGGGTCTCCAGTCGGTTCCTTTCCTTGGTACCAGAAATAGTCTGGAATAAAAACCTTGACCTTGTTCATGAGTAGGTACCTCTTGAATAGCTTTCATGTCCATGAGTTTTGAAATTTGTATTTGTGCCTCTGCCCTTTGATTGTGTGGCAGGTTTGGCATGCCTCTCATTTTTGGAAGCGTGTGAAAATGAAATCTGTAGCTTCTGTTTATAATGTCCAGGATCCATTTGTCTGTTGTGATAATATGCCAATTTCTTGTAAATAATGCCAGCTTTCCTCCCAAGGGAGCTGCCAGCTGAGACTTGCTTGGCATGAAAAGGAGGAAGTCATTGGGTTTGTTTTCTGTATTGTTGTGCACTGTCTTCGCCACCTCTTGGTGCTGGAGTTTGCCATTGTCTGCCTCTATATGATCCTTGAGATTGTCCTCTGCCCCTTGTGCGCCTGTATCTACCTCTTTGGGGCTTGTCCGTGGCTGGAAAGGACCAGTTTTAGAAGGCCAATTTCTGCTAAAACGAGGTGGTTGTACCTGTAGAAAAGCCTTGACAGTTTGCATAGATTTAGCTTTTTCTTCCATTTTCTGTAGTATCTCCTCAGCATTAGTACCAAATAGTACATCCTTTTGTAAAGGAGCATCTAGTAGTTTAGCTTTAACATGATCAGGCAAGCTTTGTTCCCTAAGCCAAGCATGTCTATGAATGACTGATCCTGTAACAGCAGCTCTACTTGAGGCCTCTAAGGCATCATAGCCACATTGTAAGGTGTGTTTACCCACTTGTTCTGCACTATGCATCATATCCTGCAATTCCTTCAAATCTGGTTGTTCAGGTTGAGACATTTTATTTCTTAACTGAGATAACAGAAACTGCTGGTATTTAAGCATATGGAACTGACAATTTAAGGCCCTCATGGCTAGGGTGGCCGAGGTGTATACCTTTTTCCCTCACCTTTCCAAGGATCTAGATTCTCTTTTGGAAGGTAGTGGATTCTTGGGCAGTAAAGGCCTTCATTCCCCTGGGGCCTTGAGAAATGGTTTCAGGGTCAGCATTATGGCTTCTGAAAAGAAATTGGTGAGAGTTAGGAACTCTGTAGTACCTATCAGGTTTGACTGGGGCAGGAGGCAGGGAATCCGGATTAAGACAAGCCTCCGAGTAAACATCATCAAGTATGTCAAAGACAGGAGGTATAGCCAGTGGTCTGTGTTGAGGTAACAAAAGGAATTCCCTAAGCCTTTTCTTGGAATCAGAAAAGTCTTGGCCTTCCCAATGGAAGTGCTCCCTCAAGGTGTGCAAGGTTTCCCCAAAAGAGAAATCCTCTGGGGGAGATACAGAAGGAATGGACTGTTCTGCATCCGAATCTTCATAAGGGGAGTACGAGTGCTCCTTTACATCAGAATGTTCTGAGAAAATGGAGCCCTGTTCAGAAGAGGGAGAATCTTCCTCCACTCAGGGCCTCTTGTCTGGAGGGGGTTGGGAACCCCTGATAAGGGTAATTAAATCCTCAGCCATTTTAGCATCTGCTTTTTAGGCATGGGGGCCTGGGGATGGGCCCTGAGCAACAGGCCTCTTGGGATGCATGGCTGATTTGGACTTAGTAAAGGCCTTAATGGAAAAGGAAGATGAGGGCCTAAAGACACCCTGGGTTGAAGTGGACCTGTCCACATTAGGAGACTCAACACTCACAGTGGCTTCGGTGGTTGTAGTCTGAGTAAGGGCCGAGGCACCTGCGGTCTCGGGTACAGAAGACACCGCCAAAGAAGTGTCATCGGTAGTCAGGGACTGCAAAGGCGTCTCGCTGAGAACCGGACCACGTGCAGCTGGTTTTGGCGTGGTGTCAGTGGAGACCGCGGACCTCGCGTGTCGGTCCTTGTCCTTGCGTTTTTTGGACAAAACGGTAGTCGGAGTCTCCGACGACATTTTATAATCAAAGGCTTTACCAAAATAATGTTGGGCGAACTCCGCCCGACGCTTAATAGTGCGTTTATTGAAAGTATCACAAAAGCGACAGCCCGAGACGTCGTGGTCTGGGCCTAAACAAGGTATGCAGAGGGAATGGAAATCCTTATGCGGTATTTGCTTCCCACAAGAAATACAACTGTTAACTGTCTGACATCGGTCTGAGGCAAGAAAAGTTTCCCCAATGGGGTACTTAGCTTTAAAGAAGACTTCGGTTTCCAATTTTTCGTAAATTCAGGAGCTGGCCGACCGGCACTTGCGAACTGCTTCTGCTTCGGGCACCGCACGGCAAAAAAGACGGAAGAATATGGCGTCGGCTGTGTCTTCTATACCCCTGTCGCACTGACGTCAGGAAAGAAAGCGACAGCAACCGATGCCGGACCAAGACTTTGGAATTCGGCCGACCGAGGGACCGCCTGACAGCGGTGAACCCATATGTGATTACTGCAGCTGTATGCACGATGAACATCCAGCAATTGATCAGATTTTCTGAAGGATTTAGTCCTGTCTAGACAGAATCTGCGCTGTCTATGCACATCTAGAGTGAAGAATCCGTTCCCCCTTGTTCTGGGGATTAGGAAAAAAGGTGGGCAAATGAATGGATTGGTTGAGAGCCACACTGAAAACCACCTTGGGCATGAAGGATGGGGTTAGTTCTGAGGGATACCCTGTCTGCATGGAAGATGACGAAGGGTTCCACAGCCATGAGTGCTTGCAGCTCAGAGAATCTTCTGGCTGAAGTGATGGCCAGAAGGAATGCTGTCTTCCAGGAGAAACATTTTACATCTGCAGAGTAAGCTGGTTCGAGAGGGGGCAGAGTGAGCTTTTCCATTACAAAGTTATAGTCCCAAGCTGGTGCCCTTCTGCGTGGCCTCAAGTTGCTAGCCCCTATTAGGAACTGTTTGACCAAAGGGTGAGAAAAGGGGCTGCTCAGTGTGAAAATGAGCAGAAATAGAGGCATGAATTTTTATAGAGGAGAAAGACGACACTGTGTAGTAGGTCAGCTAAGTATTCCAGGATAAGAGGGAGGGAGGGCTCTGCCATATTGGCTCCTTTAGCCTGGATCCAGGTGCAGAACCTTTTTCGTTTGTCAGCATAAGACTTTCTGGTGCTAGGGCATCTGGCTTCACGGATAACATCCAGAACCTGTTTACTGAGCTTGGCAGATTGATTAAGGATTAAGCCAAGCTGCCAAATTGAGTGTCTGCAATTGGGGATGCATGAATTCCCCTTCCCTCTGGGTCAGGAGGTTTGGAATCTGAGGAAGATGCCATGAAGGCAGCGTTGAAAGGCTGCGCAGCAAGGGGTACCAGTGTTGCTGGGGCCAGTCTGGAACTATAAGAATGGTCCTTAGTTTTTCCACCCTTATTTTGGAGCAGTACCCTGGAGGTGAGAGGTACGGGAGGAAAGGCATAGACAGATTTACCCAAGGGAAAGACAGGGCATCCACTTTCCAAGCCATGCAGTGATGCTCCCTGATGCAGTTTGCTGAGCTGATACTTGGTGTGGGAGGCAGAAGTCGACCTTCGGGGTTCCCCATTTCTGAGTTATTAGGGTGAAGGTACTTCTGTTGAGTTGCCACTCGTGTGGGTGCAGAAGATTTCTGCTTAATTGGTCTGCCAGAGAGTTGACAGAGCCTGGTAGGAATTGTGCTAACCAGTGTAGTTGCATGGCAGAGGCTGTGTGCCAAAAGGTCATGGCCAACCTGTATAGAGGGTAGGAGTCCCTCCCTGCTTGTTGATGTACCACATCACAGTGGTGGTGTCTGTTTTGATCAGGAGAGCCCGTGGAGAGAAAAAGGGGGCTTGAAAGCTATCATAACATGCTGCACAGCCATCATCTCTTTTTATTGATGTGCAGAGGGATTTGCTGTGGGCTCCATTGGCCCTGTATGCAACTACCATCCAGGTGTGCATCCCAAGCATAGTCTGATGCGTCTGTGGTGAGGGTCTGGGTGGTGTGGGGTGGAGAGAAAGGCAGTGCCTTTGTTGAGACATCATGCTGTTGCCCACCAAAGAAAATCTTTTCTGAGGTAAGGAATTATAGGTAGAAGAGTTTCCAGGTCTTGAGAGTGTTGACACCAAAGGCTCTTTAGGTACCACTGAAGTTTCCTCATATGCAGTCTGGCATATGGAATGAGTAGTATGCAAGATGCCATGAACCCCACAGCTTGTGGTATCTTCCTTGTACTTAGCTGGGGCCTGGTAGCTAGTTGAGAGAAGTAGGCTGTCAGGAAAATTTGTTTATCTGGTGTTAGGTATACCATCTGGGATGCTGTGTCCAGACTTGCTACCAGGAAGATTACCTTTTGGGTAGGCACCTGCTTGGATTTCTTTTCAGTGATTGTGTACCCTAGAGTGGTTAGGAGGGGCTTTACAAAGGCCAGGTGCTTGAGTAGATTTTCCTGGCTGCCTGCCTGAATAAGGCAGTCATCCAAGTATGGGCATATCTGAATATTTCTGTGTCTGCAAAAGGCAATGGCCGTAGCTAGACATTTTGTGAAAATTCTGGGAGCAGTACAGAAGCCAAAGGGAAGTGCAGAGAACTGAAAGTGTTGAGATCCTGCCCTGAGGCGAAGATATTTCCTGCATGACAACCTGATAGGAATGTGGAGGTAGGCCTCTTAGATCTAGGGTGGCTAGCCAAGCATCCTTGGAGAGCATGGGTAGTAGCTGCTGGAGGATGAGCATTTTGAATTTTGGGATCACCAGGGAAGGTGTTTAGAATGTATAGATAGAGAATGGGGCGCTAGGTGCCCTCTTTTCTGGGTACCAGAAACAGTCTGGAGTAGAAACCTTGGCCTATCTGGTCTGCAGGAACAGGAAAAGGATTTGCTTTTGAGCCTCTGCCCACTGATTTGGAGGTAGAGCTGGGAACCCTTTTGGGGTTGGAAGGGTGTGGAAGGAAAATTTGTATTCCTGAGAGACAATGTTCAGTACCCAGTGTTCCTTGGTAATGATGGCCCAGGTGCTTGAGAGAAAGGAGAGTTTTCCTCCTAAGGGTAAGTGAAGGTGGGGAGGGGGGGTGGGGGTGGAGGAGGGGAGTCATTATGAGTTCTTACCATAAGCGGGTGGCTTTGAACTCCCTGGTTTTGAAGTGGAGGTAGTCCACTGCTAAGATCTCTGCATTCCTTGTGGCTGCTGTCTGGGGGTCTGTTTCCACGGGGCCTAGGCTGGGCCAGTTTACTGGGAGCAGGAAAGGACCAGTGTTTGGAGGGACAATGCCTGCTGAACTTTAGGGGCTGGACCTGCAAGAAATCCGTAACGGTTAGCATAGATTTTGTTTTTCTTCCATCTTTAAGACCTCTTCTTAATGCCAAATAAGTTATTTGTGCAAGGGGGCATCCAACAATTTAGATTTGACATGGTCTGGCAGGGGCTGTTCCTTAAGCCATGCATGCCTTCTAATGACAGATCCGGTGACTGCTGGCCTGCAAGAAGCTTCGAGGGCATCAAAACCACAGTGCAAGGTGTGTTACTTGACTTGCCGAATGCATTAACTCTTGTAAATGGTTTAGATTCTGCCCAAGCAGGAAAGGAATTTTTAAGGAGTTCAAGGTATGTTGCCGAAATTTCAGCAGATGGAACTGACAATTTAGTGCCCTGATAGCAAGAGTAGCTGAGATGGATACTTTTCTACCCCATCTGTCCATTGCTTGGGAATCCCTGTCTGAGGGGGCGGGATTCTTAGCAGAGGATTGCTTTAACCCCTTCTGACCCTTGAGAAATGACTTCAGGGTGAGCTGTAGGATTTTTAAAAAGACATTTGTGTGAGTCAGGGACTCTGTAGTACCCGTCTGGTTTTCTGGGAGCTGGGAGAAGGGCATCAGGAATCAAGGTGGATTAGAGGAAAACATCCTCCACAACAACCAGGACTGGGGAGATGGCCAAAGGTCTGTGTTGTGGAAGATCTAGGAATTCCCCCGAGTCTCATTTTAGACTGAGGGTAGTCTTGACTCTCCCATTGGAAATGCTCCCTTAAAGTATGCAGGGTTTCCCCAAAGGAAAAACCCTCTGGGGGAGAGGCTGAGAGAATGAAATCCCCTGCATCAGAATCCTCATAAGTGGAGAGGGATTGCATGTCTTCATATTCAGATGCATCAGATTCATCGGACTCTTGCTCAGACAAAACTACAGGGGACAGACCTCTTTTCCTTTTGGAAGGGGTAGCTTGGCTTCCCCTGATCAGCATAATGTCTTCTGCCATTTTAAGCATTTGAGACTCAGGGCAAGGTAGCAGGCGCCAGGGAGTGGGTCGACTGTTTCCTGGTGAGGTTTGTACCCTGGGCCTAAGAAACTCGTTTATGAAAAAACAGTAGTCACAAAAAAAGACATATGTTTGTGTCGAGATTCAGTAGTGCAAAGGACTTCCACAGAAGCAACTGCCTGCTCAGTGGCTCTGGACCCATCCAAGGTAGAGACAACCGCAGGATCCTTAGCCGAAGGAAGAGTTTTGAGGCATTCCGGACTCCGAAAGGGTCTCAGTAGCGGCCTACGAATCAACAGAAGTAGGCATCAGGGGCTACGAAAGTGCCCGAGTACTGGAGAACTGACAACTAGCTTAACGGAAGCGTCGTCGGTAGGTTTGGAGCTGTGCAGTCTGTCTCTGTCTTTACCTTTATATTTTTTTTGGAAGATCTGCTGTCGGATGGCTTACCGAAGCCACATCGGAATTCGAAGACTGCAAGCAAAAATATCTGGCTACAATAAAGGGCCCGATGACGGAGAGTTCTGGCATTGAACAAAGCACAGAAGCGACAACAGGTGATGTCGTGGTTTGGGCCTAAACAAGTGACGCAGTATGAGTGGAAGTCTTGGCGTGGGTACTTGCTTTCCACAGGCGAGACAATTACCTTTTTCTGACATCGGTTAGTGCAAGAAAAAAGGATCCCCAATGGGGTACTTAGCTTTAGAAGACTTCAATTCAGTAGTCAAAAACTCAGGTAGCAGCCAACCGGCACTCGTGCGAACTGCTTCTGCTTCTTCCACAGCAAGAAAGACTGATGTAATGGCATCGGCTGCCTTACTTTTTAAAATGGACGACCTGATGTCAGTCCTCAAGCGACAGCAACCGATACATAAATACTAAGTCTCTGGTATTCGGGCTGGCCAAGGGCTACCCTGGCAGGGATAACCCAAATGCGGTGACTGCAACAGTGAAACAAAGAAAATCCCCTGTACCCAAGAATATCAAAGTATTAAGCAGAACTAAGTCAACTACTGCCCCTGTCCAAAAGGGACAGAGGTGAAGCTCCCGGGGTTAATTTTCAGTTTCCCACCCAATCATTCAAATTACACTTAAACAGGGTCACAGAGGGGCTCTGCTTCACCTGAATTGTAAATATGTTCCAGAGGAGAGGTAACCTCTGCAAGACATCCATCTTTCCAGTAAGTCCTGCTGATGTCACATACTACGCTGAGTTCCCTAGAGCGAGTACATCTTACACCATTTGATTTATGAATGTGCAGCATTTCCATTAGAGCAGGATCTGAGACTGCTTTATATGCAAGGCAGAGGTTGCCTCAGAGTAGTCTGAGACAGAGTATAGTGACAGTGATTTCAGTCTGTCAGTGTATGGCATATGCTGAAGACCCTGATTTTTCTCTGTAAAAAACCTCTAAGGTCTTTCTAGTTGCTGCAGGTGTCTGGTAAAGGTGCTCTATTGGCCCGATGAGTGAGGAGTATGGTGGGTATAACCTTTTGTTCTGAATGCAATGCCCTTATTTAAGTGGTGGGCGATGTAGAAAGCCTCTTACCACTGTGGAGAAGTGGTGGTCAAAGGAAAGGTTTGTGTCAACCTGTGTACCCAAACCTCTCACCACTGATTGTGTGGTTAGGGTGTTAATGTGGTAATCTGCAGGGATGTCGCCCTTGCCAAAGGGGATGATAATGCATTTTTTTGCATTGAGTTTTAGCCCATGACTCTGGCACCAGTCGTTTGTGCAAGTCCCTTTTGCAGGATGTTGACATTTGGGGACTCGACTGTACCTAATTTGCAATCAGCAAACCATCAGCCATAGGCCTTTTGTTTTAGACTGTACATCTGAGATGTATATTCCAAACAATAGGGGCCCCATCACAGATCCCTGTGGACCACCACTGGTTAAGGGTTTGCTGATGGAAGTACAGTCACCTATTTTGACTGTGTGCGTTCTAAATCGGTAAGCTAGTCTGCAACCCACCTAAAAATATACAGGCTGATCTCCAGCTGGGTGAGTATCAATGATGCCTGAGTAGGGAATGCCAAAGGTCTTGGCCAGGTAGGCTGTATGCACGAATTTGTCTTTGTCCAGGGGTTTGGCGACTGTCTCAAAGTACAACAAGTTCAAGAGGCAGGATCTGCCTTTAATGAAGCCAAACTAGATCAGGTTCAGGTCGATCGTTTGGAGGTCTACTATATCTTTAAGGTCCATTATTACTCTTTCCACAGCCTTGCAGATTAAGCTAGTCAGGCTTATAGGTCTATAGTTCCCAGAGTCAGTGGAGGCACATCCTGTAATCCCATTACATAAAGTTGCTGTTTTTCAACCAGCAGGTACAAAACCAGGGCTTAGACTGTGGTTAAAAAAAAGTACCCAGCAGTGCAGCTAGTTCCTGTTTTAATCCATTTAGAAAACAGCCTGGAATATTATCAGGTCCCATACAGGCAGCACTTTTGGCTTTGGCCAGAGCATTTACGATCTGCTCCTTGGAGATACTAGGCAGAGGGCAGGTGGTAGGGATGCTTTGGGGGATATGTGGCAGGGACACGGGGGGAGACGTTTTCACTGAACCTGTCAGGAACAGGTTGATTTTTTTACGGGTTCAGTATACGTGGTGCCATAAAAGTCCAGTTGTGTACCTATCATAAATGTAGATGTTAGAGTGTATTCACTGTTGCAGTCATTACAATTGGGTTATCCTGCTGGCAGGCTACCCGCAGTCGGCCCGAGTTCCAAAGACTAGGTCCGGCATCAGTCGCGGTCGCCTCCTCCATGACATCAGTGCGCCAGAGGTATAAAAGATGCAGCAGACGCCATTTTCTTCAGTTTTTCTTGCCACAGATGTCAGGTGCCCCTAAAATGGTAGGCTAAATTATGCCAATAAGCATGCATACACAAAAAACAACGTTTCCTTCATCTACAAGCAAATACACCACATATCTGTACTTCTCTATTCTATACAACCTAAGTCCCAACAAGGAAAAGGGGGATGGTGGGAGGGTAATCTGGACTGCAACAGTGAATACACTCGAACATTTACATTTATGGTAGGTACACAACTTTACTATGTTCATTGTGTTTCACTGTTGCAGTCATTACAATTGGGTTGAATCCCAAAGCTAAGGTTGGGAAGCTGGTGCTAAATAGGATTAGGAGAGGTTATCTGGCCCTGCAGGACTGCAGTGGCAAAGCCTGCCCTGGATTTAGAGTAGAGAGGTAAGTGATAGTGCTTTGTAAAAGTATGCACTGAACTCCCAAGTTGCAGCCTCCAAGACGTCTTTGGTTGGTACTCCTCTGAGGAAGGCTGCTGCTCTGGTTGAATGTGGCCTAATACCCTTAGGCACTGATTTGCCATGCTGTGAATAGCAGAAACGAATGCAGTGGCCCATCCACTTTGAAATAGTCTGTTTTGAGATGGACTTTCTTTGTGATCCTGCAGCATATGCCACTAGAAGTTGTTCAGTCTTTCTGAAAGCTTTGGTTCTGTCCAAGTAGAAGCGTAGCTGCCTGTGAATGTCCAAATAATGCAGAAGTCTCTCACCCTTATTCTGTGGGTTTGGGTAAAAGGTAGGCAAATTAATTGTTTGGTTAAGGGCCACATGAACACTACCTTAGGCATAAATGTAGGGTTTGTCCTCTGAGAAACCTTGTCAGGATGGAAAATGATATAAGGTTCCACAGTCATGAGTGCCTGTAACTCAGACTCTTCTAGCGGAGGTTATTGCTAGGAGCAGAGCTGTTTTCCAGGATAAGAATTTTATATCAGCCACAGAGGCTGGCTCAAACGGAGGCAGTGTGAGTTTTTCCAAGACATAGTTGAGGTCCCATGCAGGTATTGGTGCTCTCCTTGGAGGTCTTATGTTTTTGGCCCCTCTGAGGTACTGCCTTAGTAATGGATGAGAAAAAATAAGTGGTTCTGTATTGTAATGAGCTGAAATGGCAGAGGCATGAATTCTAACTGATGAAAAGGAAAGGCCTTTATCCAGCATCTCAGTTAAGTACTGCAAAATCTGAGGAATATTTGGAACAATCGTGTCAATACCTTGTGCCTGGTTCCAAGCACAGAATCTCTTCCATTTTTCTGCATAAGATTCTCTGGTGCTAGACCTCCTGGCCTCCAAAATAACATACATCACTACATTAGAGAGAGGTGTGTCTTGAATGGCTACATTATCCGCCATGCTGCCAGGTTTAAGGTCCTGAGTTAGATGCGCAGTATCTGACTGTCTTGTTGGGTCAATAAGTGAGGAATTTGAGGTAATGTCCAAGGTGGGCACTGAGACAAGCTCTTTAGGATTGGGTACCAGTGCTGGCGGGGCCAGTCTGGGGCAATCAGTATAATTTTTGGCTTCTCTTGTCTGTCTTTGAGAAGTACCTTGGGGAGGAGAGGCAGAAGAGGAAAAGGCATATACTGCTAGGTTTTTCCAGCAGAAAGATAGAGCATCCACTTTCCATGCTTGCTTGTGATAAGTCCTTGTGCAGAATCTCTGTAGTTGGCAGTTGTGAGGGGAGGCAAATAGGTCTATGTCTGGGCATCCCCAGTTCCTTGTTATCATGCTGAAGACTTGTGGATCCAATTTCCACTCGTGGGGATCCATTAGGTTTCTGCTTAGCTCGTCTGCCAGAGTATTTATCCTTCCTGGCAGGAATTATGCTTGCAGATGTACTTGGTAAATCAATGCTGTGTCCCACAAGTTCATGGCTAGTCTGCAGAGGGGGTAGGAATGTGTTCCCCCCTGCTTGTTTATGTACCACATGACTGTAGTATTGTCAGTCTTTATCAGTAGTTGTCCTGGATGAAGTAGATCCTTAAAGGTGGTCAGGGCATTCTGAACAGCTAGCATCTCTTTTTGATTGATATGTTTGACTTGCGGACCATATGCCCTGAATACATCTTCCTGCCATATGGGCCCCCCAGGCATAATCTGATGCATCTGTTATCAACGTCTGCCTGGCTGTGGGTAAGGAGAATGTCTGTCCTGTGTTGAGGTGACAGGCTTTTGCCCACCATCGAAACTCCTGTTGCAGGCATGGAATGAGGGTAATTATTGTTTCCAGGCTGTGGCAATGTTGAGTCCAAACACTTTTTAGATACCATTGAAGTTTCCTCATATGTAGTCTTGCACACGGAATTAGCAGAATGCAGGATGCCATGAAGCCCAAAGCCTGCAGAATTTTTCTTGCAGGTAACTGGGTCTTTGTTGCCAACATTTAGAAATAAGTAGTCAGTTGTCTGCGTTTGTCTGGCGTGAGATAAGCCATCTGGGCAGTTGTATTTAAGTTTGCACCCAGGAATATTATCTCTTGAGAGGGTACGAGTTTTGATTTCTTTTCGTTTACTGTGTACCCTTGACCGGTTAGTAATCTTTTTACAAACGTCTGATGCTGTAGTAGAATGTCCTTGTTCTCTGCTTGAATAAGACAGTCGTCCAAGTAAGGATATATTTGCATTCCTCTGTCTGCAAAATGCAATTACTGGTGTCAGACATTTTGTGAAGACCCTGGGTGCAGCAGATAAGCCAAAGGGCAGTGCAGAGAATTGATAGTGCATTGAGACAGCTATAAATCTGAGGTGTCTTCTGCATGATTGTCTGATTGGGACATGCAGGTATGCCTCTTAGATCTAAAGTCACAAGCCAAGCCTTCTTGCCCAGCATGGGCAGAAGCTGCTGCAGAGTTAACATTTTGAATTTTGGAGTATCCAGGAATGTGTTTAGGATAGACAGGCTTTGTCCTTTCTGGGTACCAAGAATAGCCTCGAGTAAAATCCTAGTCCCTGCTCTTGCTGTGGTACTTGCTGAATGGCTCTCATGTCCATGAGGAATGAAACTTGTTTTTGTGCCTCTGCCCATTGATTGCGTGGCAGGTCTGGCATACCGTTTGGCCTTGGCAGGATGTGAAAGTGGAATCTGTAGCCTTGAGATACGATATTTAAGACCCATTTGTCCTGGGTGATAGTGTGCCAATTTTGTGAAAAAAGTGCTAGTTTTCCCCCCAAAGGAGCTGCCAGAAGATAAGTGCTTGGTGCTGGCAGGGGAAGTCATTGAGACGATTTCCTGTATGGCTGTGATTTTTCCTCTCCGCTTTTGGAGGTAGAAGCACCCCATTGTTTAGGCATGTATGAGCCTTGGGGCTGTGATCTGCCTCTGGGGCGTCTGTATCTGCCCTCTTTGCAGCCTGTCTGACACTGGAAAGGACCAATTCTTTGTAGGCCAGTTCCTGCTAAATCTGGGAGGATGCACCTGTAAGAAATCCTTCACTGTTTGCATAGATTTAGCTTTGTCCTCCATTTTCAACACATCTTCTGCTTTAACACCAAACAAGGTATCATGCTGTAATGGAGCATCTAATAGTTTTGCTTTAACATGATCGGGCAGATTCTGTTCTTTTAACCAAGCATGCTTCCTAATGACAGAACCTGTATCTGCGGCCCTGCAGGAGGCCTCTAGAGAATCAAAACCACATTGCAAAGTATGCTTTCCCACTTGATCAGCTGCATGCAATAAATCCTGCATTTCTTTGTTTTCTGCACATTCTGAATTTGTCAACATTTTCTGTTTAAGCAGTGACATAAGATATTGCTGATATTTAAGCATAGGAAACTGACAATTTAAAGCTCTCACAGCCAAGGTAGCAGAAGTATAAATCTTCCCCCCCCCCCCATCTGTCCAGGGCCCTTGAATCCCTATCAGAGGGGATAGGGTTTTTTGCAGTGGAAGCCTTGACCCCCTTGGGACCCTGACAGATAGTTTCTGGGTCAGCAGCAGGGTTTTTGTAAAGAAATTTATGTGAATCAGGAACCCTGTAGTATCTGTCTGGCTTAACAGGAGCTGGTGTTAGAGAGTCAGGAGACAGACTGGACTCTGAAAATACATCTACAATGTCTAAAACAGGAGGAATAGCAAGGGGCCCGTGCTGAGGTAATAAAAGGAAGTCTCTGAGCCTTTTCTTAGATTCTGAGCAATCTTGGCTCTCCCAGTGGAAATGCTTCCTCATAGTATGTAGGGTCTCCCCAAAAGAATAATCCTCAGGAGGAGAGGCTGAAGGGATAGATTCTTCAGCATCAGAAACCTCATAGGGAGGAAGACAATATTCCTGTTCAGAAGAGGAATCAGAGGAAATGGAAACCTGATCTCAAGATTCATATTGCATCTCTTGCCTAGGCCTCCTAACAGGAGGGGGTTGGGAACCCCAGATAAAAGTAATTAGGTCTTTGGCCATTTTAAGCATCTGCTTTTTAGGCATGGAGGCCTGTCCAGGAGAATGCTGTACTTGTTTCTTTGTCTTTAGAGCTGCTTTAGTCTTTGCCTTTGAAGATGAAGTTGGTTTAACATACAACTGTGTAGGCCTGAAAACACCCTCAGAAGCCGATGCCTGCTCTGAGGCTCCGGACCCATCTGAGGGAATAGTTTCCGAGTGTCCAATACCTTGAGTTTCCAGCAGCCTAGTCGGCTCCACGTGGGAGTCAGAAGCAGCCTGTGGCTCTGAGGTAGCGGGCGTCAGGGGCTGCAAAAGCGCCTGAGAACCGGCAAACCGGCGACAGGCCTAGCAGAAGCCTCATTGTCTTTTTAGACCTCGGATGCCTGTCCTTTTCTTTGTTTTTTTATAAACTCCGGTAGTCGGCTGTTCCAACAGCATTACATAATTGAATCTTCTGCCAAAGTAATGAAATGCAAAATCGTATTGACGCTTAATAGTGTGTTGGTTAAATCTAGCACAAAACCGACAACTAGCAATGTCATGGTCAGGGCCTAGGCAAGGAATACAGTAAGAATGAAAATCCTTGAGGTATTTGCTTCCCACAAGAATACAATTATTAACTTCTTCTGACATCGGTCTGGAGCAAGAAAAAAGTTTCCCTAACAGGGTACTTAGCTTTAATGAAGACTTCAGATCTGAAATTCGAATTTGAAAATCTCAGGAGTCTGCCGACCGGCACTTGCGAACTGCTTTTGATTTGGGCACCGCGCAGCAAGAAAGACTGAAGAAAATGGCATTGGCTGCATCTTTTATACCCCTGGCGCACTGACATCAGGGAGGAGGCAACAGCAACCGATGCCGGACTTAGACTTTGGAACTCAGGCTGACTGCGGGTAGCCTGCCAGCAGGATAACCCAATTGTAATGACTGCAACAGTGAAACACGATGAACAGCAACCAGTTCTGTGCAAATCTGGGTATTTTTCTTTAAGGTTTCTGGCACAGCTAAAGAAGGCCTTATGGTTATCCTAAGTGAAAGCCGCTAATTTGGATTCATAGTTAGCTTTAGAATGCCTTACAAGGTGTCTTACTTGCTTGCTTAAGCCAAGGAAGGAAAGCTTCCAATTCAGAGTTCATCCATTCCTGCTTTTGGAGAGCAATTTCTTACTGTATAACCTGTTAATGGCAGATGTCCTCCAAGCAGGCTTGCTCTTTCTTGACCTTGTTTTGCTCTTATCAGGTTCGGCGGAGTCAATAAAGTTGTATAAATGCTTATACAAGGCATTGGTGTAAATCCTAGTATAGGTATCCTTGCCATCAGTGAGGGCAGGGGCTATAAAGCTATTAATGCAGTCACATTAGGTTGTAATTGGCTTTGGAGTAGTTTTTTAGTCTAGCTGCTGCTAATGGGGGGGGGGGGGTCAGATGTTATTGTTACTTCTAATGACAGATTTATTACCGAACCTCATTAGGGAGGGCTGCACATATGGGGTGGTGCAGCAATCACCCTTGTTACAGTGCACCAGATCCAGAATATTTGGGCCCTTTTTGGGGATGTTAATCAACTGACTCAGGGGACTGGAGTTGAAGTCCAAGAACCTTTGGTCACGTGTGTTAATACATGCATAATTTACTCAATCTATAGATGAGTAGTTAAAGCCACCTAAAACCAGGGTGTTCCTTGCACCTTCAGCAATTATGTAGATTAAAATATGCAGTGCGGGTGTCCTTGTTCAAGGAGGGGGTCCTACATCTGGCAATAACTTGGAGGGGGTCTTACCTACAGTCAACTGGACCTGGATTAGTTCAAAGGAATAGTTTCGTTTAACCAATCTACAGAGATGTATTTACTCTGATGAATATTGGCACTCCACTTCCTTTAGTTCTCACACTATTTGTGGTCTGAATGTGTGGAAGGCATTATAACCTGGTACGGCCGGGGTGCTTTCTGTGGCCTTAAATCAAGCCTCTAACTGGAAAGATGTCAGCATCTTCTAAAGGTGAGAACTGCTTCCTGTGAGTGCAGTTTTAGGTTTGGACTCCTAGCGTTTAGCAGCATAACCTTGAGGTTGCTTTTTAAAGATGTGTTTACATCGGGAATTTTGTTGCAACATTGCCTAAAAAAGGCACCATTTAGGAGACGAGCCTTAGCCAGTAACCAATATTCCAGAGGTGATGGATGAAGACCATCTCTGGTAAAACAGCATGGTCCATCTACTATGTCATCACAGGTTGACGGAAACTGGATCCCCTTAGAATGACGCAAGAAACTAAGCCAATTGTTGAAGTGGATAATTTTTTGTTTATACTCTGGTATCATCTTAGGTGAAGATAATATGCTGCTCAAGGCTAGGGACATACACAACAGACAGCTCAGTCATGTCTCTCCATACAGTCCAGTGAGGTACAGTAAGTCATTCAAAACAACATGAACTGGGACAGTCATAACAGAATTTGTTGTGGAGAGACTTAAATGAGTATATGATCTGGTGGATCCTGGCACCAGAAAGATAGCGGACAGTAATGTTCTTGTCCAGCCTGGTGAGTGGGACATCTGTGTGTCTCACTATAGTCACCTATGACTAAAGAATATGGTTTAGATATGCTCTGCCTTAGTGGCTTGTTTGGTGAGACGCTTGTGGTTGTGTGTGCACTGAGTGTTGTAGGCACTGTATTTGCGTTTCGCAGGTCTCTAGTGTTTAGGTAAATTTCGGTTGAGTACCTGTGTATGATGGTTTGTGTGATGAGAGCGTGGTTTGTGCAGAAGGTGCAGTATGTGAGCTGAATCACAATACCAGAGGAATACCAGGCACCCAGCATTACTGCAGCACACGTTACAGCTGCATTGTCCAAGACCAAGAATACAGTTTCCATGGGACCAGACAATATCCCTGGATGTGTTTTACATGAACTACAAAGTGAAATAGCACCACATCTGTATAACCTGTTCAATCCCAACCTCACCTCAAACTATGCCCCTACCAAATGGCGCACTGCTACAGTCATCCCGCTCCACAAAGGGGGAGTGACTACAGACCCTGGGAATTATGCCTCATTAGCCCGAGTCTGATATGTAAGGCTATGGAGTGTACACTCTAACATCTACATCTATGGTAAGGGTACACAACTGTACTATGTTCTTTGTGTTTCACTGTTGCAGTCATCACATTTGGGTAGATTCACAAACCTAAGGATGGGAGGAGGAATTTAGATAGCATTAGGACCAGCTACAAGGCCCTGCAAGACTGCAGTGGCAAAACCAGCTCTGGATTTAGAACAAAATGGCAAATGGTAATACTTGCTGAAAGTATGCACAGAACTCCAAGTAGCAGCTTCTAGGATGTCCCTGGTAGGGACACCTCTGAGAAAGGCTGTAGAGATAGATGCAGCCCTGGTTGAGTGTAGTCTAATCCCCTGTGGGATAGCTTTTTCATGGTTATTATAGCAGAAATGAATGCAATGGCTTATCCATTTAGAAATGGTTTGCTTTGAAATGGCCTTCCCCTCTGTCCCTGCAGCAAATGCCACCAGCAGCTGTTCAGATTTCCTTTGAGGTTTAGTCCTGTCCTAAGTTGTCTGTGCACATCTAAGGAGTGCAGTATGCAGTCACCTTTGTTCTGTGGGTTAGAAAAGAAGGTTGGCAAATGAATGGACTGATTAAGAAACACACTGGATACTACTTTGGGCATAAAGGAGGGATTGTCCCTGAGGAACACCCTGTCCGCATGAAAGATGATGAAAGGCTCCACTGCCATAAGGGCCTGTAATTCAAACACCCTTCTTGCTGAAGTGACTGCTAACAGGAAGGCTGTTTTCCAAGAAAGGAATTTTAACTCTGCACTTGCAGCTGGCTCAAGAGGAGGTAGAGTGAGTTTTTCCAATACAAAGTTAGGTCCCAGGCTGGAGTAGGGGCTCTCCTGGGTGTTCTTAAGTTTTTGTCCCCTCTGAGGAACTGCTTCAGCAGTGGATGAGAGAAGAGGGGTGGTTCTGTGTTGTAATGTGCTGAAATGGCTGAGGCATGAATTTTGGAGGAGGAAAAGGAAAGGCCCTTGTGAAGCATCTCAGTTAAGTATTGAAGAATCTGAGATAAATTGGGCGCTGCTGTGCCCATCCCTTGAGTTTGGTTCCAGGAACAGAATCTTTTCCATTTTTCATCACAGGATTTTCTAGTACTAGGCCTCCTTGCCTCCAGGATGACATCCAACACTTGTTTACTGGCAGATGGTAACAGAGAGATCAGGTAATTAGCCAGGCTGCCAGCTTCAGGGTTTGAAGGTGAGGATGCAGAATCTGGCCCTCCTGCTGGGACAGCAGGTTAGGGGTCTGAGGCAGGTGCCAGCAGTGACACTGCGCAAGAGGGTACCAGTGTTGGCGTGGCCAGTTTGGTGCAATCAGCATTGTCCTTGATTTGCTCCGTTTGATCTTTAGTAGTACTTTGGAGAGGAGAGGCAGAGGAGGAGGCAGAGGAGGAAAGGCATAAACTGATTGATTTTTCCAGGTGAAGGACAGAGCATCTACTTTCCAAGCTCGTTTGTGGGGAGCCCTTGTGCAGAATTTGTCCAATTGGTAGTTCTGGGGGGAGGCAAACAGGTCTATATCTGGGCTCCCCCATTTGTTTACAAACATGTTGAAAGTCTCTGGTTCCAGTTTCCATTTGTGTGGGTCCATGAGATTTCTGCTTAGTTCATCTGCTAGTGTATTTAGCTTTCCTGGCAGGAATTGAGCCTGTAGATGCACTTGGTAGCTCAAGGCTGTGTTCCACAGAGCCATGGCTAGTCTGCAGAGGGGGTATGAATGGGTACCCCCCTGCTTGTTATGTACCACATAACAGTGGTGCTGTCCGTCTTTACCATTAATTGTCCTGGAAAAATGCAGTCTTTGAAGGCTGTCAAAGCATTTTGTACAACTAACATTTCTTTTTGATGGATATGCAGGTGCATTTGACTTGGGTTCCATTTGCCCTGAATGCACTTCCCTGCCAGATGAGCACCCCATGCATAGTCTGATGCGTCTGTTAGGGTTTGGGCGGCAGGGAGTAGAATGAATGGCAGTCCCTTGTTTTGGTGGCAGGCCAGGAACTAACTGTAGGCAAGATATGATAGGAATCATTGCTTCTAGGTCCTGAGAATGTTGACACCACAGGCTTTTTAGATACCACTGTAGTTTCCTCATATGCAGTCTTGCATATGGAATTAGAAGAATAAAGGAGGCCATGAACCCCAAGGCTTGCAGCATTTGCCTTGCAGATAGCATGATTTTTGTGGCCATTAGTTTGAAGTAAGCTGTCATATGAATTTGTTTCTCTGATATAAGGAAAGCCATCTGGGAAGTTGTGTTCAAGCTTGCTCCGCGGAATATAATTTGTTGACAGGGTACAAGATGAGACTTCTTTTTGTTTATGGTGTACGCCAGACAAGTTAGCACCTTTTGTACCAACACCAGATGATTCAAATGTATGTCCTGGCTTCCTGCCTGAATTAGACAATCGTCCAGTTATGGGTATATTTGAATATTTCTTTGCCTGCAAAATGCAATGGCTGGAGCTCGGCACTTTGTGAATACCCTGGGCGCAGTAGATGAGCCAAAGCGCAGTGCAGAGAACTGACAGTGCATGTAGCCTGCTTTGAAGCGTAGG
Source organism: Protopterus annectens (assembly GCF_019279795.1). Classification (NCBI taxonomy): domain Eukaryota; kingdom Metazoa; phylum Chordata; order Ceratodontiformes; family Protopteridae; genus Protopterus; species Protopterus annectens. The sequence continues at coordinate 617,032,693 of NC_056733.1, forward strand.
TATCTTCTGCAAGATTCCCTGATTGGGATGTGCGGGTAGGCTTCCTTTAAATCCAGTGTTGCCAACCTGGCATCCTTGCCTGGCATAGGAAGCAACTGAAGAGTTAGCATCTTGAATTTCGGGATCACCAAACAGGTGTTCAGGATAGGATGCCATGAGTTGTCTTTTCTGGGTACCAGGAAAAGTCTTGAGTAGAACCCTTGTCCCCTTTCATCTTCTGGTACAGTTTGAATAGCTCTTATACTTGAGAAAGTACTTGCTTTTGAGCCTCTGCCCACTGATTTGGGGGTAGGTCTGGCCAACCGTTTGGGGTTGGCAAAGTACAATTGTGTACCTAACCATAAATGTAGATGTTCAAGTGTATTCACTGTTGCAGTCATTGCACATGGGTTATCCTGCTGGCAGGCTACCCGCAGTCGACCAGAATTCCAAAGTCTAGGTCCGGCGTCGGTTTCTTTCGCCTCTTCCCTGACGTCTTTCGCCTCTTCCCTGACGTCAGTGCGCCAGGGGTATAAAAGATGCAGTCGACGCCATTTTCTTCAGTTTTTCTTGCCCCATATGTCAGGTGCCCCCAAATAGGTAGGCTGAAAAAATTATGCCAAAAAGCATGCATGTACTAAAATAAACATTTCCTTCATCTACAAGCAAATACACCACATAGGTTGTATAGAATAGAGAAGTACAGAAAAGTCCCAGCAAAGAAAAGGGCGGTGGTGGGTGGGTGGGTAACCTGGACTGCAACAGTGAATACACTCTATCAACATTTATGGTAGGTATACAACTGTACTATGTTTATTTCACTGTTGCAGTCATTACACCTGGATTGAATCCCAAAGCTGAGGTTGAGTGGCTTGGCCTAAATAGGATTAGGAGAGGCTACCAGGTCCTGCAGAACTGCAGTGGCAAAGCCTGCTCTGGATTTAGAGTACAGAGGTAAGTGGTAGTGCTTGGTGAAAGTGTGCACTGAACTCCAGGTTGCAGCCTCTAAAATGTCTTTGGTTCGTAATCCTCTGAGGAAGGCTGCTGAAGTGGCTGCTGCTCTGGGAGAATGTGGCCTAATGCCCTTAGGCACTGATTTGCCATGTTGTGAATAGCAGAAGTGAATGCAGTGTCCTATCCATTTTGAAATAGTCTGCTTTGAGATAGGCTTTCCTTGTGATCCTGCAGCATAAGCTACAAACAGTTGCTCAGTTTTTCTGAAAGCTTTTGTTTTGTCCAAGTAGAATTGTAGCTGTGTATATCCAAAGCATGCAGAAGTCTCTCCCCTTTATTCTAGGGATATGGATAGAATGTTGGCAAATGAATGGCTTGGTTAAGAGCCACACTGGATACTATCTTTGGTATAAATGTTGGGTTTGTCCTTAGAGAGACCCTGTCCTGATGAAAAATAATGAAAGGTTCCAGTGCCATTAATGCCTGTAACTCTGAGACTCTTCTTGCTGAAGTTATTGCTAGGAGCAGAGCAGTTTTCCATGATAAGAATTTTATATCAGTTGTATTGGCTGGCTCAAAAGGAGGCAGTGTGCATTTCTCTAAAACAAAATTGAGGTCCCAAGTAGGTATTGGTGCTCTCCTTGGGGGGGTCTTAAGTTTTTTGCCCCTCTGAGGTACTGTCTTAGTAGTGGATGAGAGAAAATAGGAGGTTCCGTATTGTAATGAGCTGAAATGGCAGAGGCATGGATCTTAATTGATGAGAAGGATAAGCCTTTGTCCAGCATCTCAGGTATTGTAAAATCTGAGGTATATTTGGAACAAGTGATTCGAGTCCTTGTGCCTAGTTCCAAGCACAGAATCTCTTCCATTTTTCTGCATAAGATTTCCTAGTGCTGGACCTCCTGGCTTCTAAAATGACATCCATAACAGCTTTAGAGAGAGGTGTGGTCTGAGTGGCTATATTATCTGCCATGCAACCACATTTGAGGTTCTGAGTTGACTGTGCAGAATCTGTTTTGTTGAGTCAGAAGATAAGGAATTTGAGGTAAAGGCCAGGCTGGGCCTTGAGACAAGCTCTTTAGGATTGGGTACCAGTGCTGGCGTGGCCAGTCTGGGGCAATCGGGATCATTTTTGGCTTCTCTTGTCTGACTTTTAGGAGCACCTTGGTGAGAAGAGGCAGTGGAAGAAAGGCATAAACTGTCAGGGTTTTCCAGCTGAATGATATCCACTTTCCATGCTTGTGAGTGATAAGTTCTTGTGCAGAATCTCTGTAGTTGGCAGTTGTGAGGGGAGGCAAAAAGATCTATGCCTGGGCGTCCCCATTTCCTTGTCATCATGCTGAAGACCTGTGGATTTAGTTTCCATTCGTGAGGACCCATGCGATTTCTGCTTAGTTCATCTGCCAGTGTATTTTTTGTTCCTGGCAGGAATTATGCCTGCAGATGTACTTGATAGGTCAGTGTTGTGTTCCACAAAGTCATGGCTTGCCTGCAGAGGGGGTAGGAATGTGTGCCCCCTTGATTGTTTATGTACCACATAACTGTGGTATTGTCTGTCTTTAGTAATAGTTGTCCTGGATGTAGTAGATCCTTGAAGGCTGTCAGGGCATTCTGTACAGCTAGCATCTCTTTTTGATTGATGTGAAGATGCATTTGCTCCTTGGGCCACGTGCCCTGAATACATTTTCCTGCCATATGTGCCCCCCAGGCATAGTCCGATGCATCTGTTATTGTCTGCCTGGCTGTGGGTAAGGTGAAAGGCTGTCCCTTGTGGTGACAGGCCAGTGCACACCATCGAAACTCCTGTTGCAGGCAGGGAATTAGAGTTATTAGTGTTTCCAGGCTGTGGCAATGTTGAGTCCAAACACTTTTTAGATACCATTGTAGTTTCCTCATATGCAGTCTTGCAAAAGGAATTAACAGAATGCAGGATGCCATGAAGCCCAGGGACTGCAGAATTTTTCTTACAGGGAGCTGGGTCTTTGTTGCCATCATTTGATAGAAACGAGTCAGTTGCCTTTGCTTGCCTGGTGTGAGATAAGCCATCTGGGCAGTTGTATTTAAGCTTGCATCCAGGAATATTATCTCTTGAGAGGGCACTAGTTTTGATTTCTTTCCGTTTACTGTGTACCCTAGGCAAATTAGTAATCTTTTTACAAACGCCATATGCTTTAGTAGAATGTCCTTGCTCTTTGTTTGAATAAGGCAGTCCAAGTAGGGACATATTTGAATTCCTTTTTGTCTGCAAAATGCAGTTACTGGTGCCAGGCTTTTTGTGAAGCCCCTGGGCGCAGTAGATAAGCCAAAGGGCAGTGTAGAGAATTGGTAATACATCGAGCCAGCTATGAATCTGAGGTATCTTCTGCAAGATTGTCTGATTGGGACATACAGGTATGCCTCCTTGAGGTCCCAAAGTAACTAGCCAAGCCTCCTTGCCCAGCATGGGTAGAAGTTGCTGCAGTGTTAACATTTTGAATTTTGGAACATCCAGGAAAGTATTTAGGATTGACAGGTCCAGTATTGGTCTCCAGGCTTTGTCCTTTCTGGGTACCAGGAAAAGTCTTGAGTAAAATCCTTGTCCCTGGCTCTTGCTGTGGTACTCTTTGAATAGCTCTCATGTCCATGAGAGCAGAAATATGTTTTTGCGCCTCTGCCCACTGGTTTTGTGGCAGGTCCAGCATACCTTTTGATTTTGGAAGGGTGTGAAAGTGGAACCTGTAACCCTGAGAAACAATATTCAGTACCCATTTGTCCAGGGTGATCATGTGCCAATTTTGTGAGAAAAGTGCTAGATTTCCCCCTAAGGGTGCTGCCAAAAGGTAAGTGCTTGGCATTTGTACAGGAAAGTCATTGGGACTGTTTCCTATAAGGTTGTGATTTGTCTTCTCCTCCTTTGGGGGCTGAAGCACCCCATTGTTTAGGTTTGTATGAGCCTTGTGGCTGAGATTTGCCTCTTGGGCGTCTGCATCTGCCTCTTTGTGGCCTGACACCGGAAAAGACCAATTTTTGAAGGCCAGTTTCTGCTAAACCTAGGTGGTTGAACCTGTTAGAAATCCTTTACCGTCTGCATTGATTTTGCTTTATCCTCCATTTTTTTTAACACCTCTTCTGCCTTAACACCAAACAAAGTATCATACTGTAGTGGAGCATCCAATAATTTTACTTTAACATGTTCAGGTAAACTTTGTTCTTTCAACCAAGCATGCCTACGAATGAGAGCCTGTAATTGCGGCTCTACAAGAAGCCTCTAATGAATCAAAACCACATTGCAGAGTATGCTTTCCCACTTGTTCAGCTGCATGCAATAAATCCAGCATTTCCTTATTGTCAGGACATTGAGTTTGTAAGCATCTTCTGTTTTAACAAAGACATGAGGTACTGTTGATATTTAAGCATGTGAAACTGGCAGTTTAAAGTCTTTACAGCTAAAGTAGCAGAAGTGTAAACTTTTTTCCCCATCTATCCAGAGCTCTAGAATCCCTATCAGAGGGAATGTACAGTTTTGTACCTACCATAAATGTAGATGTCCGAATAGGAATGCATCTGCAGTCCTTACAAATGGGTTGTCCTGTCGTCAGGCAGCCCTTCGGTCGTCCGGATTCCAAAGTCTGGGTCTGGCCTCGGCTGGTGTCGCACTTCACCCGACGTCATAGTGGCAGCTTTTCGGGTATAAAGGCATCAGCCAACGCCATTTTCCTCTGTTTCTTGCCCCAGATGCCAGTTGCCCTCTTGGATAGCTGAATTTTGGATAAATGCCAATGTTTCCAAATAGCAGAAGGCAAACACAAAAAATAAGCATGTATGTACATATATACAAACAAATACACCATAAGAGTTCCCCCCCCCAGCTAGCTATTAGATGGGCAAATACCCTAGGAATACCTCAGAGGGGAAGGAGGGTGGGTAATCCTGACTGCAGATGCATTCCTATTCGGACATCTACATTTATGGTAGGTACAAAACTGTACTATGTCCTCCAAGGATGCATCTACAGTCCTTACAAATGGGTAGAATACCATAGCCAAACTAGGGGAGGAGGAAGAAGAAATTATGGTGTAGTTAGGATCCCTTGCAAAACAGCAGTGGCAAACCCTGCTCGGGATCTAGAGTATAAAGGTAAGTTGTAATGCTTGGCAAATGTATGCACGGAGGTCCAAGTAGCAGCCTCTATAATGTCCTTGGTAGCCACTCCTCGTAAGAAAGCTGTGGTAGTGGCTGTAGCCCTTGTAGAATGAGGCCTTATGTTCTGTGGAGTTTGCTTTCCATGGTAGGAGTAGCAAAATCTGATGCAATTTCCTATCCACTTGGAGATTGTCTGTTTTGAAATTGCTTTTCCTTTCCTTCCCGTTGCATATGCTACCAGAAGCTGGTCAGTTTTTCTATTGCCCTTGGTTCTGTCCAGGTAGTAGCGTAACTGTCTATGTACATCCAAAGTATGCAGCAGTCTTTCCCCCCCTGTTCTGTGGATTAAGGAAGAATGTAGGTAGGTGGATAGCCTGGTTTAAAGACACTCTGGATACCACCTTAGGCATAAATGTAGGATTTGTTCTCATGGACACTCTGTCTTGATGGAAGATTAGGAAGGGTTGTACTGCCATTAAAGCCTGTAGCTCAGAAACCCTTCTTGGTGAGGTAATTGCCAGCAGGAAAGCAGTCTTCCAGGATAGGTGTTGTAGTTCTGCTGTTGCTGCTGGTTCGAAAGGAGGAAGTGTCAATTTTTCTAACACAAAGTTAGAGTCCCATGCTGGCAGTGGTGGTTTCCTAGGAGGTTTTACATTTTTAATTACTCTCCGAAACTGCCTGAGTAGAGGATGCGAGAAGACAGGGGGATCGAAGCTGTATTCTGCAGAAATAGCTGATGCATGTATCTTGATGGAGGAATAGGACAGGCCTGTATGGAAGAGCTCTGCCAAATACTCCAGGATGTTGGCAATGTTTACCTTTGACACATCTTTTCCCCTTTCAGTACTCCAAATGAGAAATCTTTTCCATTTTCCTGCATAGTTCCTTCTTGTTGAAGGTCTGCGGGCCTCAAGGATAATGTCTTTAACCCTTTGGGATAAATTTGGGTTAGTTGCTCTTGTGTAATGTTCCAGGCAGTCAGCTGCAGAGTTCTCAGGTTTGGATGCAGGGTGTTGTAGCCGTTCTGTGTTAACAGCAATGGGATCAGGGGTAGTGTCCACATTTGTCCCCGAGACATGCTCCTCAGTAATGGGTACCAATGTTGTCTTGGCCAGTCTGGAGCTATCAGAATGATCCTTGGACGTTCCTCTTGGATTTTCAATAGCACCTTGTGCATCAAAGGAAGAGGTGGGAATGCCTATGCTGTCAGGCTTTTCCAATTGAAGGATAGAGTCTCCACCTTCCAAGCAAGTGGGTGGTACGTCCTTGTACAGAATTTCTTGAGCTGGTGATTGAGTGGGGATGCAAATAAGTCTATTTGTGGTAGTCCCCATTTCCTTGTGATGGCCTTGAAGATGTCCGGGTGTAGCATCCATTCGTGAGCATCCGTGGTAGTTCTGCTTAATATGTCTGCTAGGATGTTTTCTTTTCCCGGTACAAAAATTGCTTGTAACTGAATGTTGTAGCTCAGAGCCATATTCCATAGGTCCATTGCCATCCGGCATAGAGGGTATGAATGTGTGCCTCCCTGTTTGTTGATGTACCACATGACTGTGGTGTTGTCTGTCCTTATCATCAACTGCCCTTCTTGAAGGAATGGTCTGAAATTCTGGATTGCCAGTTTTACTGCCAGCATTTCCTTTAGATTTATGTGCAGGTGCAGCTGATCTTGATTCCATAAGCCTTGTATGCACTTGTCCATCATGTGGGCCCCCCAACCGAGGTCTGAGGCGTCCGTTGTGATGGTTTGGCTTGGTTGAATGCTGTGGAAGGGCAAACCTGTGTTTGACTGGCATGCCTGAGCCCACCATAGGAACTCTTGCTTCAGGCATGGGATTAGTGGTATTTTGGTCTCTAGGCTGTGCCTGTGTTGAGACCATAAATTCTTCAGGTACCACTGTAGTTTTCTCATATGCAGTCTGGCATGAGGGACCAGGATTATGCAGGATGCCATGAAGCCCAAGGCCTGCAGAACTTTTCTTGCTGTTAGTTGGTTCTGCTTTGTTAATGTCAAGAAGTAGAGAGGAAGTTGTTCTTGCTTTTCTGCAGTTAGGAATGCCATCTGTCTTGTTGTGTTCAATTCTGCACCTAAGAAGGTTATTCTTTGGGATGGTATCAGTCTTGACTTTTTCATATTGTCTGTATATCCCAGGGCTTGCAGCAAGTAAATGACTCTTTGTAAGTCTTCTGTTAGCTTGTTTCTGTTGTCCACTTGTATCAGGCAGTCGTCCAGGTATGGATAAATTTGGATTCCCTGAAGCCTGCAATGAGCGATTACTGATGCCAGGCATTTCGTGAACACTCTGGGCGCAGTAGATAAGCCAAAGGGCAATGCTTAGAATTGATAATGCTCTGATCCTGCAAGAAATCTGAGGTACCTTCTGCAATTTGATCGTATGGGGACGTGCAGGTATGCCTCCTTGAGATCTAGAGTCACCAGCCAAGACTCCTTGCCCAGCATGGGAAGAAGCTGCTGTAGGGTCAGCATTTTGAATTTTGGAACAATGAGGAATGTGTTTAAAGCGGACAGGTCGAGAATAGGCCTCCAATTTCTCTCTTTTCTTGGTACCAGGAAGAGTCTGGAGTAAAATCCCTTTCCTTGTTCCATGGATGGTACCTTTTCTACAGCTCTCATTTTTGCTGATTGAGCTATTTGTTTTAGAGCTTCTGTCTTTTGATTTGGTGGTAGGTTTGGCATTCCTCTTTTTCCTGGTAAAGTATGGAAATGAAACCTGTAGCCTTGGTCTATAGTTTGCAAAATCCACTTGTCTCTTGTGATGTAGTGCCAGTTTTTTGAAAATAAGGCTAGCTTTCCGCCTAAGGGTGCTGCTATCTGTTCCCTGGTAGGCGGTGCCAGAGCCAAGTCACTGTGGTTGTCCTGTTGCAGTGGTAGTAGCTGTGTCTGTGCCTCGCTGGTTGTTACCCTGCCACTGGCGTCCCCTGTAGGCACCTCCTCTGGATTGATTTCTGCCTCTTGTACGTCTATTCCTGCCTCTCTGTGTTTTTGAGGAGTCTGGAAAGGACCAATTTTTGGAAGGCCAGTTCCTGCTAAACCTTGGAGGCTGAACCTGTAAGAAATCTTTCACTGTTTGTACAGATTTTGCCTTTTCTTCCATTTTCTTCAGTACCTGCTGAGCAGGAGAACCAAATAAATTGACCTTATCCATAGGAGCATCTAATAGTTTTGCTTTAACATGATCCGGCAAGACCTGCTCTTTCAACCATGCATGCCTTCTGATAACTGTGCCAGTCATGGCTGATCTAAAGGAAGCCTCCAGTGCATCATAGCCGCATTTTAAAGAATGGTTACTAACCTGCTGAATGTTATGTACCATTTCTAGAACATATTTCTTATCTAAAGAGTCATCAGAGGACAGTTTCTTAGTTAACTGATCAAGCATAAACTCCTGGTATTGGATCATATGAAACTGACAGTTCAATGCCCTCACTGATAGAGTAGCAGAGGTGTATACTTTTTTACCACATCTAAGAACCTGGACTCCCTTTCAGAGGGGAGGGGATTTTTAACAGAGGTAGATGCTACTGCTTTAGGCCCCTGGGAGATAGTCTCGGGATCTGCAAAAGGAGCCTTGTATAAATGGTGATGGGTGTCCGGGACCCTGTAGAACCTATCGGGCTTAGCAGGGGCTGGAGGTAAAGTATCAGGAGCAGTACAACCATCATTAAATGCATCATCTACAACAGAAAGAACTGGAGGAATAGCTAAAGGCCTATGTTGAGGTAAATGCAAAAAGGTCCTAAGCCTTTTCCTTGAATCTGAGAAATCTTGCCCCTGCCATTGAAATTGCTCCCTCATGGCATGTAAGGTTTCCCCAAAGGAAAATTCCTCTGGCGGAGAGGCAGAAGGAATCGACTCCTCAGCATCAGAGTCTTCATAAGGAGAAAAAGGAGCCTCTGGATGGTCTGTATTGTCTGAATCATCAGAAGAATCATCTGAGGACACTGGCTCAGGGGGCTCTGCTCTAGGTCTTTTTTCTGGAGGTGGTTGAGAGGCCCTGTCTGGATGAGACTGGGATCCCCATATTAAAGAGATGAGATCCTCTGCCAGAGTAAGCATTTGGGAACTGGAGCTGGGCCTGTGAGAGGGGGTCTTAGTAGGCACAGACTTAGAAGTTTTTGCTGCTTTAGCCCTGGCAAAGGCCTTTATGGACATGGCTGCAGGAGGCCTAGCAGCACCAAGTGCAGGGGTTGAAACATCCAAGGGGATGGTGTCCGATAATTCCTGTGAAGCCACAGCAGCAGGTAGGATTGCAGAGGCCGATTCTACCAGGTTAGAAGGGGCCTCGGTAGAAGGCATGGATTCGGCTGAAGTAAGAACCGGTTGCTCGGTTTTGGCCGAAACAGAGACACTCGCGGTTTGCTTAACTGCGGTTTCGGCCGAAACCGCGGACCGCGAGTGTCGGTCCTTTTCTTTGCGTTTCTTAGCAACTTGTGAAGTCGGAGGATCCGACGGCATAATGTACAAGAAATCAGAGCCGAAAAACTGTTCAGCAAACTCCGACCGACGTCTAAGCGTCTGTCGGTTGAATGAAGCACAGGCTAAACAAGCTGCTACGTCGTGGTCTGGGCCTAAACAAGGTAAGCAGTAAGAGTGGAAATCTTTATGAGGTATTTGTTTCCCACAAGTTAAACAGTTATTCACTTTTTCTGACATCGGCTGAGGCAAGAAAGAGTCCCCAACGGGGTACTTAGCTTTTTAGAAGTCTTCGAAGTAGTATTCGGTAGTAGTAATCTCTGGATCTGACCGACCGGCACTTGCGAACAGCTTCTGCTTCGGGCGCCACGCGGCAAGAAAGACCAAGGAAAATGGCGTCGGCTGATGCCTTTATACCCGAAAAGCTGCCGCTATGACGTCGGGTGAAGTGCGACACCAGCCGAGGCCAGACCCAGACTTTGGAATCCGGCCGACCGAAGGGCTGCCTGACAGGACAACCCATTTGTAAGGACTGCAGATGCATCCTTGAAGGACATCAGGGTTTTTTTTGCAGTGGAAGCCTTAATCCCTTTGGGACCCTGAGAAATTGTTTCTGGGTCAGCAGCAGGGTTTTTATAAAGAAATTTATGAGAGTCTGGGACCCTGTAGTACCTGTCTGGCTTAACTGTTGCAGGGGGTAAAGAATCAGGAGACAGACTGGATTCAGAGAAAACTTCAACTATATCAAGCACAGGGGGGAATAGCCAGGGGCCTGTGCTGATGCAATACAAGAAAGTCTCTGAGCCTTTTCTTGGATTCTGAATAATCCTGGCTCTCCCACTGGAAATGCTCCCTTCATGGTGTGCAAGGTTTCCCCAAAAGAATAATCCTCAGGCGGAGAGGCTGAAGGGATAGATTCTTCTGCATCAAAGTCCTCATAGGGAGGGAGGGAGAGAATATCCCTGATCTGAGGAGGAATCAGAGGAAATAGAAACCTGGTCAGAGGAGTCATAGTCAGCATCTTGCCTAGGCCTTTTATCAGAAGGGGGATGGGAACCCCTGATCAAAGTAATTAGGTCCTCGGCCATCTTAAGCATCTGTTTTTTTGGCATGGATGACTGTCCAGGAGAATGCTATACTTGTTTCCTTGTCTTTAATGGTGTTTTTGACTTTGCCTTGGTTGCTGTAGTGGACTTAATAGTAAGCTGTGAAGGTCTGAAAACACCCTCAGAAGCCGATGCCTGCAGAGCGGCTCCGGACCCATCTGTGGGAATAGTTTCCAAAGGCCCAATACCTTGCGTTTCCAGAGGCCTAGGTGTCTCCACGTGGGAGTTGGATACGGCCTGTGGCTCTGAGGTAGCGGGTGTCAGGGGCTGCAAAAGCGCCTCACTGAGAACCGGCGACTGGCCTGGAAGAAGCTTAGTCGGTTTTGGACCTCGGATGCCTGTCCTTTTCCTTGTCTTTGTGTTTATGAATTCCAGTCGTCGATTGTTCCGACTGCATTATGTAGTTAAACCTTCGGCCAAAGTAATGTAAAGCAAAATCAAACAGACGCTTAATAGTGCATTTGTTGAATCTAGCACAAAACCGACAACTAGTAACGTTATGGTCAGGGCCTAGGCAAGGAATACAGTAAGAGTGAAAATCCTTATGAGGTATTTGCTTCCCACAAGAAATACAATAGTTAACTTTTACGGACATCGGTCTGGACCAAGAAAAAGTTTCCCCAACGGGGTACTTAGCTTTATTGAAGGCTTCAGTTCTGAAATTAGATTTTGAAAATCTCAGGAGTCGGCCGACCGGCACTTGCAAACTGCTTTTGCTTCGGGCACTGCGCAGCAAGAGAGACTGAAGAAAATGGTGTCGGCTGCATCTTTTATACCCATGGCGCACTGACGTCAGGGAAGAGGCGACAGCAACTGACACCAGACCTACACTTTGGAATTCTGGCCGACTGCGGGTAGCCTGCCAGCAGGATAACCCAAGTGTAATGACTGCAACAGTGAAACACAAACATCATATGGAATTGAAATCTGTATCCTTGTAAACTATATTTAATACCCATTTGTCCTGGGTAATGAGTTCCCAGTTTTTTGCCTGCAGAGCAATCTTTCCCCCTAAAGGAGCAATCAGTTGAGAAGGGCTTGGAAGTCTTAAAGTTAAGTCGAGACAGTTTACCATGGGGGGAGAGTCTTAATACTCCCTGATTTGGAAGTGGGAGCCCCCCCACTGCTTAGTCCTGTGCTTAACTTGGGACTGAAGCCTGGGTGTTCTGCTGGTTCTGCGTTTGGACTGAGAAGGCCTGGAAGAGGCAAGAAACGACCAATTCTTAGAGGGCCAATACCTACTAAATCTTGGAGGCTGTACTTGTAGGAAATCTTTAACAGATGGCATAGCTTTAGCTTTTTCCTCAATCTTTTTAAGTACTTCTGCTTTGTAGCCAATCACGCGGTCCTGATTTAAGGGGGAATCCAGCAATTAAGCTTTAACATGATCTGGCAAAGACTGTTCCTTAACCCAAGCTTGCTTTTTAAGTACAGACCCAGTGGCAGCAGCCCTGCAAGATGCCTCTAGTGAATCAAAACCACATTGCAAAGTACGTTTTCCAACTTGTTCAGCAGAACACATTAAAACCTGCAAATCCTTATTTTCAGCACAGTCAGGAATCAACATTTTCTGTTCAAGCAATCCAATCATATGCTGCTGATACTTTAACATATGAAACTGGCAGTTTAATGCCCTAATGGCCAAGGTTGCAGAAGTGTATACCTTCTTACCCCATCTATCCAGCTACCTGGAATCTCTATCAGAGGGGGTATGAATTTTGGCAGTAGTAGCCTTAATGCCCTTGGGTCCCTGTGAAATCGTCTCAGGAACCGCAGTAGGATTTTTAAAAAGGAACTTGAGAGAGTCAGGAACCCCTGTTATATCTATCAGGTTTTCTGGGAGCAGGCGGTAAAGAGCCAGGGGCCAAGCTGGATTCCAAAAAGGCATCATCAACAACATCCAGTACAGGGGGATAGCTAAAGGCCTGTGTTGGGGCAGGAGTAAGAAATCCCGAAGCCTCTTTTTAGAGTCAGAGTAATCCTGGCTTTCCCAGCGAAAATGCTCCCTAAGAGTATGCAAGGTTTCACCAAAAGAGAAATCCTCTGGAGGGGAAGCAGAGGGAATAGCGTCCTCTGCATCAGAATCCTCACTGGTAGATAAGGGTAAATCCTGGTCATCAGAGAAAACAAATTTCAGAATCCTGATCAGAAGTATCATTAGCAAATTCAGTTCTAGGTCTCAGAGGGGGAAGGTTGGCTTCCCCTGATTAAAGTAATGAGGTCTTCAGCCATTCTTATTTGTATTTTAGGCATAGAGTCCTGACCATGCAGTCTGGGCGTCTGTTTTCTAGGCATGGATCGAGTTTTAGGCCTTGAAGAAGATGGCGTCGGTTTAAAATGCAAGTCAGTCAGCCTGAATACACCCTCAGAAGCCGGTGCCTGCACAGTGGCTCTGGACCCATCCAAGGTAGAGACATCCGCAGGTTCCACAATTGAAACATCTCGTGGCATACCAGACTCCGAATGGGTCTCAGTAGAGGCCTGCAAATCTGAAGTAGCGGGAATCAAGGGCTGCGAAAGATCCTCACCGAGTACCGGCGAACTGGCAATAAGAATGGAAGTCCTTATGAGGTATTTGTTTACCACAAGACAAACAATTATTAACTTTCTCAATTTGTTCCGACATCGGCTGACGCAAGAAAAAAATGTTCCCCAACGGGGTACTTAGCTTTTAGATGACTTCGGTACTGAAAACACAGGAGCTGACCGACTGGCACTTGCGAACTGCTTCTGCTTCGAGCACCGCGCGGCAAGAAAGACTGAAGAAGATGGCGTCGGCCGATGCCTTTATACTCCAGCCGTTCTGACGTCGGAGGGGAGGCGACACCAGCCGACGCCGGACCCAGACTTTGGAATCCGGCCGACCGAGGGCTGCCTGAGGCAGGACAACCCATATGTTATGACTGCAGTTGCATTCTTGAAGGACATCTGTACTATGTTCTTCGTGTTTCACTGTTGCAGTCATTGCATTTGGGTTGATTCCTAAAGCTAAGGAAGGGAGGAGGAAGTTTGAGAGCATTAGGGCCAGCTACTAAGCCCTGCAAAACTGCAGTGGCAAAAATCAGCTTTGGATTAAGAAAAAAAAGAGGCATATGGTAATGGTTGGTGAAGGTATGGACAGAGCTCCAGGTAGCAGCTTCTAGGATGTCCCTGGTAGGGACCCCTCTGAGAAAAGCTGTAGAGGTAGATGCAGCCCTGGTGGAATTATCTTATCCCCTGTGGGGTAGGTTTTTCCATGGTGCTTACAGCAGAAATGAATGCAATGGGCTATCCATTTAGAACTTGTTTGCTTTGAAATGGCCTTCCCCTCTGCCCGTGCAGCAAAGCCAACTAGCAGCTGTTCAGATTTTCTGAGAGGCTTAGTCCTATCCAAATAAAATCGAAGTTGTCTGTGGACGTCCGACAGCAGAATTCGTTCTCCTTTGTTCTGTAGATTCAGGAAAAAGGTAGGCAAATAAATGGACTGATTTAGCACCACACTAGAAACCACCTTGGGCATAAAGGAAGGACTGGTCCTGAGGGAAGCCCTGTTTGCATGGAAGATAATGAAGGTCTCCAATGCCATGAGGGCCTGTAATTCAGACACTCTTCTTGCTGAAGTGAGGGCTATAAGGAATGCTGTTTATCCAAGAAAGGAATTTCAACTCTGCAGTTGCAGCTGGTTCAAATGGAGGGAGACTGAGCTTTTCTAATACAAAGAAAAGGTCCCAGGCTGGAGTAGGGGCTCTCCTGGATGGTTTTAAATTTTTGGCCCCTCTGAGGAATTGCTTTAGCAGGGGGTGAGAGAAGAGGGGTGGGTTCAGTATTATAATGAGATGAAATGGCAGAGGCATGAATTTTAACTGACAAGAAGGAAAGGCCCTTGTGGAGCATCTCTGTTAAGTACTGAAGAATATGCGGTAAGCTGGGCACCTTTGTGCCCATCCCCCGAGTCTGGCTCCAGGAACAGTACATCTTTTCCACTTTTTAGCATAGGATTTTCTAGTACTAGGCCTCCTTGCTTCCAGAATAACATCTAGCACCTGCTTACTGAGCGATGTTATTAGAGAGATCAAGGAATTAGCCAGGCTGCAAGGTTCAGGGTTGGAAGTTGAGGGTGCAGAATCTGGCCGCCCTACTAGGACAGCAGGGAAGGGGTCTGAGGCAGGTGCCATGGTTCCAGCTGTGAAATACTGCGCAAGAGGAGGTACCAGTGCTGGAGTAGCCAGTCCGGTGCAATCAGTATTGTCCTTGGTTTGTCCTGTTTGATCTTTAGCAGAACGTTTGAGAGGACAGGCAGAGGGGGAAAGGCATAAACTGAGAGGTTTTGCCAGGTGAAGGGACACGGCATCCACTTTCCAAGCTTGAGTGTGTGAAATCCTTGTGCAGAATTTGTCCAATTGGTAGTTCTGAGGGGAGGCAAACAGGTCCATCTCTGGATTTCCCATTTGGTTCTCAAAACGTTGAATATCTTTGGTTCCAGTTTCCACTCGTGTGGGTTCATGAGATTTCTGCTTAGGTAGTCTGCCAGTGAATTTAGCTTGCCTGGCAGGAATTGAGCTTCTAGATGCACTTAGTAGCTCAAGGCTGTGTTCCACAGAGCCATGGCTAGTCTGCAGACAGGGTACGAGTGGGTTCCCCCTACTTGTTTATGTACCACATAACAGTGGTGTTGTCGGTCTTTACCAATAATTTCCTGGAAGAATGTGGTCCTTGATGGCTGTCAGGGAATTCTGTACAGCTAACATTTCTTTTTGATGTGCAGGTGCATCTGACTCTGGTTCCATTCGCCCAGAATGCACTGCCCTGCCAAGTGAGCCCATAGTCTGAAGTGTCTGTTAGGGTTTGGGAGGCAGAGGGGTAGAGTGAATGGGAGATGCTTGTTGTAGTGGCAGGCCTCTGCCCACCAAAGGAACTCTGTCTTTATGCAAGGAATGATAGGAATCATTGATTCCAAGTCCTGAGAATGTTGACACCATAGGCTTTTTAGATGCCATTGCAGTTTCCTTATATGCAGTTTTGCATATGGAATTAGAAGAATGCAAGAGGCCATGAACCCCAGGGCTTGCATGATTTTCCTTGCAGATAGCTGGGTCTTTGTGGCCAGTAGTTTGAAGTAGGCGTCAAACAAACTTGTTTCTCTGGCGTGAGGAAAGCCATCTGGGAAGTTGTGTTCAAGTTTGCTACCAGGAATACAATTTGTTGGCAGGGTACTAGATGAGAATTCTTTTCATTTATAGTGTACCCCAGTGAGGTTAGAAGTTTCTTTACAAATGCCAGATGTTTTAGTAGCATGCCCTGGTTTTCTGCCTGAATTAGACAATCGTCCAGATATGGGTATATTTGAATATTTCTTTGCCTGCAAAATGCAATGACTGGAGATAGACACTTTGTGAATACCTGGGTGCAATAGAGAAGCCAAAAAGAAGTGCAGAGAACTGATAATGCATGGAGCCTGCTCTGAAGCACAGGTATTTCCTGCAAGATTCCCTTATTGGAATGTGCAGGTAAGCTTCCTTTAAGTCTAAGGTTGCCAACCAGGCATCTTTGTCTAGCATAGGAAGCAGCTGTTGAAGTGTTACCATTTTGAATTTTGGGATTACCAAAAAGGTGTTTAAAGTAGAGGGGTCCAGGATAGGATGCCAGGAGCTGTCTTTTCTGGGTACCAGGAAAAGTCTTGAATAAAAACCTAGTCCCCTTTCTTCTGATTGGACAGGTTGAATAGCCCTGATACTTAGAGAACCTGCTGTTGAGCCTCTGCCCACTGATTTGGGCGTAGGTCTGACCAACCATTTGGGGTTGGTAGGGTGTGGAAGTGGAGTCTGTATCCTTTGAAAACTATATTTAAAACCCATTTGTCCTGGGTAATGCGTTCCCAGTTTTTTGCATGCAGAGTGAGCTTTCCGCCTAAGGGAGCAGACAGTTGAGCAGGGCTTGGAAGGGCTAAGGTCAAATCATTGTGACATTTTTCCATAGGGGGGTGTCTTACCACAGCTTAGGCCTGTGTGTAGCCTGAGACTGTAACCTAGGTGGTCTGTTGTTCCTGGGTTTGGACTGAGAAAAGCCTGGAAGAGACTGGAAAGCCCAGTTCCTTGTGGGTGAAAGCACTTAACAAGGAGTATTAAAAAGAAGATTTTTAAGCCAACTTGGTTGTTGGTGTGCATTTTCATAGCCAAATTGTTTTTGGTTTGGTTTCTGGTGGTGGTTTCTTTCGTCTCAGGAATCCGTGGACCCAGTGTTCATGCACATTTCATACATTTCTGGATAGTTAAACCAGAGTGCCAAAATAATTTGCTGCTAAAATAGACCAACTAGGAATAGTTCTGGGGTTGAACAAGGCACAAAACCAACAGCGAGGGATGTTGTGGTCTGGGCCTAAGCAAGGAATGCAGTACGAATGAAAATCTTTGAGGTATTTGCTTTCCACAGGTAAGAACTGTTAACTTTTACTGACACTGGTTAAGAACAAGAAAAAGGATCCCCCAATGGGGTACTTAGCTTTTTTCAAAGACTTCAGTTCTGAAACTCTAAAACGAAAATTTCAGGAGTCTGCCGACTGGCACTTGCGAACTGCTTCTGCTTCGGGCACCACGCGGCAAGAAAGACTGGTGTAATGGCATCTGCTGCATGTTTTATACACCTGATCCCATGGAAGAACAGACAGCATCCGACGCAGGAATCCGCCAGCTGAGGGCTACCTGCAGGCAAATAACCCAGATGTAGTGATTGCAACAGTGAAATACGAAGACCATCAGTCTTGAATAGAAGCCTTGTCCCTTTTGTTCTGCTGGGACAGGCTGAATAACCTTTATGCGGAAGAGAGAAACTACTTGCTTTTGGGCCTCCGCCCACTGGTCTGAAGAAGTCTTGTTAGTAGACGAAAGCGCTCATCTGTGGTTGTTATAAAAGAACATTTTGCCTTATGGCCTGGATTCTTTGTTTACATATTTTTACTTGGTTTGATTTATCCCTTGGTGGGAGGTCTGGCCATCCACTTAGGAATGGGAGTGAGTGGAAGTGGAATCTGTATCCTAGGAAAACAATGTTTAAAACCCATTTGTCTTGGGTAATGTATTCCCACTTTTCTGCATGCAGAGCAAGTTTTCCTCCTAAAGGTACAAGTACTTGAGCAAGGATTGGGGGAGTTGAGGATAAGTCACTGTGCAAGTTTACCATAAGGGGGTGGGGCTTACTACTCCCTGTTTTGGACGTGGGAGCACCCCACTGCTTAGATATGTGCATAACCTGAGACTGAAGTCTTGGGGGTCTGCTGCTCCTGGGTTTGGACTGAAGGCCTGGAAGGGACTGCAAAGGACCAGTTCTTTGAAGGGCAATGCCTACTGATTCTAGGTGGTTGTACTTGTAAGAAATCTTTAACAGTTTGCATAGATTCAGCTTTCTCCTCCATCCTTCTGAGAACAACTTCTGATTTATTGCCAAATAGGCGCTCTCGGTTTAAGGGTGCATCCAGTAATTTTGCTTTGACATGATCTGGCAAGTTTTGTTCCTTAAGCCAAGCATGCCTTCTAAGAACAGACCCAGTGACAGCAGCCCTACAAGATAGTTCCTAAAGCATCAAAAGCACACTGTAAAGTATGTTTACTAACTTGGTCAGCAGAATGCATTAAACTCTTGTAAATCTCTGCACAGTCAGGAATTAACATAATTTTCTGTTTAATTAGCCCCATAATATGCTGCTGATACTTTTCATATGAAACTGGTAATTTAAAGCCCTAATGGTCAGAGGAGCAGAGGTGTATACCTTCTTACCCCATCTGTCTAAAGCCCTAGAATTCCTGTCAGAAGGGGTAGGATTCTTGGCAGTAGTAGCCTTAATGCCTTTTGGTCCTTGGGAAATGGTCTCTGGATCCGCAGGATTCTTGAAAAGGAATTTGTTAGTCAGGTACTCTATAGTACCTGTCAGGTTTCCTGGGAGCTGGAGGCAAAGTATCCGGGTTAAGGCTGGATTCCAGGAGGGATAGCTAGAGGCCTGTGCTGAGACAGGTTTAAAAATTCCACAAGTTTCTTTTTGGACTGAGAGTAGTCCTGGCTTTCCCAGCGGAAATGCTCCCCAAGGGTATGCAGGGTTTCACCAAAAGAAAAATCTTTTGGAGGGGAAGCAGATGGAATGGAATCCTCTGCATCAGAATCCACATAGGTAGATAAGGGTATGTCCTGGTACTCAGAAAGAACAGAGATATGATTCCTGATCAGAAGAATCAGAAGGAAAATCAGTTCTATGTCTTTGAGGGGGAAGTCTGGCTTTCCCTAATTAAGCTAATAAGGTCTGCAGCCATTCTAATAATTTGTTTTTGAGGCTTGTGGGTCTGAGAACGCACTTTTTGGTTGTTTCCTAGGTGTAGTGTGAACCTTTGGGCCTGAGAAATTCAGTATTTTTGGCTTGAAACGAAGTCAGTTTAATATGAAAATCAGTAGGCCCGAGTACACCCTCAAAACCGGTGCCTGCACAGCGGCTCTGGACTCATCCAAGGCAGAGACATACGCAGGTTCCATAGTCGAAGCATCTCGCTGCATACCGGACACTGAATGGGTCTCAGCAGAGGCCTGCGAATCTGTAGAAGTGGGTATCAGGGGCTGCGAAAGCGCCTGAGTACCGACAGACTGGCAACTAGCGTCAGACGTTTTGTACATATGCAGTCTGTCTCTGTCTTTACCCTTACGTTTTTTCGGAAGATCGGAAGTTGGATGGCTTACAGATGCCATTTCGGAGTATGGAGCTCGAGAGCGAAAGTATTTAGCTACAAAATTTGCCCGATGGACAGTTTGGGTGTTGAATAAGGCACAAAACAGACAGCGAGGAACATTGTGGTCTGGGGCTAAACAGGTGATGTAGTAAGAATGAAAATCTCTGAGGTATTTGCTTTCCACTGGCAAGACAATTATTAATTTTTTCTGATGTCTGTTACAGCACGAAAAAAGGATCCCCAACAGGGTACTTATCTGTTAGAAGACTTCAGGTCTGAAACTCTAAAAAGTACAGTTTTGTACCTACCATAAATGTAGATGTCCGATAGGTATGCAACTGCAGTCCTCACATATGGGTTGTCCTGCCTCAGGCAGCCCTTCGGTCGGCCGGATTCCAAAGTCTGGGTCCGGCTGATGTCGCCCTTTCCCCGACGTCAGAGCGTCTGGAGTATAAAAGCGTCAGCCGATGCCATCTTCTTCAGTGTTTCTTGCCCCAGATGCCAGGTGCCCTCTAAGGAAGGCTAAATTTTGAAAATAGACAAAAAATTCCAGACAAGTACAACATAAAAACAAATACACCATAAAAAGATTACCCCAGGTAGCTAAAATGAGGGGTAGAAACCCAAAAGAATACCACAGAGGGGTAGGTGGCAGGGAAAACCTGACTGCAGTTGCATACCTATCGGACATCTACATTTATGGTAGGTACAAAACTGTACTATGTCCGTCAAGGATGCAACTGCAGTCCTGACATATGGGTTGAATACCATAGCCAACCTGGGGGTGGTAGGCACAAAGACAAAGATGATGTAGCTAAAATGCCCTGCAGGACTGCAGAAGCAAACCCTGCTCTGGATCTGGAATATAAAGGCAGGTTGTAATGTTTGGAAAATGTATGCACGGAGCTCCATGTAGCAGCTTCTAAAATGTCCTTTGTTGCTACTCCTCTTAAAAAGGCTGTGGAAGTGGCTGTAGCTCTGGTGGAATGTGGCCTGATGTCAGCTGGCACAGTTTTTCCATGAAAAGAGTAGCAGAATCGAATGCAATTTCCAATCCATTTAGAAATTGTCTGTTTGGAAATTGCTTTTCCTGCAATCCAGCAGCAAGCTACAAAAAGCTGGTCAGATTTTCTGAAAGACTTTGTTCTGTCCAAGTAGTAGCGCAACTGTCTGTGTATGTCCAAGGTGTGCAGAAGTCTGTCTCCTTTATTTTGAGGATTAGGAAAGAAGGTAGGCAGGTGAATAGCTTGATTCAGGGACACCCTGGATACCACCTTTGGCATGAATGACGGATTGGTTCTCAAAGAAACTCTGCCCTGATGAAAAATGAGAAATGGTTGTATTGCCATAAGGGCCTGTAGCTCAGAGACTCTTCTTGCTGAGGTTACTGCCAGAAGGAAAGCTGTCTTCCAAGACAGAAATTGCAACTCTGAAGATGCTGCTGGTTCAAAGGGAGGAAGAGTTAATTTTTCCAGCATGAAGTTGAGGTCCCATGCAGGCACTGGTGGTTTCCTTGGAGGATTGATGTTCTTTATACCTCTTAGAAAATGTCTTAGCAATGGGTGAGAAAATACAGGCGGATCAGTGTTATATTTGGCAGATATTGCTGAAGCATGTATTTTTATGCAAGAATATGAAAGGCCATTGTGGAGCATTTCAGCCAAATATTCTAGGATCTGTGGAATGCTCATCACTGATGGGTCTTGACCCTTTTTGCTGTTCCAGATAAGAAATCTCTTCCATTTTGCTGAGTATGTTTTTCTAGTGGAAGGTCTGCGCCTCCAGGATGATATCTTTTACCCTTTTGGAAAGTGTATCCTGAGGAATAGTCATGGAATCTTCCAAGCTGTCAGCTTCAATGTTTTCAAGCTGGGGTGTAGTGTCCTGTAATTGTGCTGTGTCAGAAGAAGTGGCCATTGAGGAAGGAGCCACGGATTGGTGTGTGTCAAGCTCCGTAGCAGTGGGTACCAGTGTTGTCTTGGCCAGTCTGGAGCTATCTGTATGACTTTCGGTTGCTCTGTCTTGATCTTTAGTAACACCTTGGTCATCAAAGGAAGAGGTGGGAAGGCATATAGTGTTAGAGAGTTCCAACTGAAGGAGAGCGTCCACCTTCCATGCTTGAGGATGGTATGTCCTTGTGCAAAACTTTTTCAGATGGTGATTGAGGTGGGAGGCAAAAAGATCTATGTCCGGCCTTCCCCATGCTGGAGTTATTTGTAAGAAAATGTCTGGATGCAACATCCATTCGTGTGGATCCATGATGTTTCTGCTTAGGCTGTCCGCCAGAACATTGTCCTTCCCTGGTACAAACTGGGATTGTAGCTCTATTTTCAATTGTAGGGAAATATCCCAGAGATTCATTGCCAGTCTGCAAAGAGGGTAGGAATAGGTACCTCCTTGCTTGTTTATGTACCACATAACTGTGGTATTGTCTGTCTTTATTAGTAGATGGTCCTGATGCATGAACTTTTCGAAGGCCTTGATTGCATGCATCACTGCCAGCATTTCTTTTTGGTTGATGTGCAGGTGCTTTTCTTTTTGTGTCCATTGTCCTTGAATGCATCTGCCCTCCATGTGCGCCCCCCATCCATGGTCTGAGGCGTCTGTCGTTATGGTTTGACTTGTATGAGGCTTGCTGAAAGGCAGACCTTTGTTTATCTGGCTTGCTTGAGCCCACCACAGAAATTCCTTTTGAAGGCATGGAATGAGTGGGATCAATGCTTCCAGGCTGTGGCTGTGTTGAGACCACAGACTTTTTAGATACCATTGTAGTTTCCTCATATGCAGCCTTGCGTGTGGAATCAGAAGAATGCAAGATGCCATGAAACCCAGGGCCTGCAGGATTTTCCTTGCAGTCATCTGGGTGTGTGTTGCCAATTTTCTGAAGTATTCTGGTAATTGTTCTTGTTTTTCTTTTGTCAGAAACGCCATCTGGGTGTTTGTGTCCAGTGTGGCACCCAGGAAAGGTATTTGTTGGGATGGTACGAGACTAGATTTCTGAATACTGACTGTGTATCCCAAGGCCTGCAGTAGGTGAATGACATAGTCCAAGTTTTTTAACAAGGCTTGTTGGCTGTCCGCTTGTATAAGGCAGTCGTCCAGGTAAGGGTATATTTGTATCCCCTGAAGTCTGCAATGTGAAATTACTGATGCCAGGCATTTCGTGAACACTCTTGGCGCAGTAGATAAGCCAAAGGGCAATGCTGAGAATTGATAATGCTCTGAGCCTGCAAGAAATCTGAGGTATCTTCTGCAACTTTGTCTGATTGGGACATGCAGGTATGCCTCCTTGAGGTCCAGAGTTACCCCTTGCCCAGCATGGGAAGGAGTTGCTGTAAAGTCAGCATTTTGAATTTTGGCACAATAAGGTAAGTATTCAGTGCGGACAAGTCCAGAATGGGTCTCCATTGGTTTTCTTTTCTTGGAACAAGGAACAGTCGTGAATAAAATCCTTGGCCTTGTTCTGCAGAAGGAACCTTTTCTATTGCTCTTATTTGAAGTAGGTTTGTTATTTGTTTGAGTGCCTCTGCCCTTTGATTTGGTGGCAGGTTTGGCCTGCCATGTCTTGTTGGTAGGGTACGAAAATGGAATCTGTATCCTTTGTCTATTATATCCAGTATCCATTTGTCCTTTGTAATATTGTGTCAATTTTGTGAAAATAAAGATAATTTTCCGCCCAAAGGTGCTTCTAATTGAGCCCTGGATGGCGGAGTCAAAGTCAGGTCATTGAGATTGTCCCTGCGGAGCAGTGGAAGGTCCTGCCCCACCTCTCTGGTTCGGAGGCTGCCACTGACGTCCTCTGTAGGAGCCTCGAGTTTGCCCTCTACCTCTGCCACGTCTGTTTTTGCCTCTTTGAAATTTGTCTGCGTCTGGAAAGGACCAATGCTTAGAAGGGAAATTCCTGCTGAATCTTGGAGGCTGTACCTGGAGGAAACCTTTGACTGTTTGCACTGATTTTGCCTTTTCCTCTACTTTCTTTAAAACCTCTTGTGCAGTAGCACCAAATAGCTTATGTTTCTCTAGTGGTGCGTCCAAAAGCTTAATTTTCACATGGTCTGGCAATGTTTGTTCCTTTAACCAAGCATGTCTGCGTATGACCGCACCTGTCATTGCTGCTCTACATGAAGCTTCCAATGCATCAGATCCACACTGAAGGAAATGGTTGCTAACCTGCTGAGTATTATGAACCAATTCCTGTAACCCCTTTCTATCTAATGGTTTAGGGGAAGCCAATTTCTTTTGCAAGTCATCCAACATGTATTCCTGATACTGAATCATATGAAATTGACAATTTAATGCTCGCATAGAAAGGGTGGAAGATGTATATACTTTCTTGCCCCACCTTTCTAAAGCCCTAGAATCTCTTTCCGAAGGAAGTGGATTCTTAGCAGTAGTGGAGGAAACCCCTTTAGGCCCCTGAGAAATAGTTTCAGGGTCAGCAGTATGGCCCCTGTACAGAAATTGATGTGCGTCTGGGACCCTGTAGTACCTGTCTGGCTTGACAGGAGCAGGGGGAGGGAGTCAGGGGAAACACTAGATTCTAAGTACACATCATCTAAAACATTTAAAACTGGAAGAATAGCTAAGGGTCTATGCTGAGGTAGCTTTAAAAATTCCCTTAACCTTTTCCTAGAATCTGTGTATTCTTGGCCTTGCCATTTGAAGCGTTCCCTCATGGAATGAAGTGTTTCCCCAAAGGAAAACTCCTCAGGAGGAGAAGCAGAGGGAATGGATTCCTCCGCATCAGAATCCTCGTAGGCTGGGAAGGCCTCCTCCTGGTAGTCTGAATGTTCAGAATCACCTGAGGCCTCATCGGAGGACTGAGGATCTACCTGCTCAACCCTAGGCCTCTTGACAGACGGCGGCTGAGAGCCCCTAATTAAAGAAATAAGGTCCTCAGCTAAACTGAAAATTTGAGAACCAGAAGTGGATCCCAGAGAAACAGATCTTGAAGGGAGAGACTTAGCCTGTTTGGCAGCCTTAGCACGTGTGTAGGCCTTAATGGACATAGACACTGGAGGCCTAGCAGCCCCGCATGCTGGAGTAGTCTTATCCACTGAAATGGTGCTAGAAATATCCTGGGCTACGGTCTCAGAGGGGAGAACAGAAACCGGCACCGAGCTGGCCTCCGGTACCGCAGTAACCGGTGGGGCGGTGTCGGTCTGTAGTGGTTGTGAAACCGGCTCAGAAGAGACAGACACTCGCGGTAGGCCTAAGCGTGGTGTCGGCCGAGACCGCGGGTGTCGGTCCTTATCCTTCCGTTTTTTAGGTAAATGTGCTGTCGGAAGCTCCGACGGCATGATATAACAGAAATCTTCCCCAAAATAATCCTGTGCAAACTCTGTCCGACGCCTAAGAGTGCGTTTACTGAAAGAAGCACAATCTGTACAGGCAGAGACGTTGTGTTCTGGAACTAGGCAGGGTAAGCAGTAAGAGTGGAAATCCTTATGAGGTATTTGTTTCCCACAAGTTAAACAATTAACTTTTATAGTTTTATCTGACATCGGCTGAGGCAAGAAAAGGTCCCCAATGGGGTACTTAGCTTTTTTGAAGACTTCAGTAGCTGAAAACACAGGAGCTGGTCGACCGGCACTTGCGAACTGCTTCTGCTTCGGGCGCCGCGCGGCAAGAAAGACTGAAGATGGTGTCGGCTGACGCTTTTATACCCCAGGCGCTCTGATGTCGGGGAAAGGGCGACATCAGCCGACGCCGGACCCAGACTTTGGAATCCGGCCGACCGAAGGGCTGCCTGAGGCAGGCCAACCCATATGTCAGGACTGCAGTTGCATCCTTGAAGGACATCGAAACTTTCAGGAGTCAGCCGACCGGCACTTGCGAACAGCTTCTGCTTCGGGCACCGCACGGCAAGAAAGACTGATGTAATGGTGTCAGCTGCATGTTTTATACCCCTGATGACATGGAAGCAGCGACAGCATCAGACGCAGAAATCCTAAGACTTTGGTATTCAGGCCAGCTGAGGGAGACCTGCAGGCAGATAACCCAAATATGATGACTGCAACAGTGAAACATGAACATCTGGGTCTTCAAAAACTTCGGTTAACTGAGGTCCAAAGATGGCCTGAGGTCCTTGTTCTTTCAGAACAAAAAACAATCTGGAGTAATTATCTGACCGTACCTGGTCTGATGGGAGCTCTGATGTCTTTCTATCAAGGACTGAACTTCTTTGCTGGGCACATTTAACTGGTAGGGGTGAATTCCCTGAGCAGCCACAGATTAAGGAGGTGGGAAAAGGTTATGTTACACTCTCTTGATACTATCCCTCTCACCCAGGCATTGTACGTTATGGCCATCCACACAGGTGGCACAGTGGAATAAACCATTTCCCACCACTTCCAGAGCAAAGTCGTCTGGTAAGTCCTTCAGCCTGCCCTGGATTTAGAAGAGAGGTAAATGGTAATGCTTTGTGAAAGTATGAACTGAGCTCCAAGTAGCAGCGCCTCACAGCAAGAGGTTCTCCGGTTCAATCCTCGGCTGGGGTGCCTTCTGTGCGGAGTCTGTATGCCCTCCCTGTGGTCGCGTGGGTTTCCTCCGGGTGCTCCGGTTTCCTCCCACATCCCAAAGACATGCTGTAGGTGGATTGGACACTCTAAATTGGGCCTAGGTGTGAGTGTGTGCCTTCCGTGGAAGGTTGAGCGCCAGGCTGGCAACTCGATACTGTAAAACTCCACTGCCTATCATGAGCGGACAGGTGATCCGCTGTAGCGACCCCTAACCAGGAAAAACCGAAAGACCACCAACTGTAATATGATGTGCTATAGCAGCAGCTAAGAATTAAAAAATGTACTGTGATGTAATTTATATAGATTTAACTTAAGCAAACACTGATCAATAAATTAGAACTAGGTATCAATGTACTCTTGATAAGATGGATAGCTGCATGGTTTACAAATAGGACATGTCAAGTATTGTACAGCAACTGTACAGGTGAAATTCTTGGTTACAGTCAGGGTGTCCCATAAGGCTCTGTCCTACTTGTTTAGATTTTATCTTTCAGACCTAACTTTTTCATCAGAGATATTCTACAGTCTATATGCAAACAACCCGAAACTGGGTAAACTAATTACATGTGTTACAGATAAAGCATGTCTGCAAAATAACAACCAAATTGACCATTTGGGCAAAGGAGAATATGCTGATAAATACATCAAAAACTAAGTACATAAGATTTGGAAGACAAACTGAAAGGTGAATATTTAACAGCATACGATTGAAACTGTAGACTCATACCTTCTCACAGCGCCTCTGTGCTTACATCTGAGTGCGCTGTGAGAAGATATTAATTGTATGCAGTTACAGCAGAGTCCCTTCCACAACCGCATCTAACTTTACAGCCATACTGTAGCTCCACTTTTAAAAAGTAAGTTGAAAAAGTACCTGAGCTTTTTCAGTTACTTTCTCAACTTACTTTTCATTGTGGAGTTACATGATGTTTGCATTTAACTTTTTGGAAAAAAATCGGCTGTGCATATTAGTAAGCAGATTTTCTATACATTGCAAGTAGTGGCAGCCAATCAGATTTTTCCATGTCAAGTCGGCATTTGCATAACACCTCCACCCCCAATCTAAGTTTTCTTTGATCTGTCCAAATAAATACAGGGTTCAGCAGTAGCAATCTCCTTTCATTTTTCTGATATTTTCAGACTTTATTGCTACTGGATCCTGCAATTTATTTGGACAGAACATCCATTTCTGTCTATCTGCTGGTTTCTGAGTCTACAATACAGCTGTGGGCTGTGTCTGAAGGTGGGGAAGGGACGTAAGAGCAAACAGTTGCAACAGGATGGGGAAAAGTTAACAAAAATAGGGAAAAGAACCGCAGTAGTTAAATAATCATAATGTCTGTTCAAAATGACCTCTCTGAGTTCAACGGGGGACCAAGATGTGACTGACATAGAAGACAATGGTAAGTAGCGATGTCTGTGATCCAGTTTTAGTTCCAGATAGGAGTTAAGGATACTGAGCAGGATTATTGTACAGGTATAGTTAAGAGTGTGCAAGTGGGGTATAGCCAGGCAATGGTTAGTGCAAAGTTTTACATCTTAGATCAGCTCGAACTCATG
The DNA here is from genome assembly GCF_019279795.1 of Protopterus annectens. Classification (NCBI taxonomy): domain Eukaryota; kingdom Metazoa; phylum Chordata; order Ceratodontiformes; family Protopteridae; genus Protopterus; species Protopterus annectens. The sequence continues at coordinate 617,060,054 of NC_056733.1, forward strand.
AGCTCTCCATTTTCTTCTCTTTGTTCTCTTTTTTTAAGCTGCTACGACAGCTAGGTAAGAAAGTTGTTTTGGTAATACTGCAAATATATGTAAGACGACAGCATATGAACTGAGATAGTTCTTGAGCTGAAAACAAAACAATGTGTTGATAATTTAACTACTACCTTTGGAAGTGTGCCCCATAAACGTGGGTTTGATTTGTCGCTCTGTTGACATTCTGTAAGGCTAAACAAGCCAAGCTGTAGAGTTAGCCCCGAAGGACAGTCTTCTGTGTTTTGTGAATAAATACTTGTGTGACTACACAGTAATTGATTTTTGTTTTTACATGATGTCTGGCCGTACATACAGTTTACAAATTGTGTTGTGTTAAAGAGGTCGCCCTTTTCTACCAGGTGGTGTACTTTTTGTATGTTGAGGAAGTCAGACTTGCACTATTTTGTTCACTGATACATGCTGAATTGGAAATAAGATGGTGTAGTGACATTACTGGGCTGAATGCCCCTGCATGAGTGTGTCGATTACATTCATAGCTAATGGTAAATAGTGGCGGTCACACTATACTCAACTCACGTACTTCAACTTGTCAATTTTCAAAATCATAGGAAGAGGCATTTAAGAAATGCATCCAGTTTCTAAACCTCTTGTCTTGGTGTGGACTGTGCTGTTAGCAAGCAGAAGAGGGGGTGGGAGCTTGCCTTACACAGTGGAGGGGAACAAGTCGGTTTGCATCCTGCAAAAAAACTTTAAGCAGAAATGTTCTACTTTTGCTGCTGTCTTGCATATTTTTTTTTTGTAGTTCCAGGTGCTAACCAGTTCCATGTATAACCGCAACTAGAACACCAGCATTTTCAACTGGTACAGCACTTCGGTAACGAACGCGTCCCATAAGCCTTTGCACAGTAATGGCAACTTTCTATTTTTTATCAAAATCTGTCATTCTAGCAGCTTTCTAAATATGTAATATGGATATTTAAAATCTGTTCATGATTCTGCGTCTTTTTACTCAGTTTTTGCCTTTGTCTGAGATTATTGCACAGTAGTGCAGATGTTGAAGGGTCCAAGGACTAAAGTCTCCTGTAATTATTGTATTGCCTCTATTAGCCAATTTTAGGATGTCAGGTATGGTGTTTTCAGTGGTTGGGCAAGGGAAATATAGTTTTCAGTAATTGTATATGGCTGCTTATGGCCAGCTTAGTTAAAAGCTAGTTTGGGGCATTTTCACACATAGATGCATTCACACCTATTAATTTTGTTGTTTATTTTTGACACCTTTTTTACTAGAATTATTATATCTCCACCAGTTTTCTGACCTGATCTGTTACTGAGAAGGCCAAGCTGATATTTCATAGCAGACTTCCTGAAAATAATTCCTTAAACTTTACTTCTGTCCAGGCTATTATATGGTTTTTGATGTGTCAGCCAATAGTTTAGTTAGGATTCCCGTTTTGTGCTTCTGCTGGAGGCCTATATACTCTCTGATGTCCTGTCCCTCACCTTTAGATAACACATTCCTATCATCATTTAATATTAGTTTACCAAATCTTACTTTTTACCTATGTAATAGTCTTTGGTAGGATTTCAATATCATTCAAATCTCATGACTCATTTTCTCTATCTATTGGCCAGAAATCACAATAATGGTTAAATCCTGCACCTTGCATATCCATTTTGTATAATCCTTTCTTCTAGATAAGCACACCTACTCTCCACCCTTCTCATACTGCTCAGCTGATTTGCTACATTAATTCCACCACATACAGAAAATCGTCCATTAGGTTTTCATGGAATGGGAAGCTAATGTATAATTACTTACTGTTTTGGCTCACCCCCTCTCCAGACAAACGTAGCATATGCATACTTTGAATAGCACTTCACTCATTCCAATCTGTATGGCACACTCAACTCTCTAAGTGCTCGTAAATTTGATTTCCCCACTGGTGGTATGATTCCTGTAATTTCTACTTGCATAACATACGTCTCTGGACAGATCCCGGGTCAGGCTTGAAAGCAAGCATTTGTGTGGACGATCATGTTTTTTTTCTTCATGTTGTCAAACATGTGAAAAGATTGTGTCCTGTCTAGCTGCTAGATGCACTAGTTGCAGAGTTAGGAGTTAATGTACTTAATTAGTATTTGGTGAAAATTCTTCTGTGTATTTTATTTTCTTGTGAAGGGGGTCTAACTTTGTTGAGGATGCATTTTGAAAATATGTTCTGGCACAATTTTTGTGACTGCACAGCCGTCCTCTCTCTCTGATAGAGGAAACATTTCTTTGAAATTGTAAGGGGTTGTATATCTAATGCTATGTTTTGTAAACTGTATTGTGTGCAAAGAAATTACCCACACCAGGAAATGTGTACTTAGAACCCCTCTTCATCTGTAACTTTGGCCAGTTGGAAAGTAATAATACTGCATGTTGTTCTGATTTATAACATGAAGCACCTGTGATTTGATTGTTGAAGGTGTAGTTGCATATTTGGAGATGACAAGGTATTGGATATAGTGAGATGTTATATGTGATATGCCCAGCTGTCAACAAAACTGGAGACAATTAGGGACAGTTAGAATATTAGCACTTTCAACTTGAAACGCTGGCAGAAGAGTATGAATATGGGATCCATATCGGACATTATTGGCAGACTTTAACGCGTTGCCCCAATCAGAGTCATATATATGATTGAATTCTGCACAGGTCCTTTCACATTTGGAGATATACTATGGGCATGTGAGTATGCATGTATGTTTATTTGCAATTTGTTTTCTACATTTAAAAATAATGTCCATTGCGGTGTGCCAAGCAGTTTTAAAACTGACAAGATAGGGGAGTCTTGATGGGCAGCATTTTATATGGAGTCAGTCTGGGCTAAAGAAGATAACTGTGTATTCTTTATATTACATAATGGATGGGAATTTCTGATTTAGAAAACATTTATTTTTACTAAAAGGCTACACAGTTTTATAGCTTCTAGCCAAAGCTTGCTTGCTCCAGAAATGACTTCCTCTTGCACATAGATGCTTTTAATTCTGTGTGCATCAAAACATAAGTTACCATCCCTTATCAGCTGTGGTACTACTCCCCCCCATACTTCTCTACACCAGCAAAGCTGTAGTATTGCTTGCTGCACTCTATGTACATCACTGCTTTACCAAGTGTGTACCTGTGTTAGTTTTGTTGCTCTGCAATAATGTCTGAACAGTTATTTCAGATAGTCTTTTGGAAAACCAATAATTTTGTTCTCTGTTTTACTTTGATAGCCCTTTTGTTAGCCAAGGTTATCCACCAACCTTTTAATTGCTTTGTCTTTTTATTTTCAGTGTCAGACCAGGCTCGTCAGGCTAATGGGGCGGTAGTTCCCGGGGTCTGTCGTGGCTCCCCCCTTTGTGGAGTGGGATAATCGTCGCGGTGCGCCATTCAGTGGGTACAAAGCCTGAGGTGAGGCTATGATTGAACATGGTAGTTAGGTAGGGTGCCAGTTCATTCTGTAGTTCGTGTAGAACGCAGCCTGGGATATTGTCAGGTCCCATGGATGCTGTGTTCTTGGCTTTGGAGAGTGTTTTTTACCTGTGCAGCCGTGATTATAGGAACTTTGCATTCTTCCGGTATAGAGATGGGCCCTGTAGGGGGTGAGAGGGGGGTAAAGTTAGCACTGAACCTATCTGCTAGGATGTTGGCAATATCAGTTGGTTCTGTATATTTAGTGCCATTGTGCTGTAACTCAGAGCAGATCTGAGTGTTCCCATTTAGATTCTTGACATAGCTATAGAATGCTTTGTTGTTGTCTTTAGAGTCAGTGGCAATTTTGTTTTCGTAACTAGCTTTGGAGGATTTTATGAGGGATCTCAGCTTCTTACTGAGGTTGACCAGGGAGTTCCTCCAGTCATGGGATTTTACTCTTTTTTGCAACAGTTTCTTTCTTCTGTTGTAGAGTTTGTTTATGGCAGAGGACCACCAGATTGGCTTCCTTTTTTTTGGAGGATAACATCTTGGTTCTATTAGAGATAGCATGATCCATGCACTCGTGTAAGTGCTTATAAAGTGCATTTGTGTAGGATTCGGCAGTCATACCTCTATTGTCCATCTGCATGGGTGTCATGAAGTTTGCCACTTCTGTCTTAAGAAGTGTGAAGTTGGCTTTGGAGAAGTGTTTTACGATGGTTTCCCTAATTGGGAGTGGGAAGTGGATGTCTAGGCTGATTAGCTTGCGGTCGAATCTGACCAACGAGGAATTGACCTCTGGTGTGGAAAGTACAGTTTTGTACCTACCATAAATGTAGATGTCCGATAGGAATGCATCTGCAGTCCTTACAAATGGGTTGTCCTGTCGTCAGGCAGCCCTTCGGTCGGCCGGATTCCAAAGTCTGGGTCTGGCCTCGGCTGGTGTCGCACTTCACCTGACGTCATAGCTGCAGTTATTCGGGTATAAAGGCATCAGCCGACGCCATCTTCCTCAGTGTTTCTTGCCCCAGATGCCAGGTGCCCTTTTGGAAGGCTAAATTTGGATGAATGCCAATGATTCCAAATAGTAGAGAGCAAACACAAAAAATAAGCATGTATGTACATATATACAAACAAATACACCATAATAGATCCCCCCCAAGCTAGCTGGAGGCTGGCAAATACCCTAGGAGTACCTCAGAGGGGAAGGAGGGTGGGTAATCCTGACTGCAGATGCATTCCTATCGGACATCTACATTTATGGTAGGTACAAAACTGTAATATGTCCTTCAAGGATGCATCTGCAGTCCTTACAAATGGGTAGAATACCATAGCTAAACAAGGGGAGGAGGAAAGAGTAGTGATTATGGTGTAGCTAGGATCCCTTGCAAGACAGCAGTGGCAAAACCTGCTCGGGATCTAGAGTATAAAGGTAAATTGTAATGCTTGGCAAATGTATGCACGGAGGTCCAAGTAGCAGCCTCTATAATGTCCTTGGTAGCCACTCCTCGTAAGAAAGCTGTGGTAGTGGCTGTAGCCCTTGTGGAGTGAGGCCTGATGTTCTCTGGAGTTTTCTTTCCATGGTAGGAGTAACAAAATCTAATGCAATTTCCTATCCATTTGGAGATTGTTTGTTTCGAAATTGGTTTTCCTTCCTTTCCTGTGGCATATGCTACCAGAAGCTGGTCAGTTTTTCTATTCAACTTAGCCCTGTCCAGGTAGTAGCGTAACTGCATGTGTACATCCAAGGTATGCAAAAGTCTTTCTCCCCTGTTCTGTGGGTTTGGGAAGAATGTAGGTAGGTGAATAGCCTGATTTAATGACACTCTGGATACCACCTTAGGCATAAATGTAGGATTTGTTCTCATGGACACTATCTTGATGGAAGATCAGGAAGGGTTGTACTGCCATTAATGCCTGTAGTTCAGAGACCCTTCTTGCTGAGGTTATTGCCAGCAGGAAAGCAGTCTTCCAGGATAAGTATTGTAATTCTGCTGTTGCTGCTGGTTCGAAAGGAGGAAGTGTCAATTTTTCTAGCACAAAGTTCAAGTCCCATGCTGGCAATGGTGGTTTCCTGGGAGGTTTCACATTTTTAATTCCTCTCAGAAACTGTCTGAGCAGGGGATGAGAGAAGACAGGAGGATCCAAGCTATATTGTGCTGAAATAGCTGATGCATGTATCTTGATGGAAGAGTAGGACAGGCCTGTGTGGAAGAGCTCTGCCAAGTACTCCAGGATGTTGGCCATGTTTACCAGAGTCACATCTTCTCCTTTGCAGTACTCCAAATGAGATATCTTTTCCATTTTGCTGCATAATTCTTTCTTGTTGAAGGTCTGCGTGCCTCCAGGATTATGTCTTTAACCCTTTGGGATAAGTTTGGGTTAATTGCTGTTATGTAATGTTCCAGGCAGTTAGCTGCAGAGTTTTCAGGTTTGGATGCAGGATGTTGTAGTTGTTCTGTGTTAACAATAATGGGATCAGGGGTAGTGTCCATATTTGTTCCCGAGACATGCTCCTCAGCAATGGGTACCAATGTTGTCTTGGCCAGTCTGGAGCTATCAGAATGATCCTGGGACGGTCCTCTGATCTTCAGAAGCACCTTGTGCATCAAAGGAAGTGGTGGAAATGCGTATGCTGTCAGATTTTTCCAACTGAAAGAAAGGGAGTCCACCTTCCAAGCAAGTGGGTGGTACGTCCTTGTGCAGAATTTCTTTAGCTGGTGATTGACTGGAGATGCAAACAAGTCTATTTGTGGTAATCCCCATTCCCTTGTGATGGCTTTGAAGATGTCCGGATGAATCATCCATTCGTGGGCATCTGTGGTTGTTCTGCTTAATATGTCTGCTAGAATGTTTTCTTTTCCCGGTACAAAGATTGCTTGTAACTGAATGTTGTAGCTCAGGGCCACATTCCATAGGTCCAGTGCCAGCCGGCATAGAAGATATGAATGGGTGCCCCCCTGTTTGTTGATGTACCAACATAACTGTGGTGTTGTCTGTCCTTATCAACTGACCTTCTTGGAGAAATGGTCTGAATGACTGGATTGCCAATTTTACTGCCAGCATTTCCTTTAGATTTATGTGTAGGCGCAGCTGGTCTTGAGTCCATAAGCCTTGTATGCACTTGCCCTGCATGTGTGCTCCCCAACCGAGTTCTGAAGCATCTGTCGTGATGGTTTGGCTTGGTTGGCTGTTGCAGAAGGGCAATCCTGTGTTTGATTGACAGGCCTGAGCCCACCATAGGAACTCTTGTTTCAGGCATGGGATTATTGGAATTTTGGTTTCTAGGCTGTGCTTGTGTTGGGACCACAAATTCCTTAGGTACCACTGTAGCTTTCTCATATGCAGTCTGGCATGAGGGACCAGAATTATGCAGGATGCCATGAAGCCTAGAGCTTGCAGTACTTTTCTTGCAGTTAGGTGGTTCTGCTTTGTTAATGCCAAGAAGTAGAGAGGTGGTAGTTCTTTCTTTTCTGCAGTTAAGAATGCCATTTGTTTTGATGTGTCCAGCTCTGCACCCAGAAAAGTTATTCTTTGGGATGGAATCAGCCTTGACTTTTTTATATTGACTGTATATCCCAAGGCTTGCAGCAGGTAAATGACTCTTTGTAAGTCTTCTGCTAGTTTGCTTTTGTTGTCCGCTTGTATCAGGCAGTCGTCCAGGTAGGGATAAATTTGGATTCCCTGAAGACTGCAATGAGCAATTACTGATGCCAGGCATTTCGTGAACACTCTGGGCGCAGTAGATAAGCCAAAGGGCAATGCTGAAAATTGATAATGCTCTGATCCTGCAAGAAATCTGAGATATCTTCTGCAAATTGGTCTTATGGGGACGTGCAGGTATGCCTCCTTGAGATCTAGAGTTACCAGCCAAGACTCCTTGCCCAGCATGGGAAGAAGTTGCTGTAGGGTCAGCATTTTGAATTTTGGAACAATAAGGAATGTGTTTAAAGCGGACAGGTCTAGAATGGGTCTCCATTTGTTTTCTTTTCTTGGTACCAGGAAGAGTCTGGAGTAAAATCCCTTTCCTTGCTCCATAGGTGGTACCCTTTCCACAGCTCTCATTCTTAATAGCTGAGATATTTGTTTTAGAGCTTCTGTCCTTTGAGTAGGTGGTAGGTTTGGCATTCCTCTCTTCCCTGGTAGAGTATGGAAATGGAACCTGTAACCTTGGTCTATAGTTTGCAAAATCCATTTTTCCCTTGTGATGCAGTGCCAGTTTTTTGAGAATAATGTTAGTTTTCCGCCTAAGGGTGCTTCTAGTTGTTCCCTGGTAGGCGGTGCCACTGTCAAGTCACTGTGATTGAGTTGTTGTAGTGGTGGTGGCTGCGTCTGTGCCTCGCTGGTTGTTACCTTGCCATTGGCGTCCCCTGTAGGCACCCCTGGATTGGTTCCTGCCTCTCTGGGCCTTAGAGGAGTCTGGAAAGGACCAATTTTTGGAGGGCCAGTTCCTGCTAAACCTTGGAGGTTGAACCTGTAAAAAATCTTTCACCGTTTGTACAGATTTCGCCTTCTCTTCCATCTTTTTTAGCACCTGCTGAGCAGGGGAACCAAATAAATTGACCTTGTCCATGGGTGCATCCAAAAGCTTTGATTTGACATGGTCTGGTAATGCCTGTTCTTTCAACCATGCATGTCTCCTGATAACTGTGCCAGTCATGGCTGATCTAAAGGAAGCCTCCAGTGCATCATAGCCACATTTTAAAGAATGGTTACTAACCTGCTGTATGTTATGTACCATTTCCTGAACATATTTTTTATCTAAAGATTCTTCAGAGGAAAGCTTTTTAGTTAACTGGTCAAGCATAAACTCTTGATATGGAATCATATGAAATTGGCAGTTCAAAGCCCTAGCTGACAAGGTAGCAGAAGTGTAAACTTTTTTACCCCATCTCTCTAAGGACCTGGATTCCCTTTCAAAGGGGAGGGGGTTTTTAGTAGAAGTAGCAGCTACAGCTTTAGGGCCCTGGGCGATGGTCTCTGGGTCTGCAAAGGGAGCCTTGTATAAATGGTGATGAGTGTCCGGGACCCTGTAGAACCTATCGGGCTTAGCAGGAGCCGGAGGTAATGAATCAGGAGCAGTGCAAGCATCATTAAAAGCATCATCTACAACAGAAAGAACTGGAGGTATAGCCAAAGGCCTATGTTGTGGCAAATGTAGAAAGGTTCTAAGCCTTTTTCTGGAGTCTGAGAAATCTTGGCCCTGCCACTGAAATTGTTCCCTCATAGCATGCAAGGTTTCCCCAAAGGAAAATTCCTCAGGTGGAGAGGCTGAAGGAATGGACTCTTCAGCATCAGAGTCTTCGTAAGGAGAATAAGGAGCCTCAGGAAGGTCTGAATGTTCTGATTCATCAGAGGAACCATCAGTGGATACTGGTTCAGGGGGCTCTGCCCTAGGTCTCTTTTCTGGGGGAGGGAGAGAGGACCTGTCTGGATGGGGCTGGGATCCACGAATTAAAGAAATTAAATCCTCAGCCAAAGATAGCATATGAAAGCTAGTGCTGGGCCTGTGTGAGGGGGGTTTGGCAGGCACAGATTTTGAAGCTTTGGCTGCTTTAGCCCTGGCAAAGTCCTTAATAGACATGGCTGCAGGAGGCCTAGCAGCTCCACGTGCAGGGGTTGAAATATCCAGGGGAATTGTGTCCGATAAATCCTGGGAAACCGCAACAGAAAGCTGAATTTCAGAAGCAGATTCTACCAGGTTAGAGGAGGCCTCGGTAGAAGGCATGGTTTCAGCTGGAGAAAGAACCGCTTGCTCGGTTTCGGCCGAAACCGAGACACTCGTGGTTTGCTTAATCACGGTTTCGGCCGAGACCGCGGACCGCGAGTGTCGGTCCTTTTCTTTTCGTTTTTTGGAAATTTGCGTTGTCAGAGGATCCGACGGCATAATGTAGGCAAAATCAGAGCCGAAAATTTGTTCAGCAAACTCCGACCGACGTCTAAGCGTCCGTCGGTTAAAAGAAGAGCAGGCTAGACAAGCTGCTACGTCGTGGTCTGGGCCTAAGCAATGTATACAGTAGGAGTGGAAATCTTTATGAGGTATTTGTTTCCCACAAGATAAACAGTTATTCACTTTCTCTGACATCGGCTGAGGCAAGAAAGAGTCCCCAACGGGTACTTAGCTTTAGAAGTCTTGAGTAGTATTCGGTAGTAGTAATCTCTGGATCTGACCGACCGGCACTTGCGAACAGCTTCTGCTTCGGGCGCCACGCGGCAAGAAAGACTGAGGAAGATGGCGTCGGCTGATGCCTTTATACCAGAACAACTGCAGCTATGACGGGTGAAGTGCGACACCAGCCGAGGCCAGACCCAGACTTTGGAATCCGGCCGACCGAAGGGCTGCCTGACGACAGGACAACCCATTTGTAAGGACTGCGGATGCATCCTTGAAGGACATCACCGGTTTCCCAAGTTGGTAATGACCAGGTCTAGGATATTGCTGCCCCTGGTGGGGGTGTGAATAAGTTGATCCAAGGCGATGGAATTTATGAATTCTAGAAAACGTTGAGCAAAAGTGCTGGTACATGAGTAGTTTTACCAGTTAATGGTGGGGTAGTTGAAATCTCCCATTATTAGGGTGTTGGGGTGTACCCTAATACTTTCCAGTGTATCAAGAAATGAGGAGTGTGAATCCTGGGGCATGGTGGGGGGTCTGTAGCAAGCTACAATTTGGACTGCGGTCTTGCCCAGAGTTAGTTGCACTTGGATAATCTCGGATGCATTATGCTGTGCAACTAGCCTGGAGGTGTGGATATCCTTAATGAATATGGACACGCCTCTGCCTTTAATGCTTCTTTCTGGGTTAGGTGGCCGAAGGGTGTGGTATGAATTGAAGCCTGGTAATGCCTAGACTTGTCATGTTTTCCTACCCCAAAGAAACAGGAATGCCTGTACCATCATGTGCAGGCACATAGTTTATTACAATTGCTTTTGTATTAGCCTCATTGATCTTATAACCAGCTAATTGACTGAATTTTCTCAAACTGATCATCCAAGTGTACCATTTTTTCTTGGTTAGTAATGTACAATACAACATCTTCTGAAAATAATCATATTTTTTCAATTAATTGTCTCCATTTGTAACCTGTTATTTGTGATTGCTCCAATTTGTTGTGAAGCACTCCAAATAAAGCTGTAATGCCCATCAGTTTATGTAGAATGTTCCTCTGATTGAATTACTGTTTTTTTAGCCAGAGAGAAAGAAATGTGCGGTAAGGTGAAGGCAAAATGAAATACTCTTCCATTTGTGACCTCAGTCCTTGTTACCAGAAGGAGCTTGTTGTACTGTGCTTGGCCTCTGATAAGCTGTAGAATTTTCCACAGGTCAACTTTGAGACATCTGGGCATCACACATTTTTCTATCAAGCTGCTCACATGTGGAACTTGTTACCACAATGGCTCCAAGAGTTCTTGTCATTGTTCAGCTTCAGATGGGCACCAAAGTCTTTGCCATGGCATTCAGCGGTGTGGGATGAACATAAATGACTGATCTATTAATAATTTGTTTTGTGTGTTATTTGCATTTCAGTATATTTCTAATTCCTTTTGTTACCAGTGTTTTGTGTAAAAACACCTAAATACATTTGAACTCAAATTTGTTTTATTCTTCATCCTTATCTTGCATCATTTCCTGCATCATATTAGCTGCTGAAGTGACTGTTGGGCCAATTTGTGTCACTTTGGTGCCTGCATATACAGAATTATACAGAATACAAACAACTGGAGGGGTTACTGGGGACATATAGAAAGTCAGTCTGCAAATTACATTTGGTTTACATCACTTTTGCTTGTATTATTCTATTTGTGATTATACTGCTTGAGTGAGATAAAAGTGATCACTAGGTGACTACTGACAGCATGGAGCTATCATATTTTTTTGCATTTCTCCTGGTTTTGTCAGTCGTGTGGAATTTAGGTGGGAGGAAGGGCTCAGTAATATCTAAGTGTTATACTATTTGACTGACTCAGGTCTTCTTACTGATGATGAGTCTGTTACATAACAGCTGCACAATGTAATATAACGGATGCCTACACAACAGGTCATGTGTAGCAATTATCACCTGTGTGATGCATACCTTTGCAGTAATGAAAGGAAGGTCTTTATCACGTTAGCAGTATGTGCAGTTACAACATAGCAGTGAGTCATTATCACTTTTCTGGGAAAAGTCTCAGCTGCTGTCACTGTTATTCACATAAATAGCAGTCGTTATCGCTTTGATGAATGCACAAGCCAGGTTGTGTTTTTTCTCTCTGCTTGGAGACATTGCAAGCAACCACCCTCATTCTTCATCAACTGCCTACCCTCCTAAACCCCTGATTTTTTCTTGATATATATATATATATATATATATATATATATATATATCTATATATATCTATATATATCTATATATATCTATATATATCTATATATATATCTATATATACACACATATATTTGTGCATGTGTGTATATGGATATATATGTATGTACATAATGTACTTGCACATATATACATTGGTCACAAGCATGTGTGTATGTATGTGTCTGTGTGTATATATATATATATATATATATATATATATATATATATATATATATATATATATATATATATATATATATATATAATTTTGGTGATTGTGCGTATCTCAATATTTTCCTGAAGGGGTCATTTGGGTGAATGCTTCATTTACGGACATGTGTATAACATGTAGTAATGAAGATGTTGGTACGGAAATAATGGAAACTCTTCAGCTCAGTCCCATAGTGCTACTGTCTTAGGTAAGCTTGGCCTTGGGGGTGCCACTGTGATGCAGTGTTTCCACCCGGGAAAGGACACGTGCAAAAAGACAGAGCCTGGGTCAGTCTGGGTCTTTTCACATGTTGTCTTGGTGTAGCTCTCCACTCAGTCCCCCTCCCTTCAGGTGTGGTCAGTGTACGTAGGTGAGGGTAGTAAATGTATGAAGATGAGGGCAGCAATTAGTGAGTTTGATGCACAGGGTCGGTGGATCTACAATCTGCCATAACAGCATCACCGTGGAAGATGTTCATCTGTTCAGAGGGGATGGCGTTCACCTGAGGAGGGCATTGCGTTGTTCTTGACCGACCTCCAGAATGGCGTGAGGAGAGTTATGCAGGATTGCCAACATGCAGCTTGTGAGAAGAATGGAAAATACCCATGACCAAGTAGGACAAGTATAGTAAGTAAAACACTATTATGAAATATGTTGTGTAAAATATATTTCTCTGAGTTTGGCAAATAACTGTGGTAAGGAGCTGGTGAGGATGCTGAGAAAGAACCGTTTTAGGAGAGTGCTACCACATACAATGTACTATGTCAGTGACCATCCTGCAATACTCCATTTTTTTAGTCTGCTTTTATCAGGCATGTGTAGAGTTAGATGACAGGAAGGGCTTACAAATACAGAAATTGATCCCTTAGGTCCATTGCCGAATGGACACATGTAAGGAGAAAAGGCATAGGTAAGGCAGACTGCTGACACAAAAGGAGGTTGTGAGACTGCAGTGTTATCGGCTGTCTGAGTGGGTAGCCAGCACAGTTATCAGACTGATGAGATGGCCTTGCCTACCACTGTCCCATGCCTGTCCTGAGTTCATTAGTGGAGTGGTGGTCCTTTCCTTGCTTTTTCTCTTTAAATGTGCCCATTCAGCAGTATGTTGGCTACACCAAGAATGTGTATATTCACAATCATGTGTCTACATGGTAAAACAACTTCTTCTGAATGCTGTACATATATCAGCTTTGTTAGGACTTAGGTTATGGAAATTTATGATTTTTTCATATTTTGGTAAATAACTTTGCAAGGGAGCATCTGAATGTGCCAAGTAATACCTCATTCTGAAAATGGTATTGATAGTTCTAACATGGGAAAAGAATGGTGCCTGTATGTTGTATTCATATGCAGATATCAAAGTTTGTTTCGGACTTAGGTTATGGAAATTATGATTTATTTTAATATTTTGGTAAATAACTTTACAAGGGAGCATCTGAATGTGCCAAGTAATACCTCATTTTGAAGATAGTGTTACTCCTTACAACATGGTAAAAGAACTGTGTCTGTGCAGTGTACACATGTACAGATATCAGTTTGTTTAGTCTTGTATGATTATGAAAATTATGCATTTACAATACTTATTATACTCATATCTTTGCAAGGGAAGATGGTGATCACACAAATGATGCATCATTTTGAAGCTGACATTCAGATGCACAACTTCTACACTGATATGTAGGCTCTGTCTGTTACAGGTGATGAGATATTATGCTTTGATAATTTATCAGTTATGAGAAATAATATATTAGCTACCATATAGGTGGCAATCCACTAAGCACAGAAGAGGTTATCAGGGACCTGGGGACCCAGGTTGACAGTGGCCTTTCTTTTGACACTCACGTTGCTAAAGTGGTTAGAAAGACCTTCTACATTGCCCACCTGATCATGAAGGGATTCACATCCAGATCTAGTGAGGTCATTGTTCCCCTGTACTCTTCACTTATCAGACCAATGATAGAGTACAATGCCCCATTCGGGATGCATCTCACCAGACATCTGCAGCAATTGGAGACCCCAAAAGTTCCTCACCAAAAGGATAAAGGGACTCCAAAATCTGTCATATGCTGCCAGATTGAAAAAACTCCAGCTCTATTCAGTCGCATACCGTCTGCTCAGAGGTGACATGTGCCTGACATACAAGGCCATGTCCAACCCGGAATTAATGGACATGCTCCACCTCAAAAAATCCAAATCCACCAAAACCACTAGGAGCAAGCGACTTAAACCTTAGCACAGATATAAATAGGACGTGCTGGAGGGATAGATTCATCACTCAGAGACTCCCTATGCTGTGGAATAAAATCCCGGTCCATGTGAGGCAGAGCACCTCGCTGGCTCTGTTCCAGAGAAATCTTGATCTGTGGATGGGAGATCGTAGGTTTACCCTGGGAATCATCTCTGTGTCACTGCTGGACAGAGGCGCAACAAACTAATGGGCACAGTATTTTTTCATATAAGGGGTGGCGTAAGCCACAAAAATTTGGGCTAGGCCTATAAATGCCTTAGGGCAGATAGCCTAGTATAAACCTATGAACCTATTAATCATATTTCTGTGAATATCTCAATAAAGGAGCATCCCACAGTAATGGTTAAGGTATCATTTTAAAGATGACATTCATATTAACAAATTAAATTCAAATTGTATGGGTCTGCATGGTACATTGACCAAGATATTGTGCTTTGCTTTTCCAAAAGGGTAAAAAATATGCACATCAGCAGCCTTTTTTGCCAAATATTTAATAATGACTTTGACGTGCACTATCAACATTTACACTGTTGGGAAGGTCAGAGTCTGCTGAACAACTTTCGCGTTTACATTTTTAGTCTAGCTCTTATAATTAAAGAGTTATGAACATTTGTTTTCTGTATGGTATTACAAATTGATTTTCTGAAAATGAGCTCAGGCTGCACTGTTGTTCCTATGGTGGAATTAAGCAGGCAGCTTTTCCTGAGCTGCTCCGGAGTGAATGAGTTAAGGACCTGGGTATATGGGGTAGATCCAGCTTTGAGTTTTTCTAATCATATCAACCAACTGGGTAATGACAGTTACAGAAAAAGAAGTTATGTTCTTACCATAACGTTCCACCTGAGTAGTAGCCTTCATTCTTCTGCACATATAGGTATACGGATCTGATTCGGATCCGAGCCAACAAAAACTTTTCAAGCATCAGCTCCGAGCTCCAAGCTCCTCCCCTACCTATATTACCTCACTTCCTCCTATCTAGCCCCAAATAGAGTTTGCTGTCACTAAAAAGCGACATAACCAAAAACCCTAAACAGGAAAACCTGAAGAGTGAGGGACGGAGGGAGGGAAAGTGCAGAAGAATGAAGTCTACTACTCAGATGGAACATTATGGTAAGAACATAACTTCTTTATCTGAAGTAGTCAACTTCATTCATTCTGCACATATGGGACAAAGTCCCCAGCTACTAGAATTCCTGGGAGGCCCTTATGGAAGGATATTTCTGAGCACGGCACTGCCAAAGGATGCTCTCCCTCTAGAAATAAGATCCAATTTGTAATGAGAAATGAATGTGTGCGAATTTGCCCAAGTCGCTGCTGCACAAATATCATCTAATGAAACTCTCAACCAGAAAGCTGCAGAAGTGGCCATAGCTCTAGTGGAATGAGCTTTCAATACACCAGGAGGAAATAACCCTTTGTCCTTAAAGACCTGCACAATACACAGGGTAATGCACCTTGCGCTGAGGACACTTTCAAAACTGCTTTGCCCAAAAATGGTTTAGAAAAAGAGACAAACAACTGATCCGACTTCTGGAAGGGTTTAGTCGCATGGAGGTAAAAATGAAGCTGTCTATGGACATCCAACAAATGAAGCTTACATTCACCTCTATTCGGAAAATTTGGGAAGACTGGCAAATTTATGGATTGATTAATATTGGCTGCTGAAAACACTTTGGGAAGAAAAGAAGGGTTCGTGCACAACAAAACCTTATCCTTGTGAAAAACCAAACAGGGGGGCAAGGAGGATAATGCCTGCAACTCAGAAACTCTCTTAGCCGAAGTGATGGCGACCAAGAATACTGTCTTCCATGACAAGAACTTCATCTGAACTGAACCGGCTGGCTCGAAAGGGGGAGAGGACAAGGCCTGAAGGACTAAAGTCAAACCTCAGGGGGCATGGTTTCTTTAACTGGAGGTCGCAATAAAAAAGTGCCCTTCAGGAAGGCTTAACAGAGTTTGGCCAAAGCAACCTTATTTTCTCCCACATGAAAATTAGAGATAGCTGCCAGCTGAACCTTGATGGTGGAAGCACTACAGCCTGACTGAAAAATCTGCCAAAAAATCCAGTATGACTGGAACAGGGGCTGTAAACGGGTTCTGAATGCGCTGAGAGGCCCAAACGCAAAAATGTTTCCACTTGCTATTGTACAGTTTCCTAGTGGAGGCCTTAAGAGAAGCTACCAGAATATTCTTAACAGGAGACGTAAGTTCGGGAGTCCTGATGATCATGGGAACTGGAGCAGCCAAGCAGTCAGCTTGAGACTGTCCAGGTTGGGCAAGGGCAAGCCCGATGGGTGAGAAATTAGATCCGGACATGGATCTAGAGCCCATGGAGAGGCCAACAGGTAAGACCATAGGAAGGGAAACCACACTTGACGCGGCCAGAAGGGAGCTATGAGAATTACTTTGCACTGCAGCCGGGCAAGCTCTCTGAAGGAACTTCGGAATCAGAGGTAACGGGGGATAAGCATACAGTAGCCCAGGAGGTCAAGCATGGACTAGAGGGGGGGGGATCAGAGCGAAGAAATTGCTGCTCTTCACGTTGGAAGGAGATGCGAAGAGATCGCAGCAAGGTTGACCCCAAACACGAAAGATCTTCTCCGCCACTGATTGTTTCAGGGACCACTCGTAGGGAAGAAGGACAGCCCTGCTGAGAATCCGCCAGAATACTGGAGCGTCCCGGGATATGCATTGCTACAAGAAACCCCCTGGTGGATATGGCCCACTCCCAAACTCTCATGGCCTCGCGATAAAAGGGGTAGGATCGGGTCCCTCCCTGTTTTTTTATATACCAGACTACAGACATGTTGTCTGACTGAATGGCTATCGTCCCTGGAGGTAGGACCAGGTGGAAGGCTCTCAATGCTAACAAAACTGCCCTAATTTCCAGGACGCTGATGTGTAGCTTGGTCTCTGGAGGGGACCGCGTGCCTTGGACCATTCTTTCTGGGAAGTGCCCCCCCACCCGAGCTGGTAAGCGTCAGTGGTCACCGTGGATTGAGCCTGATGGGCTAGAAAGCTGCGCCCCGCAAATATGTCCGCAGAGTGAAGCCACCACAGGAGCGCCATTCTGCATGCCCAATTGATAGGGATGTGGAAACTCATCGGAAGGTCTAGCCAGGACCATTGGACTGCCAGATTCCACTGAAGGACTCATGTGAAGATGTGCAAGAGGGAGTATAGAGATTGCTGCTGCCATGGAACCCAGGGCCATGAGAACATCGGCTGCTGTGATGTCCACGTGATCCAAGATCACAGAAACATGGAGTCTGAGATTCGCTGCCCTTTCCGGAGTGAGAAAAATCTTTGAATCGAATCCAACCAAGCCCCGATGAAGTCTATGATCTGAACCGGAGTCAGGTGGGACTGGCTGAGGTTGATCGAGATGCCTAACCTGTGAGCCAGACCAAGGAAGTAGTGTAGGGCACGATACAGGAGACGTTTGGTGGATGCAGCGAACAGCCAGTCGTCTAGGTAGGGGAATACTTGAATGCCCTGAAGTCTCAGGTGAGCCGCTACAACCGCCATAACCTTGGTAACACCATGGGGGCTGTGGCAAGACCAAAGGGTAGGCCCCTGAACTGAAAGTGACTGGCCCCTAGCCAAAAGTGGAGAAACCTCCTGGAGCTCTTGTGGACCTTGATGTGATAGTAAGCGTCCTGGAGGTCTAATGAGCACATCCAGTCGCATTCAATCAGAAACGGTAGAATGGACTGTAGAGTGACCATCCAGAATTTCTGTTTCTCTACCGACAGGTTGAGGATAGACAGGTCCAGAATGGGCCTGAGGTCCCCCGTCTTCTTTGGCACTAAAAAGAACCTGGAGTAGATGCCTGATCTGGATTGATCTGGGGGGACTGGCTCGATGGCTCATTTTTTAACAGCTTCGAAATCTCTAAAGCTGCAGCCTCCCTGTGAGTGGGTGGGACATCTGGAAGGCGAGCTGGAGTTATGGGATGTGAAATGAAGGGGATAGAATATCCTCTGGATATGATGTTTAACACCCAGCGGTCTGCAGTAATGGACTCCCATGCCGCTGGATGTAAGGAAAATCTTCCCCCGACTGCCTCCAGAGTAGAGCAGCTGGGCAAACCCTCAGGGTTGCTGAGCGGGGGTCTGTCGGAAAAAGGTTCCCTAGACCCAAAGTTTCTGGGACCCCCTCTGCCCCTGGGGCGGCGTCGGTCTTGTCCCCCTCGGCCTCTGGGGGACGAATACTCTTGAGTGTCACGAAAGGACTATCATTTCCAGAATCACATCTTCTTTTGCCCCTTTTGGTTCCTGGAATAGGACCTCTGGGAGTTAGAGAAGCGGATTCTGACGGCCGACAAAGTCTTTCCGTCCTTCTCACTCTGGGTTAGTGTGTCACGTACGGTCTTCCCAAAGAGGAATGATCCATCGAATGGGGCACTGATGAAAGATGCCTTAAAGGGGACCGCAAACTGACACAGCCTGATCCAGGCGTGTTGCGTCAAAGCAACGCCTGTACCTGCAGCTCTTGCGGCACCCTCCGTGGCATGAGAGGAGACGCATAGAGGTATTACTCACTGATTTCAGCGTAGTCATCTTGGCAGTAAAGGACTGCTTGTCCTGCTGCGACAGATTCCGGGGGCGACTCAGCTCAGATATAAGGTCTCGCTACAGTCGAATGACATTTGCCAAGTAATTCAGCACACGAATAGAAAATGTCGCTGATGAGTACATGCGCTTCCCAAAACGATCCATCGACCTGGACTCCTTGTCCGGTGGATGAACCGAGGAACTCTCCTGTGCTAGTTCCTTCTTTGTGGCAGCTGCAACCACCAAAGCATCTACCGGGACTCCTCTGGACCATGCCTGCCTGTCCGATGGCAGAGAAAGAATTTTGTCTGGCCTTTTGGGGATAGGCTCTGCGGTGTCAGGATCCTTCCATGCCTTAGTGGTGATGAGGTCCACCAAAGGGTCAGCTGGTGGAGAGACCCAGGAAGTAGATGGGCCCGCACCAAAGGCATCCAGGAATACAGACTCATCCGCAGAGGGTTTGGGAGCTGACCAACCTCCTCTTTGGTGGAGGATCTCCATAATGTCTCCAAACGAGACGTCCTCGGGAGGTGATCTGGGGGAATCCTCTCCTATACCCAAGTCCGTATGAGTTGCAATGGACTCAAGGGAGTCCAAGTGCCTCCTCTTGCACTTACACTTATGAGATTCCTCTCCAGTGCGACTCTCTGGAGAGGATTCGTAAGCCTCCGGGGGTTCCCTGAGGGGAATGACCTGGAGCCGCCTTGGCACTGGCTATCCCTGAGACAGGGCAATGGGAGCAGAATCCAAAATCAGGGGGGTCTGGGCCAGATCCGAGGATGTGAGTTGTGGTCTCAACCCCTGGGAGAGGACCCTTTCCACTGTCACGAATGCCGATGGAGAGCACGCCTCCATAAAACGTAAGGAAGAGGCTCTCTCCAGCACCAAAGCCGGAACCGGAGCCAACTGCGGGGTAGTCCAGGCGCCGAGGGTGGGATCAAAAAGAACAAGATCCCGACTCTCGGGTCCGACTCCATGACCACGGCTCCAAGAGTCCCCTGGATCAGAGATCAGATCCGAGGAACTCAAGGTGACGGCCGGCGTCGAGGAAACAAAACCCATCAGTGCCGCCCCCATGGCTCCGAAAGGTCTCAGACCCGAAAACCCCAAAGCATCGGGTCGGATCGGGGAAGGAGCAATAGGGTGGAACATAGTAGCAGAAGAACAACCCTCACCAATGGGAGAGGGTCCTGGTAAGACCCCCATCTGAATCTGGTTCTGGATGAACCTCCTCATCAGCCTGTTTATATCAAGTTCGTATACACTCTGAGTCGATCTGGAGGAAGTGACCGACTCGGGTCTGGGTCAGATCAGAGGGGAGTGCCTCGGCTTCGATGGCTCCGTCGAGAAACGGGGAGAGTGGAGCCAAGGAGAATGAGACCTAGATATTTTAGCAGAGAGACTGGAAAAAAGACTCCCTGTCTGGAGACCTTTTCCTGGGCCTCTCTCTTTATGGCGCCTTTCTTTCTCCCTTTTGTCCCTACCTCTCTGGGACTACTCTGAAGAAGCAGGCCTGGCGGGAGGTTGAGTCCCTGCCTGCACAGAGTCACTTGCTGGAGAAGAAACCGAGGCAGACTCCAGGGCAGAAGCAGGTAGCAAGCCTTTGGCCACAAACTTAGCCAGACGATCCTTCAACGCCCTTGGGTTAAACCCCGAACAAATGTCACAGGATACTGACAGAGGGGCGACCCCTAAACATAGAACACACAGAGTGTGGCCATCGGCTGGAGAAAGCTTATGACCACACTCTGAGCACTTTTTGAAGAGAACCTTAGTCTGTTCAGTCATAACAATGACAGAAAAAGCCCTAAACGGACCACACGCACACTAAACCAGGATGGGCCTAGGCGGGAACCAGAACACAAAACTACCACTGGAGAAAACAAACTAAAAACTTTTTTTTTTTTTTTTTTTTTTTTAAATAACACGATGACCAAATGTGATGTAAAGGAGGAAAAAGGGAAGGAATTCACACTCAACAAATAGCAAAAAGTACCAAAAACCTTACCACCTAGCTAAGAGCTCAGAGACCACGATGCTGACTCAGAGCGGCAAACGAGATCTGGGGCTAGATAGGAGGAAGTGAGGTAATATAGGTAGGGGAGAAGCTTGGAGCTGATGCTTGAAAAGTTTTTGCCGGCTCGGATCCAAATCGGAACCATATACCCATATGTGCAGAATGAATGAAGTCAACTACTTCAGATCTATAGGTTGTATAAGGTTCAAAGGTGTGTAGTAGGCTGATGGCCCTGGGGCCTTTACAAGCCTAAACATAGGATTACCCTGGCATTGTATCACCCGACTTTAGTTCCCAGTGCCTCTGTCAAGTAGAGCCACTGGAGTTATCCCCGGGGTGAATTTTCTACTTCCCATCCACTCAAGATTTCTCTTGAAGAGGGGCAGCGAGGTGCTCTGCTTGACATGTATGGGAAGTCTATTCCATAGCATGGGTAGTCTCTGGTTTATGAACCTGTCCCTCCAGTATTTTGTTGACTGTGGTAATGAGGTTGATGTCTCTGGAGCATGTGGTGTGGAGGGATTGGGATTTCTTTAGGTGCAGCATTTTTAACAGAGATGGGTCAGTCATGACTTTGCAAGTCAAGCAGAGATCGCCTTTAAGTAGGCAATATGAGAGAGAATAGTTGGAGTTATTTTTTAATCTGTCCATATAGGACAAGTGTTTAAAGCCTAGGATCCTCAAGTTGTTGCAGGTGTCTAGTGAGGTACGTGCTAAATGGAGCCTTGTACTCGATTGGCCTAATGAGGGAAGAGTAGAGGGAGACATTGACCTATTTTTCCCTGATGCAAAACCCTTCGCAATGAAATGTGCCACATAGGACTTTCTGACCACAGTGGCAATGTGGTGATCAAAAGAGGCTGCTGTCAACCTGTGTTCCCAGACCTCTTATAACACTTTGATGGTAGTCCACTGAACACAGAATATGGTAATTCATGGAAACTGGGTTTTTCCCAAAGGGGATGACAAAACATTTTTTGGCATTGAGCTTAAGGCCATGGTTCTGACACCAGTCATTGGTCTCAGTGAGGCCATTCTGTAGGATGTCACCACCACTTGGGGAGTTAACAACTCCCAACTTGCAATAGTCTGCAAACGTGGTCAGCCGGAGTCCCTTTGTGTTGGCCTGGACTTCAGAGAAGTAGATACCAAACAGGAGAGGACCCAGGCCCAAACCCTGTGGGACTCCACTCATGACTAGTCGGCAGTCTAACTTGGAGTCAGGTGCTTTCACACTGTGGGTTCTGTGAGCCAGTTTGCAACCCACCTAGTGATACAGGGGTTGATGCCTACATTAGTGAGTTTTTCTGTGATTCCCGAGTGGGGAATGGTATCTAAGGCCTTGGCCAGATCAAGGCAGCCTGTATGAACCACCTTGCCTTCATCCACAGCTCTGGTGACTTGACTCAAAGTCGTCGACCAAGTTGAGCAGGCATGATGTACCCTTCACAAAACCAAGCTGTGTGGGATCCAGAGTTTGGAGATTCTCTATATCCTTGTTTATTAGGTCCATGATGATGCATTCCATAGCTCTGCATATCAGACTAGTCAGGCTAATGGGGCGATAGTTCCCAGGGTTTGTAGTCACTCCCTTTGTGGAGAGGGATGACTGTAGCAGTGCGCCATTAGACAGGGACAAAGCCTGAAGTGTGACTGAACAGGTCACACACAGGTGAGGTGCCAGTTCAATCTGTAGTTCATGTAGAACACAACCAGGGATATTGTCAGGTCCCATAGAAGCTGTATTCTTGGCCTTGGACAGTGCTGTTTTAACCTGTGCAGCAGTAATACTGGGTGCCTGGCAATCTACTGGTATTGTGATTGGTCCTTGGGGGGGGGGGGGTAAAGTTGGCACTGAATCCGTTAGCCAGTATATTGGCAATATCTGCTGGCTCAATATAGGAGGTACCTTTGTACCATAGCTCAGAGCAAATCTGGATATTGCTGTGGAGATTCTTTACATAACTATAGAAGGCCTTGTGGTTAATCTTTACTATCTGCTGCAATTCTGTTTTCATAGCTAGCTGTAGGGGATTTGATGAGGGATCTCAACTTTTTGTTGAGGCTAATGGAGTTTTTCCAGTCTTGGGACTTCACTTTATTCTGCATCAGTTTCCTCCTTCTGTTGTATACTTTATTGCAGGGGACCCCCAAATTGGCTTCCATTTTTTTTTTTTTTTTTTTTTTTTGGGGAGGAGAGCATCTTGGTTCTATTGGGTATGCCAAGATCCACACATTTGTGTATGGTATGCCCAAAGAGACACCTTATAAAAAGATTTATACAATCTAGGAAATCTAAAATGATGGAAGTCATTGCTTATAAGTTGCATTAAACTCAAACTTGATTATGGAATAACAATATGGAAACCCTATAATAAAAAGTACAGTTTTGTACCTACCATAAATGTAGATGTTGGTGTTCACACTGCTGCAGTCATTACATTTGGGTTATCCTGCCGCCAGGCGGTCCCGCAGTCGGACAGAGTTCCAAAGTCTTGGTCCGGCGTCGGTTGCGGTCACCTCCTCCCTGAGGTCAGGGGTATATAAGATGCATCAGACACCAGTTTCTTCAGTTTTTCTTGCCCCAGATGTCAGGTGCCCCCCAAGCAGGTAGGCAATGCATATTGCTAATAAAAAATATACATATAAAAAAAAAATACCTATAGTTACAACCAAATACACCACAAAGGTTGTATAGGATAGAAAGGTATAGATAAGTCCAGCTACTTCAGAGGGGATGGAGGGAGGGTAACCTGGACTGCAGCAGTGTGAACACTCTGACATCTACATTTATGGTAGGTACAAAACCGTACTATGTTCATTGTGTTGCACTGCTGCAGTCATTACACTTGGGTAGAATCCCAAAGCTAAGGTTGTATGGCTGGTCTATAGAGAGTTAGGATTGGCTATGAGGCCCTGCAGAACTGCAGTAGCAAATCCTGCACTGGATTTAGAGTAGAGAGGCAAGTGGTAATGCTTGGTAAAGGTGTGCACTGAACTCTAAGTTGCAGCCTCCAAAATTTCCTTGGTAGGTACTCCTCTGAGGAAGGCTGTTGAAGTGGCTGTTGCCCTGGTGGAATGTGGCCTAATGTCATTAGGGACTGATTTTCCATGCTGTGTGTACAAGTAATGAATACAGTGTCCTATCCATTTGGAGGTGGTCTGCTTTGAGATGGCCTTACCCTGTGATCCTGCAGCATATGCTACAAACACAGTTGCTCAGTTTTCTTGAAAGCTTTTGTTTTGTCCAAGTAGAAGCTTAGCTGCCTGTGTATGTTCAAAGAGTGCAGAAGTTTCTCCCCTTTATTCTGGGGATTTGGATAAAAAGTTGGCAAATGGATGGTTTGGTTGAGAGCCACACTAAATACCACCTTTGGCATAAAGGTAGGGCTTGTCCTTAAAGAAACCCTGTCCTGATGAAAAATTATAAAAGGTTCCACTGCCATTAATGCCTGTAGCTCTGAGACTCCTCATGCTGAAGTTACTGCCAGGAGCAGAGCTGTTTTCCATGATAAAAATTTTAGATCGGCTGTATTGGCTGGCTCAATGTGGCAGGGTCAGCTTTTCCAAAACGAAATTGAGGTCCTAAGTTGGTGTTGGTGCTCTCCGGGGCAGTCTTATGTTTTTAGCCCCTCTGAGGTACTGCTTTAGCAAGGGATGAGAGAATAAAGGAGGATCCATGTTGTAATGTGCTGAGATGGCAGAGGCGTGGATCTTAACTGATGAGAAGGATAGGCCTTTGTCCAGCATCTCAGTTAAGTACTGTAAAATCTGAGGAATGTTTGGGACAAGAGGGTCAAGGCTTTGAGCCTAGTTCCAGGCACAGAATCTCTTCCATTTTTCTGAGTAAGCTTTCCTGGTGCCAGGCCTCCTGGCCACCAAAATGACATCCATAACAGCTTTAGAGAGAGGTGTTGCCTGTTTGACTAATGAATCTGCCATGCAGCCAGGTTTAGGGTTTTGAGCTGGCCATGCAGGATCCGATTGTTTTGTTGAGTCAGAAGGTGTGGAATTTGAGGCAAAATCCATGGTGGGCCTTGAGCTAAGTTCTTTAAGATTGGGTACCAGTGCTGGCGTGGACAGTCTGGAGCATTCAGGATCATCTGTGTTTTTTCTTGTCTGGCTTTTAGGAGTACCTTTTAAAGGAGAGGCAGTGATGGGAAGGCATAAACTTTTAGGCTTTTCCAGCTGAACGAGAGAGTATCCACTTTCCATGCTTTTCTTTCCTGGCAGGAATTGTGCTTGCAGATGAACTTGATACATTAGAGCTGTGTTCCACAAGGTCATGGCTTGCCTGCATAGGGGATAAGAATGAGTGCCCCCTTGTTTGTTTATGTACCACATTACTGTGGTGTTGTCTGTCTTTAATAATAATTGTCCTGGATGCAGAAGGTCCTTGAAAGCTGTTAGGGCATTTTGAACAGCCAACATCTCTTTGATTGATGTGAAGATGCATCTGGTCTGTGGTCCACTTGCCCTGAATGCATTTTCCTGCCATGTGTGCTCCACAGGCGTAATCCGAAGCATCTGCTGTTAGAGTCTGCCTGGCTGTGGGTAGGGTAAAAGGCTGACCCTTGTTTAGATGACATGCCTGTGCCCACCATCGAAACTCCTGTTGTAGGCAGGGAATCATTGGTATTACTGCTTCTAAACTGTGAGTGTTGAGTCCAAACACTTTAGGTACCATTGTAATTTCCTCATATGCAGTCTGGCATATGGTATGAGTAATATGCAGGATGCCATGAATCCCAGGGCCTGCAGAATTTTTTTGCAGGGAGATGGGACTTTTTTGCCAGTAACTGAAAATATTGAGTTAATTGAATTTGTTTGTCTGGCGTGAGATAAGCCATCTGGGCCATTGTATTTAAGTTGGCACCCAGGAATGTAATCTGTTGTGAGGGCACTAGTTTTGACTTCTTTTCGTTTACTGTGTACCCTAGAGAAATTCGCAACCTTTTTACAAACACCAGATGCTGTAGAAGAATGTTCTTTGTCTCTGCTTGAATAAGGCAGTCGTCCAGGTATGGATATATTTGAATTCCTTTTTGTCTGCAAAATGCAATTACTGGTGCCAGGCACTTTGTAAAGACCCTGGGCGCAGTAGATAAGCCAAAGGGCAGTGCAGAGAATTGCTAGTGCATTGTACCAGCTTTGAATCTGAGGTATCTTCTGCAATTTCGTCTGATAGGGACATGCAAGTATGCCTCTGAGGTCCAGAGTAACAAGCCAAGCCTTTTTGCCCAGCATGGGTAGAAGCTGCTGTAATGTCAACATTTTGAATTTCGGAATATCCATGTAAGTATTTAGAACTGAAAGGTATGGGCCTCCAGGCCTTGTCCTTTCTGGGGACCGAGAAGAGTCTTGAGTAAAATCCTTGTCCTTGTTCCTGTTGTGGTACTTTTTGAATAGCTCTCATGTCCATGAGGGCTAAAATCTGTGTGCCTCTGCCCATTGATTTTGTGGCAGGTCTGGCATTCCTTTTAGCCTTGGTAAAGTAGGAAAGTGGAACCTGTAACCTTGAGACAGGATATTCAGAACCCATTTGTCTTGGGTGATTGTATGCCAGTTTTGAGAAAAAAGTGCTAGTTTTACCCCTAAGGGGGCTACCAAGAGGGAAGTGCTTGGCGTACGAAGGGGGAAGTCATTGGGACTGTTTCCTGTAAGGTTGAGACTTATCCTCACCTCCTTTCGGGGTTGAGGTGCCCCACTGTTGTTGTCTGTTAGAGCCTTGGGGTTGTGATCTGCCTCTTGGGCGTCTGTATCTGCCTCTCTGTGGCCTGACACTGGAAAGGACCAATTCTTTGTTGGCCAATTTCTGCTAAATCGAGGTGGCTGCACCTGTGAGAAATCCTTGACTGTTTGCATAGACTTAGCTTTACCCTCTATTTTCTTTAACACCTCTTCTGCCTTAACACCAAACAAGGTATCATGCTGTAAAGGAGCATCCAATAATTTTGCCTTAACATGATCAGGTCAACTCTGTTCTTTTAACCAAGCATGTCTTCGAATCACAGAACCTGTAACGGCAGCTCTACAAGAGGCCTCTAAAGAATCAAAACCACATTGCAGAGTATGTTTTCCCACCTGTTTAACTGCATGCAATAAATCCTGCATTTCTTCACAATCAGGAGCTTCGGAGCTTACAAGCATTTTCTGTTTTAACTGAGCCATTAAATATGGTTGGTAGTTAAGCATGTGAAACTGGCAATTTAAAGCCCTTACTGCTAAAGTTGCAGACGTGTAAACTTTCTTCCCCCATCTATCCAAAGCTCTGGAATCTCTGTCAGAGGGTACTGGATTTTTTGCAATAGAAGCCTTAACCCCTTTTGGACCCTGGGAAATAGTTTCTGGATCAGCAGAAGGGTTTTTATAAAGAAACTTGTGAGTGTCAGGGACTCTACAGTACCTATCTGGCTTGGCTGGTGCAGGGGGCAAAGAATCAGGAGATAAGCTGGATTCAGATAACACATCATCCACAATATCTAGTACAGGCGGAATAGTCAGGGGCCTGTGCTGAAGCAATAAAAGGAAATCCCCGAGTCTTTTCTTGGATTCTGAATAATCCTGACTTTCCCAATGGAAATGCTCCCTCATGATATGTAAAGTTTACCCAAAAGAATAATCCTCAGGAGGAGAGGCTGAAGGGATAGATTCTTCAGCATCAGAGTCCACATAGGGGGGTATGGACTATCCCAGGTCTGAAGAGGAATCAGAGGAAATGGAAACCTGATCAGAGGAATCATAGTCTGTATTCTGCCTAGGCCTTTTCTCAGGAGGGGGATGGGAACCCCGGATTAGAGTAATGAGGTCTTCGGCCATTTTAAGCATCTGTTTCTTAGGCATGGAGGACTGTCCAGGAGAATGCTGTACTTACTTCTTTGTCTTTAATGGTACTTTTGTTTTGGCTGTTGCTTTAATGGTAAGTTGTGAAGGTCTGAAAACACCCTCAGAAGCCGATGCCCGCTCAGTGGCTCTGGACCCATCTGAGGGATTACTTTCCATAGGCCCAATACCTTGAGTTTCCAGAAGCCTAGTTGTCTCCACGTGGGAGTCGGAGGCGGCCTGTGGCTCTGAGGTAGCGGGTAGAGGTGCCAGTTCACTCTGTAGTTCATGTAGAACACAACCAGGGATATTGTCAGGTCCCATAGAAGCTGTATTCTTGGCCTTGGACAGTGCTGTTTTAACCTGTGCAGCAGTAATACTGGGTGCCTGGCAATCTACTGGTATTGTGATTGGTCCTGGGGGGGGGGGGGGGTAAAGTTGGCACTGAATCCGTTAGCCAGTATATTGGCAATATCTGCTGGCTCAATATAGGAGGTACCTTTGTACCATAGCTCAGAGCAAATCTGGATATTGCTGTGGAGATTCTTTACATAACTATAGAAGGCCTTGTGGTTATCTTTACTATCTGCTGCAATTCTGTTTTCATAGCTAGCTGTAGGGATTTGATGAGGATCTCAACTTTTTGTTGAGGCTAATGGAGTTTTTCCAGTCTTGGGACTTCACTTTATTCTGCATCAGTTTCCTCCTTCTGTTGTAGAGTTTATTGCAGGGGACCCCCAAATTGGCTTCCATTTTTTTTTTTTTTTTTTTTTTTTGGGGAGGAGAGCATCTTGGTTCTATTGGGTATGCCAAGATCCACATATCTGTGTATGGTATGCCCAAAGAGACACCTTATAAAAAGATTTATACAATCTAGGAAATCTAAAATGATGGAAGTCATTGCTTATTAGTTGCATTAGACTCAAACTTGATTATGGAATAACAATATGGAAACCCTATAATAAAAAGTACAGTTTTGTACCTACCATAAATGTAGATGTTAGAGTGTTCACACTGCTGCAGTCATTACATTTGGGTTATCCTGCCGTCAGGCGGTCCCGCAGTTGGCCAGAGTTCCAAAGTCTTGGTCTGGCGTTGGATGTGGTCGCCTCCTCCCTGACGTCAGGGGTATATAAGATGCATCAGACATCAGTTTCTTCAGTTTTTCTTGCCCCAGATGTCAGGTGCCCCCAAGCAGGTAGGCAACGCATATTGCTAATAAAAAATATACATATAAAAAAAAAATACCTATAGTTACAAGCAAATACACCACAAAGGTTGTATAGGATAGAAAGGTATAGATAAGTCCAGCTACTTCAGAGGGGATGGAGGGAGGGTAACCTGGACTGCAGCAGTGTGAACACTCTAACATCTACATTTATGGTAGGTACAAAACCGTACTATGTTCATCGTGTTGCCTAGTTGTCTCCACGTGGGAGTCGGAGGCGGCCTGTGGCTCTGAGGTAGCGGGTGTCAGGGGCTGCGAAAGCATCTCACTGAGAACCGGCGACTGGCCTAGAAGAGATTTCGTCTGTTTTGGACCTCGGATGCCTGTCTTTATCCTTGTCTTTGCGTTTATTCGGAATTGCAGTCGTCGGTTGATCTGATGGCATAGTATAATTGAACCTTCGGCCAAAGTAGTGCAAAGCAAAATCAAAACGTCTTTTTATAGTGCGTTTGTTAAATCTAGCACAAAACAGACTAGTGACGTCGTGATCAGGGCCTAGGCATGGAATACAGTAAGAATGGAAGTCCTTATGAGGTATTTGCTTCCCACAAGAAATACAATTATTAACTTTTTCTGACATCGGTCTGAGTCAAGAAAAAAGTTTCCCCAACAGGGTACTTAGCTTTATTGCAGACTTCGGATCTGAAATTCGACTTCGAAAATCTCAGGAGTCGGCCGACCGGCACTTGTGAACTGCTTCGGGCACCGCATGGCAAGAAAGACTGAAGAAAATGGCATCGGATGCATCTTATATACCCCTGGCGCACTGACGTCAGGGAGGTGGTGACAGCAACCGACGCCGGACCAAGACTTTGGAACTCTGGCCGACTGCGGGACCGCCTGATGGCAGGATAACCCAAGTGTAATGACTGCAGCAGTGTAACACTATGAACATCAAGCATGAATAAACTGGAAAGAGTACAGCGGAAATATACCAAGTGCATCCATGGATGTGATAATTTAAGTTATTATGAAAGACAAATATTTGAACTTGTATAGTGTCTCATATCTAAGAGGAGATCTTAATCAGGTATATGGGGCATTTAGAGACAACTACCTCCAGGAATGTTTGGGGTTATCAAAAAGTACTGGAGAATCAGACAACCTACGGAGAAGATTCTATTGGAATGAGAAATGTACTAATTGGTTCTCTGACAGAGTAGCTGATGCATGAACTATCTATCGAATTACATTATAGCAAGTACTAGTGTAGATATTTTTAAGAACAGCCTGAACACTTATTATGGGAGCAAGTCTTTTGGTATATTGGCAAGCAAGATGGGCATTAATGCCCATGCTTGAAATATTTTTATGTATGTAACAGTCACCAGTGGAGTCTCACAGGGTTGGGTGCTGGAACTTTTGTTTAGCATTTGCATCTCTGAAGTAAACAAATACCAAAAAGTTTTGCTTGACCAAGTCTGCATATGACTGCAAGCTAGCAGCAGTTGTTGAACCCTCAAATGACTCAGCCATACCACAGGAAGGTTTTCCCACACAAAACTGGTGCCAGAATCAAGGACCAAAACTAAACTACTAAAAAATGCATCTCTGAGAACTACCACACTGAGAATACAACCCTGAGAGTTAATTCAGTTGTTCAGGATTTGAGAGCTTATGTGGACAATGAGCCAACCTTTTTCCACCATCACAGGAAGTCCTTATATATTCTGCAGCTTGAAAACAAAGGATTGTGATTACATCCAGAAATGTTGTTATTGCTCCTTAACTCAGCCAACATTATACTGATCATGGAGTACACCACCTTCTTTGGCATGTACCTGTCCAGACGCATGCAAATGGTATGCCCAAAAGAGATACCTTACTAAAAGGACCCTATAGACTGCCAACAGGTGACTAGTGTCTGGCATACAAGGCATCCTCTGACCCAATACTGGTAGACCTACTGCACAACAGCAAGTCAAATGGCATTAGAAATACTGTAGTCCAGGAATTAAAATCTCTTCTGTATCACTAATAGAAAAGTTTGGAGGGACAGGTACATCTCAGAGGATACCACTGCTCTGTCCACATTGAGAGGAAACTTGAAGGGTAATAAAAAAAATTTACCTCTGGACTGCTCCCAGTACAGCTAATGGACAGAAGCAGCTCCTAAAGGCTTTCTCATGCATGGGTTCTCTCAAATTATCTTAATTATGATCAGTTATTCTCACTAGGGGTAAAATTTATATACGACAGAATGGGTAAGGCCATTCTAACACTAAACAAGATAGTTTAATTCAAGGACGAAAAGGGTAATTAGCCAAGCTTAAATTACCTGCAAAGGCAGTCTAGTACTTACTATAAACACAAGATGAAATTATCCTTGACCATGACCTCACAGGTGAATCAGACATCTGCCAGATGTGAGGAACCTCCCTCTAACCTGTACACCACTCCACCCAAAGGAGAATACCTCTGGTCAAAGGAAAGATCCTTAACCATGACGTGGATGGTCTTGAGGAAGGAATCTACCCCAACACCTCCAATGATGAGGACCCCAAACCAAAACTTGGACCACCCCAAATGGTGGCTTCAAGCAGAGGGCTGAGCCACTGGCACTGAGGCAATGAAGCAGAGTCACAAAATCCTCCAGAAGTCTGTCAAATGAAACAGATCCAGCAACTCTGGCACTGAGGTAGGTCTACCACTCAGCACCAGAGACAGAGGAACTGGCAGCTAGGCCAGAGGTAAACAGCATTGCTGAGAGAAAAGCCTCAGAAGGAGCAAGGTCTGGGGAGATCTGGCCTGTCCTCTCCACCCCTGGGGTGGGAGATGGGAGGAATGACACCCATATCTACTTCAAGAATGCCCTCATTATGCCATCCAGTTCCAAATCTGACAATCCTGACTGACCCTTAGGGGCCTACAAGGAAACAGAAAAAGGGCAAGAAGGGATCCAGAGTGTCCCTGCTGATTACCTTGTCCAGAATCAAAATGGGGTCCAAGAGGGTTGGGACCAAAGAAAATGGGGGCTGTGGAGCCAATCTAGAAGGTGAAGCTATCTTCAACATTTTAGGACTGATGAAGCCTCATCTGCCATACTTTTACAGGCTTCTTCTCTATTGTTCTTCACCAAGGACATGCAATTGTCTTCTGCCCTCAGTCTTACCTCCCTTAGGATATGGAGGAAGACCACCTTTCTAAACTAACTTGCATTTCCCATCAGAGAGGGCCCTTTGTTCAAAAGGACTTGCATATCTAACAGTCCGCTGTCAAACCTCCCACCATCAGACAGTAAAATACATTTCATAACCGTCTTTGTGGGTGAAGGGATTCTGTGCTCATATTTAGAGCACTTCAAATCTTTCCTGTAAACCATGACTAATGGAAAATGATGCCACAGAGCTAAAGGTCAGTAAACAGATGAACACCAAACAGAGTTGAAAGTAGAGACCTTTGCCTATTAGCTTAAACTTGTAAAAGCCAAGACTAGCCTACGGCTACACAAAGCACACTAGAGAAGCTTTTGGAAAGGACAGCAAAGAAGCTGTGCTTAGAGTTGAATAAAACCCACAGAAGGAAAAGATGTCAGCATTGCACTGACAGTTTTAACTACTCTGAAAGCCGCACAAATGTCTAAATATCGTTTAGAAAACAGACGCAGTGGAGTAAATGGATTTCAATTGCTGACGTGTAGATACATGAAGCTGGGCTAAAAGAACAAGTGCATTGTAGGACGGAAAGGTTTAAGGAGCTTGAGGCTGGTACACTAATTATGCTCAGTGCAGATCCAACAAGCATTTTGAAACCCCAAGTTGATCAAATCTAACTTTGCAAATTCCTGACAGGCTTCAGATAAATAATGGAGGTTTAGGGCTTCTTCACGCAATGGATAACGGCTTGTGCAGGAAATGCCAAAGACTGAACAGAAACACTGTGGGGCAGTGAAAACGGAGGGAGGTTCCTGAAATCTCAAGAGCATCAAAAAGCAAGTTTCACCAACTTAGAGGAAGGATGTACTTTGTCTCAGATCTTGGAGCTTCAGGAAAAACAGAGTTCACAGAGCAGTTTGGACACAATGGAGCCAAAATGATTTCTACGTCATAACACAACATACTGGCATCAGGTGTTGGGTTACTTTTCCCTAGACCCCTTGGGCCAGTAGAAAAGTATCTTTAGGAATGTAAACAAAAATTAAGATGTCACAGCACGCTAGTCTACTGAAGCAACACAATAAGTAATGTCCTACTAATACTTCAGAGCTAACACCCATCTCCTCTCCTCCCAGGGATAGACAAGCACTTTTCTACATTCTTAAGCAGTCAATCAAACCTAGGGCACTTGGCCGATCATCCTTATCCCCCCTCTTACACAATCACAGTCCAGAACAATTTTTTCCCCAATTTAAAATTTTACATTCCTAGTTTATCAAAATCCAAATTCTGAAAGAAGTGTCATTTTGTACAATGCAATTAAAGTAAAGCTTCTTACTTAAAGAGTAAGAGGCCTAGTTATGATCAAGGTGGGTATGCACTCCAAAGGAAAGCCTTTTCTGCAAACAAACAAAGCTTCTGAAACAGATCTGGCCAACACTCCAAAGCATGCATAAATGAAAGCGTGCACATAATAGCAAATTAAAACAATCACTGCACTAAAGTGGATCTTGCTGGCTAAGCAGGTGACATTAGTCAAAAGGAGAATGCCTAATTTAAGGGATGAAAAACCTTTAAATAAAAATCAATAAGGCACATGCATAAAACAAAGTGTAAACTATTTAAAATCTGCACATGTGTGGGGGGTGCAATATGACATTTCAAAAACAGCTTTTCTCGATCTTTAATCTCAATAACAAAAGGCAATCCATAAAAAAAATGGATACCAAAGCAAGGTCAAATAATAAAGAACAGTTGTATCAAGTAAGAAACCATTCTAAGACACTGACAATCAGCAATAGTCATCAATTAAAACACACTTTCCACATATTTTGATGCTTTGTGATCCAGTAATCTAAACTTTGAAAAAATAAGTTTAGCAGCAAGTAAACTGGAAAAAAAGTGCTACTTACCATCAATTCAGCTTTGCATTTTCTTGAACTTCTTCTGACCGGAAAATAGTCAGTAACTTTTCTACTCTTAACACCTCTGTGTTCGCTGCTGAACAAATTCAACAGAACACTTTATTCAGGAAATAACTGGTACACATGTACAATAAAATTACATTCAGATGAAAAAGTGATTAAATGCATTCCTTCAAATTCTCTCCAAAGTTTTCACTTTTTTGTCCAGGGTCTAATGCAGCCTATACACTTAACTACGAGCAACCAACTGTTCACTGTTATTTCCCATTCTGCTGTAGGCGGACTAGGATGCAACTAGATTATGAAGGGGGGGGGGCAGCAAGCAACTGAAGTAAAAAGTTTAGTTATGAAACCCATGCAACCATCACAGGTGGATAAAAATGTGATGAAGGGCGTCTGGGTTACTTCCTCCTTTTGATACAGGCACTATTCACAGTGATTATCCGCCATCACGGACATGTTGTACTTAACACCAATTGAGTCTGCAGCCAGCCAGGTTTAGGCAATAAAAGCATTATATTATATATAAAAATAAATAAAATTAGGACAGGAGTTCCTATCCAATAAAAAGCAATCTCAAAACTCTAAGAAAAAAATCTCTGCTCTTGGGGCAGACACAAATGGTGACTGTGTGATATGGACATGCCATCAAGTAGTCTTCAACAACTACTTTTTAACAGAACTACTAATGGAAGCATACATCTGAATGAGAATCTCAGTTTTCTGTTGCATTTAAAGAAAAAGAATCAGAAAAATTGGTTCTTGGTGTTTCTGAAAACAGAAAGACTTCCAAATTTGTGAAAGTCACCAAGGAATTAACAAAACAAAATTTAAACATTCTTCACTGAAAACACTAAACATGGCAGAGTGATTCTTGTGCAGTAAAAAAACAATAAGTAAATCAGAAGGCACTCTGAATAAAGGCCTGTTCTCAAAAAGGAACAAACTAAACCTTCTCATTACAAAAAGCACAAAGAAAAAAAACAGAAGAGCTACTATAACTCAGACACAATTCAAGGCCTCTAACAGAATGGTATGAACTGATTTTCAAAAGTACAACTGTAGATTCCAAAGAATAAGACAATATTTTACTGTAAATTCTGATCTAACAAAATAATTTGTATAAAAAAATAAATTGCATCATAATTTGCAGCAATGATAACAATTTAGAACTGGCTTCATCTGCAGGAGATGGTTCAGCTAACTCATGAGAGGGGCAATTCCAGAGCTGACTCAAAGTAAATTAATTGAGTAGGCAGCACTCTCCTCATATCAAACCACCGTAAACATACTAACACTGCACAAATACAGGCTGCTGCTAGGCACATAAAAATTGCCTGCAAAATGTGAAATGCCCTCATTCTGACTTTGTAAAGAAATTACTTTCTTTACAAGACAGAAGAATGCAAAAAAAGAATGACATACAAATGCCCAGCTTTCTAACTCTGCCCAGTTCACATCATAAAGACAGTACCATCCACTTATAGTCACTTCATCCCAGAGTAACCGTTAAGACAAACCCTAACCTGAGGCTCAACAGTTCCAAAGGAAAAGTATAAATACCAATTAACCAAAAGAGTGGTATCTGAAAGGAGCTAGATGGATAGCCTTTTGTCTCATCCGAGCAGTCAGTCTGTATTAAGTCGTAGCAACATGGGCCCACCATCTACCTTATGAAGTGTTGCCATGCTACTCCCAAACTACCCCCAATCTACTCTCAAATTTGTGTCCCCCTTTAAGATTACAGTAGCAACCTTTAATGACGAACCTTACATTCTTTTCAGTCTCACACATCTTTCTATGAGAGCAAAAAGTCATACTTTCTTCATATAGACTTACTTGCACTCCTTAGAAAAATCTCTATCATGTGTGACCTGTAGTATCCCAGAAGAGGTCTCAGTAGCTGTATGCAGACAGGCACAACTTTTCATGGTATGCCAACTGCCTCCAATGCTTTCTCATAATACCTGCTTAATGAATTTCCGTTTTACTTCACCCCTTTTTAATTTATTCAAGTTTTCCCCATCCACATACACACTTCCTTGGAATTTCTGTGCTCATTACCTCACATCCTCATTTCACATAAGCCACTAACTGTCAAGTACAGTTGCATGCAAAAATGCATATTAAAGATAGCTAGAAGATGACCAATAAAATACAAAAAACATACTTACATCTTGCGTGCTGATCTTTTTCCTTTAAGCTTCCTCTGGCCTTCTGTTTTTGCACTTGCTCTGCCATCTGGCAGCTCCCCATTTAAAGTAGCTTCATACAGAAACTGGTTAGTGTTGTAGAAAGCATCTGTAGCAGGATATCCACCTTCCTTCCTCTTTAGGTCAGATTTAACTGGACGTGCTTCAGTATTGCTTCGAATTGGTTTTTGTTTTTCTATAATAAAGCACACAACTGACTGTTAAAGCCTTAACAGAAACTATGCACTTTCTTTTACAACCACTCAAATGGATACCGATGTTCTTTAAAAAAAAAAAAAAGCAACTATACTGCAGAAATGCAAAAGGTATTGGCAGGTAGTTTCTTGGCCCACCAAGTCTGCTGCATTAACACAATGACCACACAGTGTCACCACAAATACCACTATCAATGCATTTCAGCTATACTTTGCCATGCTAAGAATCAGTGCCACACCTAATCTTCCTACCCTGCCTCCAAAAGTCAATCTTTGCCTTTTCAAATTCACAGACATCCCCAACACAAATACTAAAGCAAGCCTTATCTATATCACAGACTACTATCACAGGGTGGTTCCTACCCCCCTTAACCTTGTCTTCTAGTCTCCCCACTCCTACCAGTACCAGACACAAACTGTTTAGTGCATGCTTCCTAGACAACTCTTGCATTTATAAACAGCCACTAAAACAGTTGCCAAAGTCACATCCATTACTACTCAAGTCATGCCAATACATGCTTCTTAAAGGGCAGACATTTGCACAAAGCATCATACTTCAGAGGGAGAAGAATGTCTAATTGAAAAGCAGATGGCTAATCACTGTCATAGGAAAGAGTTATGTAAAATCTTACCATAACCATAGATGTCCTGCTCTTCCCCATGTTGCAGTATTCTGGATATGGGTTTACCCTACAGTCTCGCGTATGTATGGCCAGTATCCAAAAGCTTTCAGTCCCTCTCTGGTGCGTCAGAAGTGGATGAGAGTTCATGGGCCATAAAGGTGATGGCATGCACCAGCCCTCAGAACAGCAGCCCCAGTCATAGCCAGTCCTGTAAGGGTAATGCCATGTTATTGCCATCCAGAAAGGGAAGTTCTTAGCTGACAAGAGGGGAAGGAAGGTGGGAAAGAATACTGCAACATGGAAAAGGACATCTATGATGATTCTTCTTTCGGCTTTTCCCGGTTAGGGGTCGCCACAGCGGATCATCTATCCGCTCATGACTGGCAGTGGAGTTTTACGGTGTCGAGGTGCCAGCCTGGCACCCAACCTTCCAGAGAAGGCGCACACATGCACACACTCACACCTAGGGCCAATTTAGTGTGTCCAAGCCACCTACTGCATGTCTTTGGGATGTGGGAGGAAACCGGAGCACCCGGAGGAAACCCATGCAACCACAGGGAGGACATGCAGACTCCGCACAAAAGGCACCCCAGCAGAGAATCGAACCAGAGCACCTCTTGCTGTGAGGCAACAACGTTAACCGCTGTACCACCATGGCCGCCCTGATTATGGTAACATTTTACACAACTTTTCTATGTCCTATTCCCATGTTGCAGTATTTTGCATATGGGTGAGTGCTAAAGCTCACTGTGGTTGGGGTGGTGGTCTAAAGGCAGACTCCAGGAATCCATGAAGGATAGCCCTGGCGAACCCTGCCCTGGATATGCAGACGAGGTCAAGCTTGTAGTGCTTGGTGAAGGTATGGACCAAGGGCCACGTAGCGGCTACCAGGATAGAGGAGGTATCCAAACCCTTGAATAAGGCTCCTGAAGATGCCATTGCTCTTCTGGAATGAGCTTTAACTGTAGACTGCAGGGACTTGTCATGGAACTGGTAGCAGACGGTAATGGCTTTGGAGATCCAAGTAGAAATAGTCTGCTTGGTCACCGTCTTCCCCAGACCTCTGGGCGGAAAGGATACAAAGAGTTGGTCAGTCTGTCTGATAGACTTGGTGTTGTGCAGGTAAAATTTAATTTGCCTGTGAACATCCAGGGAATGTAGCACTATCTCCTTGTGGGTTTGGGGAAAAAGCGGTCAATTGTATGGCCTGGTTAAGGGGCAGGTCATTGACTACCTTGGGCATGAAGGACAGATTTGTCCAAAGGGTAACCATGTCTTTGTGGAAAACTAGGAAGGGAGGAATAGCCATAAGGGCTTGTTCAAACACACTCCCTCTGGTTGAGGGTAGGGCCACTAAAAGAACAGTTTTCCAAGTACAGTGCTTTAATGAGGCTTTGTTTGCTGGCTCAAAGGGAGGTAACACAAGCTTCTCTATCACGTAGATGAGGTCCCAAGGCAGGGGGATGTCTTTTCTGGGGGCCTAAGATGCAGTACCCCCTTGAGGAAGAGTTTGCAAGGGAGTTTGGATGCTAACAGGAGATCCAAAGGCAGGCAAGCAGAGATAGCAGACAGATGGGCTTTGATGGATGATTAAGCCAGTCCAGACTGCAGTAGCTCACACAAATAAGACAGCACTAGAGTGGGTTCACTGAGAAGCAGGTCCAGCTGTCTTATGACACCAAACAGTGAATAGTTTTCCACTTGGAGAGATACAATTTTCTAGTATTAGGTTTCCTGGCCTCCTGCAGGACACTGAGCACATCCTCATTGTAAAGGTGTCTAAATGGGATCAGAATCCTATCAGCCACAGATTAAGGTGCAGCACCTGCCACTGTGGATGGATTAGTGACCACTTTGTGTTGTGAGGAGGTCCACTCGGGGGGGGGGGGGTAACTTGCGATTGCCCTTGGACAAATATAGAAGTAAGGGGAACCAGTGCTGTCTGGGCCAGTAGGGAGCCACCAACAAGATTTTTGGGTTGTCCCGCTGAATTTTTTGCAGGACCTTCTAAATGAGTGGGAAGGGGAGGAATGTATATAGATATTTCCCCTTCCAAGAAATTGAGAAGGCATCTGTTGCCAGTGTCTGTGGTTCGGGTGTCCTGGTGCAAAAGCCAGGAAGTTGCCTGTTGATGGTGGAGGCAAACAGGTCTATTTGAAATATACCCCCACCTGTGGACAAAATCCAAGAAGACGTCTCTGTGCAGCATCCATTTGTGGTCGTTTGTGCTGGTTCTGCTTAAATTACCTGCCTGTTTGTTGTGGAGGGAGGGAATGTAAGTCACCTGCAGGGAGATTCCCTGTGAGGTAGCCAATTCCCATACAAAAAGGGCTAGCCTGCAGAGCAGGTAGGATGTGGTCCCTTCCCTGCTTGTTGATATACCACAATACGGTTGTATTGTCTGTGTATGTTAGAAGTGTCCCCTGTTGAATGAAAGGCTGAAATGCCTGGAGGGCTAGAAGGATTGCCCTCATCTCTCTGGCACTGATAAGTTCTGATTTGAGGTGAATTGACCACAGGCCCTGTACTTGTGT
The DNA here is from genome assembly GCF_019279795.1 of Protopterus annectens. Taxonomy (NCBI): domain Eukaryota; kingdom Metazoa; phylum Chordata; order Ceratodontiformes; family Protopteridae; genus Protopterus; species Protopterus annectens. The sequence goes on from NC_056733.1 coordinate 617,099,501, forward strand.
CCAAGGGTGGCTCCACATCCCAGGTCTGAGGCGTCTGTGTGCTTGACTTGAGTGGGTTGTGATGGTTGGAGTGGGAGGCCTGGGTTGCATTGTACCTGATCCAACCACCACAGTATTTTCTTTTTCAGGCAGGGTAGAAGGGGCACATTGTGCTCCAGAGGCTGGTTGTGATGCTTCCAGATTGAGTGGAGGTACCACTGCAGAATCCTCATGTGTAGCTTTGCTAAAGGAAGCATGGGTATTGTGGCTGCCATGTAGCCCAGCAGCTTGAGGTACTGCCTTGGAGTCAACTCCGTAGAGTGAAGTACCAGAAGGAGATGTTCTGTCAAGATGCTCATCTTTGGAGAGGGTAGGTATGCCTCCATGAGATCTCAGCAGATTCTGCATCCAAGGAACACAATGTCCTGTGTTGGCTGAAGATGGGACTTTGGCAGACTTATCTGAAATCCCAGGGATTGTAGTAGGGTCACCACAAAGTGGCTGTGCCCTTGCAGCATTTCATGGCTAGCAGCCTGGATTAGTAGGGCATCCAGGTAGGAAAATATCTGTATTCCCTTTGTCCTGCAGTAAGCTGCCAAGCATTTGGTAAAGACTCTGGGTGTGGTGGAAAGTCCAAAGGTTAAGGCAGAAAAATGCCAAGTGAGAACAGCCCACCAAGAATCTTAAATATTTCCTGTGGGAGGGCCTGACTGGGATGTGGAGATAACCATCTTTTATGTCTAATGTAGCCAGGAATCCCTGTGGGATAATCAAAGGGAAAAGGGTCAGCATTTTGAAGGTAGGTACTTTTAGGAAGAGACTGAAGTAGGAGAGATCTAGGAAGGGTCTCCATGGTCCATCCTTCCTTGGGACCAGGAAGAGCCTTGAATAGAAGCATCTTCCTTCTGCAGAGGAGGAGACCGCCTCTATAGTGCCCTGATCCAACAGCATCTGCAGTACTGGTTGTAAGAGCTGCAACTGCCACGTAGGAGGTAGAGGAATGCCTCGCCATGTGGGAAGGGAGAGCCAGGATGTGGAGGATGGAAAGGGCCCACTTACCTGAGGTGAGAAGCCCAGAGAGGGAGACAGAGGCAGGTGGACAGAGGTACAGAAGGAGGGGGGAGGCAAGACTGGAAGGTAGTCAAATGAAACCTGACCTGTCTTGAAAGGGAGTCCTCTAGCTGGAGGTAGGAGTTACTCTAGGTGGAGTAGGTTGTTTTCTGGTGGACTTATGAGGCCTTGAAGGAGGAAAGTGTTGGGAGTGCTTCCTAATGAACTGTTTTGGAAGGGTAGTTTCTGTGAAACTTGGGGATTTGTGAGACCAGTAAGGCCCTGCACCTCTCTTCCTTTCTGTTGCAGAGATTTAAAGAGGTCTGCAAACTTAAAGCTGAAAAGTGCAGCAATGTCCAGGGGAGCATCAGTGAGCTTGGCTCTGAAGTCATCTAGCAGGGGTTGTAGGCGAAGCTAGGAGTATCTGTGCAAGGCAGATGCTGCTGACCTGGCAGAAGATTCAGCAGCATCATAGCTACACTTGGAGTGTCTGATGACCTAGGATGAGAGAGCTAGGGGAGAGGACAGTGATGCTTTGGCAAGGGAGTCAGGAATGTCTGCCAAATGTTTAGTGCCAGACTACGACAGACGAGGTGTACTTGGCCATGTGGGTCTGATAGTTTGTGGCTCTGAAAGCCAAGGTAGCAGAAGTACAAATCTTTTATCCTAATCTTTCCATTGTTTTGCTGTCTTTCTCAGTTGGGAGAATGGTGGTAGCAGGCAACAGTTTAGTGGCTTTGTCAGTGGGCAACAGATATAGTGGCTGGGACAGCCGGTGGACACAATCAGATCCTTAGCAGCGTCAGGTAGTTTGTAAAGCCCGCCAAGTCTACGTGGGGCAGGAGGCTGAGAGTTAGGGTTCAGAGATGCAGAAGAAAAAGCATAGAGGCAGGCAGGATGGGAGGAACAGCAGATGGGCTAGGGGTTTCCATTTGAATGGGGTCGTAATGCTTCCTTTGTATGTCAGACATTTCTGAGGAATTCCATTCAAAGTGTTCCTTCATCCTACTAATTGTCTCACTGAAGTAAGATCTTCAACTGGAGTCAAGATCCAGTGACTCTTCCTTGGGGAATCCGTACCCCAAGGGTAGAGAGAGTTGGGAGTTGGAGGAAGGATTCCTCAGAGGAATCTGAAAGGCCCTCCTCTTCCCTGGGTGCTGGATCTGTAGGCAGAGGCCTAGGGCTCAGGAGAGGAGGAGGCAGTAATAGCTGGTGTAGGCCTCAGTGCCATGAAGGCACTGAAGAGACTCTGGTTGAATGTCTGCCAATCAGGCATGGTTTCTGTAAGGGGGGTTGTTTTCTGTTTTCCCTTAAGAGGGGCAGTGGATGTCTGTCTGGAAACCAGCAACTGCAAGGGACTGGAAGACTGACTCCACAGAAAAATGCTGACCCCCCCAAGCTAGCAACGTCAGAATAGTCTCTGTGGACGTGCTCTTGCCTGTGGATGGTGCGGCATCCTTAGAGGTGCTCACGACCTCCGAAGTGGCAGATCTGGAACCCAACTCTGTAACCAGGCCTATGTCAGCCACAGGTTGGGAGTAGGCCAGAAGAGGCTCAGAAGTAGTCGAAGTCTGTAAGGTCCTAGCCTTTTTTAGCAGTTCTGTGGGGGCACTGGAAGAGCCCTCCATCCTAAGTGTAAGCAGTTTCAGATGCTGGTTCTTGAGGTATAGGTTTAATGCATGCAAGCGACTATGCAAAGTTTTCAGAACGAATGCCTGGCAGATTGGGCAGGCCTTATGGTTGAGATTTTCCTAAACAGAAAAGGCACTTGTCGTGGGTGTCCTTTTGAGGGATCTGGCATCCACACCAGCACTTACCCTTTCTGGATGACATTAACTAGCAATATTAATCAGGACTGAAGGTCCCAACGAGGTATTTATCTGAATAAATGAATAAGTCAGTTGTAACAACAACATCTGGCATACAACAGGCAGCTGAAAAGTTTTCAGGGCTGGTGCGTGCCGACGTCACCTTTATGGCCCATGAACTCTCATCCACGTCTGATGCACCACAGAGGAGCTGAAAGCTTTTGGATACTGGCCGTACATAGGCGAGACTGAAAGGTAAACCCATACGCAGAATAGTGCAACCTGGGAATAGGACATCAAGGCACACAAATGTAAGAAAAGAGAGGAGTTCCCTACAAGTGCAGCAATTTGAGGAATTATTTAAATGGTGCAGGTGGTAAAGCTACAAGCAAACTCAGCCTTGGTTTCAGCTCTTGCTGCAGATAAATGTTATTTGGGCACCTGTCAGTACCAATTCCTTGAATCACTGTGGTACTGCATTCGAGAATGTCATAATGGAGGCAACAAATAAGGATCAACCTTTTCAATCAATACTTTTGTCACACAAATGACGCTTCTGTACTTTGCTTTAACCACCTGAACCTATTGTCCAAGATCCAGTTAATATTCCAATACAGTGCAGAAAACCCAAATACAAACTCAGAAATGCAGTCCCATTTTGAACATAGCATGCGAGAAGAAAAACACTACTGGAAATTTTAAAGGACACCCTTTTTGTTCAAGTTAGCCAGAAAAACCCAGAAAGCTGAGACTTCAAATCAGTGACTAAATATTTTGTTTCTACAGAGAAAGATTGCAACAAGACAAAGGGGGGGGGGGGGGGGGGCAAGAAACGGTCAATGGTATGCAAACTACATAATGCCAAGAATTACCTTCATTACTAGTTAAAACTAAGTGGTATACAAAGCTTAACAGGAACTTGCAACCCACATAAATCAAAAGGTTTGGCTAAAAATATAGTGGACACTGTCTTAATAGCTTTTCAGAGAAAGCATACATTTAAAGCAATGCAGCTCTGAGCAAATGCTGAAAGGATATTCAAGGAAAAGAAAGGTTAAAACTTCTGTGGGACAGAGGGGAAAAACTTGGCCTGAAGACAATCAGGATGGTAGCCCCTACTCAGGCTACTTAAGGATAGAGCAATAGAGCAAAGTACTAACCGCTCAAGGAAAGTGCAATACTCCTTTGCAAAGATTAAAGAAGCTTTCAGTTTCTTCTCAATAAAACTTTCTTTAAAAGTCAAAATACCTCACACGCAACCAGTCAGTTGCAGCTGCTTTGCTGAGCAATTGCCAGACAGCAACATAAAAGGACAAATCTACTTAATGCTCACCTCTACGCCTGGCATCATATCAGATAAAGCACACTGTTTGCTGGCCATCTCACACAATACTCCATTACTTTTAATTCCCCTTCAGATATTTGCCTATACCGGAAACTGCAGCCATGCCCAAACAGATGCCTTTTTGTATGAGCAGACCATATAGGAAAGGAAACTGTTATAGAGTCAGAATAACATTGTCATATTAACTACTTCAAGAAAATATGCATATACCTCCCAGCACTTCAGAGCAGCATGCATGTAGCTAAAAAATGTCATTATCCGGACAACAGGTTATGAATTAAAGAAAATGTTTCCTGTACAGGAGAATTTTAGTTTACCAGCCTACCCAACTGGGCTGAGGACAAGGATGTAAAGCTCTATCAAAAAGTCACAAAACTAAAAACAAAAAAAAGTGATATGCATAATATAAAGAACAAACGCACAACAAAACTACTTCCACATAACTACAATACAGACATGGCAGGATACCGCACCAGACTGCATACTATGAGTGCCTTGTACTTCAAGTACCATAAAGTACTGCACAGCCAGAAAAAAAGATTATGATGTGCATGCTTTCTGTACAGTGAAAGCAGAATCATTACCCAAAAGAGCAAAGTTACAGGTGCGTGAATCAAACAGAAGGTACTTGAAAGCGTCAGCGATAAACTGCCATGAACAAAGTAATGACAAGGAAAAAGCGCAACCCTGGGCATAAAATACTATGAACCTTAGTAATAAAACATACTGCATATGACACAGTGCAGCAGAAGCTTCAACACCAAGGCTGACTCTGCACTCCTGACATCCGCAAGATGTAGGCAGGTACTCTGCTTTACACGCTAGTTTCTCAACAGTCCACTTAACTGCAAGCTCTGGTGCATTTTAACTTGTTACCCACCTTGCCTCAAATATCTAGTACGGACATCAGTAGATATCAAGGAGTGTCAGTTTAGGGACATTAGCAGATTCAGTAACTAGTTCCACATGGCACCAACAAAAATTAGAAGTTATGTACTCAGCATAACGTTCCATCTGAGTAGGTGACTTCATTCGGATGCAACCTGTGGGTATCGGATCCGACCTCGGATCCGAGCCGGCAATTCAAAAGCTTAGGCTCCGAGCTCCTAGCTCCTCCCTCTTACCCATAATCCCCTGCCAAGCCCTGACTGACCTCAGATTGAGTTTGCCTCAAAATACTGACAACAGTACACAAAAACAGCATAAATACTCGCTCTAAAAAGGTCAGGGGGATGGAGGGGAGGATGGTTGCATCCGAATGAAGTCACCTACTCAGATGGAACGTTATGGTGAGTACATAACTTCTAAATCTGAAGTAGGCAGACTTCATTCGTCTGCAACCTGTGGGACAGAGTCCCTAGCTACCTGAATCTTGGGCGACCGTCATGGAAGGATGTTCCGGAGCACCGCTGAGCCAAAGGATGCTCTTCCTCTAGAAACAACATCCACCTTGTAATGAGAAATAAAAGTATGAGGCGAGGCCCAAGTAGCTGCCGCGCAGATATCATCCAATGATACACGGGACTTAAAGGCGGCTGACATGGAAACTGCCCTAGTAGAATGAGCCGTAACCCTCTGAGGAACAGGTCTGCCTGAAGTGTCATATGCCTGCAGAATACAATTAGCAATCCATTTAGATAGTGTGACTTTAGATACTGCTTTACCCAGAGCAAATTTAGCAAAGGAGACGAACAGCTGATCTGATTTCCTGTGGCCAGCTGTTCTGTTAATATAAAAACGTAATTGTCTATGAACATCCAAGGAATGCAATTTGTATTCTCCTTTGTTTGAGTACTTGGGAAAAAACACAGGTAAATTGATTGACTGGTTAATATTGGATTCAGAAGAGACCTTCGGAAGAAAAGATGGATTGGTCCTGAGGCACACCCTATCAGGGAAGAAAGAAAGGTAAGGCGGTTTGACACACAGAGCCTGAAGCTCAGACACTCTTCTGGCTGAAGTGATAACTACCAGGAAGGCAGTCTTCCAGGAAAGGTACTTTAAATCAGAAGAAGCTGCAGGCTCGAAGGGAGGAGCAGTAAGGGCCTGCAGGACTAAAGACAAGTCCCAAGGCGGTACAACCTCCTTGACTGGAGGCCTTAACAAAAAACCTCCTTTGAGAAATGTTTTGCATAATCTTGCGTCATAAGGGAGCTGTGTCATGACCAATGTGATAATGCGAGATAGCTGCCAATTGTACCTTAATCGTGGAAGAACTAGCCCCTTGATGAAAGAGGTCTGTTAGAAAATCCAGCACCGCTGACATAGGTGCCGAGAAAGGATCCAAAGTTCTCTGTCCTGCCCATATAGAGAATCTCTTCCATTTACTCCGATAAACCTGCCTGGTGGAAGGTTTATGAGCTGCCACTAAAATGGCCTTGACCGGTGATGAGATACCGAGTCCTAATTAAGGATGGAACTGGAGCAGCCAAGCTGTCAACTTCAGGGTCCGCAGATTGGGAACTGACATTCCCAGAGGGTGAGAGATGAGATCCAAAATTGGATCCAGAATCCATGGTGGATTGATTTTGTGAGACCATACGAAGGGGAACCAAGGTTGTCGAGGCCAGAATGGGGCAATGAGAATCATTCTGCTCCCCAAACTGTTGGCTTTCTGCAGAAGCCTCTGCATCAGAGGAAGTGGAGGGTAGGCATAAAGGAGACTGGGAGGCCAAGCATGCACCAGAGCATCTCTCGAACTCCCTGGTGGGAAGCAGAGCGAAGAAATTGTCGATTTGGCATTTGAGGGAGAGGCAAAAGATCGCAACAGGGTTGCCCCAAACGGCAAAAATCTTCTTCGCTACTTGAGGATTGAGAGACCACTCGTGTGGAGAAAGGATGGTGCGACTGAGCTTGTCCGCAAGGATGTTGGACTTTCCCGGAATGTGCGTTGCTACCAGAAAGCGTTTGGTGGAAATTGCCCATTCCCAGACTCTCATGGCCTCTCGACAAAGGGGTAAGACCTGGTTCCTCCCTGTTTGTTGATATACCAGACTACCGACATGTTGTCTGTCTGAATCGCAATAGTCCCTGAAGGAAGAACGTGGTGAAGTGCTTGCAACGCTAGGAGCACCGCCCTCATTTCCAGGACATTTATATGCAATGACGTCTCTGTGGGATTCCACGTGCCTTGGACAATCTTTCCCGCAGAATGCCCCCACCCGAGGCAAGAAGCGTCCGTGGTCACTGTGGCTCGGGAAATGCAGCGCAAAAAGGTCTCCTGCCAGGGGCTCGGAGAAAGAAGCCACCAAAGAAGGGAGTCCCTGCACGCCTGCTGACCGCAATCGGAGCGTTTAGAGAAGAACAAAGAGGGCACCACTGAACTTGAAGGGTCCATTGAAGAACCCGCATGCGTAAACGGGCATGAATGAGAAGCGGAATAGCTGCCGCCATAGAACCTAGGGCCCTCAGGACCGAAGCTGCAGTTGGAGATGGTTGCAGGATCGCTGTCACATGACACTTCAGGCTGGCAATACGGTCTGGGGTGAGGAAGGCTCGCATTGATCTGGTGTCTAGTCTTCCTCCTATGAAATCTATAACTTGAGTGGGGTTCAGAAAAGATTTCTCCCAGTTGATCGTGATGCCCAGCCTTGGTGCTAGTTGAAGAAAGTAATCCCTGGCTGAGCACAGAAGATGCCTTGATGATGCCGTCAGGAGCCAGTCGTCCAGGTACGGAAAGACCTGTAATCCCTGGAGCCTCAGGTGGGCCGCTACCACCGCTAGCACCTTGGTAAACACCCTCAGGGCTGAGGTGAGACCAAAGGGGAGGACCCTGAACTGATAATGACTGGCTCCCAGCCGGAAGCGAAGAAACCTCCTGGATCGTCTGTCCATCCGAATGTGGTAGTACGCATCCTTGAGGTCTATGGAGCACATCCAGTCGTTCTCCCTCAAGAGGGGAAGTATAGATTGCAGGGTGACCATCCGGAACTTTTGCTTGGTTACTGACAGGTTCAACTGGGAAAGGTCTAAGATTGGTCTTAAGTCCCCCGTCTTCTTTGGCACCAAAAAGAACCTGGAGTAAAACCCTAATCCGGTTTGATCTGGGGGGACGCGCTGGATGGCTCTTTTTCTAGCAGCTGCTCGATTTCGATAGCTGCCGCCTCCCTTTGGTCGGGTGGAACATCTGGGAGGCTGCGAGATTTGGGAACCTTGAATAGGGGAATAGAATATCCTCTGGATATGACTCTAAGCACCCAACTGTCTGTTGTTATGGACTCCCAAGAAGTCAGGTGCATCGAAAACCGCCCCCCGACTGCCTCCAGAGACGGACAGCCGGGCAACCCTTCAGGGCTGCTGCGTGGGTCTCTCAGAGAAAGGTTCTCTGGACCCAAAGTTGCCAGGAGCCCCCCTGCCTCTAGCACGACGACCTCCCCGTCCTCCTCTGCCACGGAAGGACTGGTTATCCGGAGCAGGCTGGGACTGCTGCGACTTCCGGAACCACATCTTCTTCTGTCCCTTTTGGTTCTTAGAGAAGGACCTCTGGGGAGCTGAGAAGCGGACTCCGATGGCAGACAGCGTCTTCCCGTCCTTTTCGCTCTGGACTAATGTCTCGCGAACAGTCTTGCCAAACAAGGCAGAACCATCGAAGGGGGCATTCGCGAAGGTCGCCTTGAAGGGCTCTGCAAAATCACAATGGCGGAGCCAGGCCTGTCGCCTCATGACTAGGCCTGCTCCGCTGGCTCTAGCGGCTCCCTCAGTAGCATGAGACAGTAGCCGCATAGATGTATTGGAAACTGATCTGAGAGTGGCCATTCGGGTGGAGTAAACCTGTTTATCCTCACCGAGATGGACTCGGGGAGATGCAGCGTATTCTTTAATCAGATCCCGCTGCATCCTAATGACATGTGCCATGTAGTTCAGCGCTCTCAAGGAGAAGGTTGCTGAACTAAAAACTCGCTTCCCAATGCGATCCATCGAACGGGACTCCTTGCCCGGAGGATGCACGGAGGAACTCTCCTGGGCCAATTCCCTCTTCGTGGCTGCAGCCATCATCATGGCATCTACTGGGGGACCCTTACTCCAGTGGATGCGGTCCGACGGAGGAAAGAATGCGGTCCGGCGTTTAGGATAGGCTCAATGGTGTCCGGATCCTTCCACGCCTGATGGAAATAAGATCCACCAGGGGTCAGCAGGAGGGGACACCCAAGAGGTAGAAGGGCCCGCCTCGAATGCCTCCAAGAACACAGACTCGTCCGAAGAAGCCTTGGGGCAGACCACCCCTGATCCTTAACATCTCCATTATGTCTCCAAATGAGACGTCCTCAGAGGGTGACCTAAGGGAGCCTTCCCCTTCATCCAAGTCTGTGTCTTCAGTGACAGACTCAGGGGAGTCCATGTGCCTCCTCTTGCACTTACGCTTCCGAGGTACTTCATCGGGGGGGCTGTCCGAGGAGTACTCTTCAGCAGTTGGATGTTCCAAGGGAACCACTTGGGACATCGAGGCGGGCTGTCCCTGGGACCGGCTGGTGGGGGCCTGGCCCAACTGCAATGGAGTGCGGGATGGAGCCGTGGCAGGGACCAGGGGTCCGGATGTCCTCGACAGTGCCCTTTCCACTACGTCGAAAGCCGAGGGGGAGCCAGCTTCTCTAAGCCCCGAGAGCCGACCCCCACTCGGATCCGACGCACGGATCGGAGTCGGAGCCAAAACCGTCGGATCCGAGAGACCGGTGTGCTCCGACCTGGACGGAGCCGAAGACACACCAGCTCCCTCGGATCCGAGGCTCGGCCCTCGGCTCCGAGGTCAGGTCCGGCACCAAGCACTCAAGGGATGGGACGGATCCGAGGTGCGCCGACCCATCGGATCCGACCCACCCCCGGATCCAAATCTGCACGGCGCCGACAGCTCCGAACCCATGGTATGGGTCGGAGAAGGAGCCAAAGGGGCGAAAAAAGGGGTCGAAGCCCCTCCCGGATGGGGGGGGCTAGGAGCACTCCCATTTGCATTTGGGCCTGGATGAATTTCCTCATCATCCGGTCCATATCAGCTTCACTCATAGAAAAAGTTGATCTAGAGGAGGCCACCGAAGCGGACCTAGAGAGCCGCCTCGGGGACCTCCTGGAAGGGCTAGCCTCCTCCTCCTCGGGTCCAGGAGAGAACCGAGGGGAGTGGAGCCGAGGAGGAGGAAAGCTAGAAGGCACAGGGGAGGCCCGCTTAGATGGAGGAGCCGAACTGGAAGTTTCGGCTCTTCTCTTGTGGTGCTTCTCCCTGTGCCTCTCCTTCTGTCTTTCCTTAGAGGAATCCTTCCCCTCCGGCAACTTAGAGGGAGGTTGAGTCCCAGCCGAGGGGAGAACTCACAGCAACAGGTTGCTGAGTGGAAGGGCAGAGGCGGCGGTATCTGGAGGTAAAAGACCCGCCAGCACCAACTTCGACCTCCGTTCCCTCAAAGCCCGGGGGTTGAACCCTGCACAAATGGTACAACCAGATGACAGGTGTTCAACCCCCAAGATGACGACGAGTGTGGCCATCTGCTGGGGATAGCTTATGGCCACACTCGGTACATTTCGAGAACACAGCCTTATGGGCTTCAGACATAGTAACCCTAAGGCCTAACACACAACACACACAAACTACGCAAAACCCGATAAATTTAAATAAAAGAGAGAGGAAAGCCTAAACACACTCAACACTAACTAAATCAAGAAAGAAAATAAAGATTTTTAAAACTTTTTTAGTCAAAAAACTATTTCTTATCTTCACCAACGCCAGGAGCTCTGGAATTCCGTAGCTACTTGAAAAGCGGCAAACGAAATCTGAGGTCAGTCAGGGCTTGGCATGGGGATTATGGGTAAGAGGGAGGAGCTAGGAGCTCGGAGCCTAAGCTTTTGAATTGCCGGCTCGGATCCGAGGTCGGATCCGATACCCACAGGTTACAGACGAATGAAGTCTGCCTACTTCAGATCAAAAGTTATGTAGTTAACATAAGGATAGATCCATGTTGTTAGTTTCCACCTAGTTCAACCTGTGGGTTATTTGATGCAACTGATTAGACACCATCCAATGGAATGGAACAGTTATTCTCTAAAGCCACTTTAGGCAAAAAAAGATGGATTCATACAGACGGAAACCCGTATTTGTGGAACACTAAAATAAGAACAGTCAAGAGTTGATAACTCTGAAAACCACCTTACTGAAGTAACATCCACCAAAAATAAAAACCTCAAGTCTGACATTGCTAAGGGTTCAAAAGAAGGGCCTACAAAGACCTGCAAAACTACATATTTCAGGGAGAAACCAGATCCCGAACTGGGGGACACAGCAAAAAGGTACCTTTGAAAAAAGCCTTTGATATTTTGAGAGCAGACAGAGGAATATTATCCTTGACAATGTGAAAATTAGAAACGGGTGCAAAATGCACCTTAAATAGCAGGAAAAACTAAAACCTGACCAAAAACAACTCAGCAAGAAAATCTAAAACAGATTCTAAAGGAGAAGAAAAGGGATACAGCCCTTGGGATTCTGCCCACACTGCAAAAAGTACAGTTGTGTACACTTACCATAAATGTAGAGGTTAGAGTGTATTCACTGTTGCAGTCATTACATTTGGGTTACCTGCTTGCAGTAGCCCTCAGTCAGCCAGATTAACAAAGTCTTGGGTCCTGCGTTGATTGCTGTCCTTCCGTTACGTCAAGTCGTCAGGGGTATAAAACATGCAGTCGACGCCATTACATCAGTTTTTCTTGCCCCATATGTCAGGTGCCCCCTTAATGGGAAGCCATAAAATCTATAAATATACAAGGTCATACCTCCAACAAAAAAGCAAATACACCAAAAAGCTTTTGAGCATAGTAAAGGTGAGTAGAGATATAGCCAAAAAAGGTAAGAGGGCTGGAGGGAGGGTAACCAGGACTGCAACAGTGAATACACTCGAACATCTACAATTATGGTAAGTGTACACAACTGTACTATGTTCTTCGTGTTTCACTGTTGCAGTCATCACATTTGGGTAGATTCCCAAAGCTAAGGATGGGAGGAAGAATTTAGACAGCATTAGGACCAGCTATACGGCCCTGCAAGACTGCAGTGGCAAAACCAGCTCTGGATCTAGAGAAAATTGGCAGATGGTAATGCTTGGTGAAACTATGTACAGAACTCCATGTAGCAGCTTCTAGGATGTCCCCTGGGTAGGGACACCTCTGAGAAAGGTTCTGTGAGGTAGATGCAGCCCTGGTTGAGTGGGGTATGATCCCCTGTGGGATAGGTTTTCCATGGTGCTCGTAGCAGAAATGAATGCAATGGCCTATCCATCTGGAAATGGTTTGCTTTGAAACAGCCTTCCCCTCTGCCCCTGCAGCAAATGCCACCAGGAGTTATTCAGATTTCCTTTGAGGTTTAGTCCTGTCCAAATAAAATCTAAGTTGTCTGTGCACATCTAATGAGTGCAGTATCCGTTCCCCTTTGTTCTGTGAATTAGGAAAGAAGGTTGGCAAATGAATGGACTGATTAAGGGCCACACTGGATACCACCTTGGGCATGAAGGAGTGATTGGTCCTGATGGACACCCCTGTCCGCATGAAAGATGATGAAAGGCTACATTGCCATAAGGATCTGTAATCCAGATACCCTTCTTGCTGAAGTGATTGCTAAAAGGAATTTTAAGTCTGCAGTAGCAGCTGGCTCGAAAGGGGGAAGAGTGAGCTTCCCAAACACAAAATTAAGGTCCCAGGCTGGAGTTGGAGCTCTCCTGGGTGGTCATCAGTTTTTGGCCCCTCTGGAGGAAAGTACAGTTTTGTACCTACCATAAATGTAGATGTCTGAGTGTTCACCCTGCTGCAGTCATCACACTTGGGTTATCCTGCTGTCAGGTGGTCCCGTAGTCGGCCTGAGTTACAAAGTCTTGGTCCGGCGTCGGTTGCTATTGCTTCTTCCCTGATGTCAGCGCGCCAGGGGTATACAAGAGGCATCAGACTCCATTTTCTTCAGTTTTTCTTGCCCCAGATGTCAGGTGCCCCCAATAGATAGGCTATAGCTATATAAAAAAGTACATATAAAAATAAAATACCTTCACGCACAAGCAAATACACCACAGAGCTTGTATATGATAGAATGGTTCAGAGGGGATGGAGGGAGGGTAACCTGGACTGCAGCAGGGTGAAGACTTGAACATCTACATTTATGGTAGGTACAAAACTGTACTATGTTTATCGTGTTACCCTGCTGCAGTCATCACACTTGGGTTGAATCCCAAAGCTAAGGATGGGTGGTGGAGTTAAACAGGGTTAGAAGAAGCTAGTAAGCCCTGCAAAACTGCAGTGGCAAAACCAGCTCTAGTCTTAGAATATAGAGGTAAGTGATAATGTTTGGCGAAGGTATGTACTGAACTCAAAGTTGCAGCTTCCAGAATATCCTTGGTTGGCACCCCCCTGAGAAAGGCTGCTGATGTAGCTGTAGCTCTGGTGGAGTGGGACCTAATGTTAGCAGGTACCGGTTTCCCATGATTAGTGTAGCAGAAACGTATGCAATGTCCTACTCATTTTGAAATGGTCTTTTTTGAGATGGCTTTTCCTTGTGATCCTGCAGCACAGGCTACAAAGAGCTGTTCAGATTTTCTGAAAGCCTTGGTTTTATCCAAGTAGTAACGTAATTGCCTGTGAATGTCCAAAGAGTGCAGGAGTCTTTCTGCTTTATTCTGGGGATTTGGGAAAAAGGTGGGCAAACGAATGGTTTGGTTTAGGGCCACACTGGATACCATCTTTGGCATAGAGGAAGGGTTAGTTCGTAGAGAGATTCTGTCGATGAAAAATGAGGAAAGGCTCCACTGCCATTAGTGCCTGTAGCTCTGAGACTCTTCTAGCTGAAGTTATTGCTAGTAGCAGGGCAGTTTTCCATAAAAGAAATTTTAAATCAGCTGAAAAAGCTGGTTCAAATGGTGGCAGTGTAAGCTTTTCTAGAACAAAGTTGAGATCCCAAGTAGGTGTTGGTGCTCTCCTGGGCAGTCTTATGTTCTTAGCCCCACTGAGGTACTGTCTTAGGATTGGATGTGAAAATAAAGGAGGATCCGTGTTGTAATGAGCTGAAACTGCTGCGGCGTGGATCTTAGATGAAAAGGAAAGTCCTTTGTGCAACATCTCAGTTAAATATTGTAGGATCTGAGGAATGTTTGGATCAAGGGGATTTTGGCCTTTAGCCTGGTTCCAGGCGCAAAATCTTTTCCATTTGTCTGAACAGGTTTTCCTGGTGCTGGGCCTCGGCCTACAGAATGACATCCATAACAGCTTTGGATAGAGGTGTTGGCTGGTTGTTTAGGATAGATGTGTTGGCTGGTTGTTTAGGTAATAAGCCATGCAGCCAGGTTTAAAGTCTTGAGCTGGCTGTGTAGAATCTGATTGTCTCGCTGGGTGAGCAGGTGAGGAATTTGTGGTAAAATTCCATGGTGGGCAGTGGGCCATGTTCCTTAGAATTGGATACCAGTGCTGGCTTGGCCAGTCTGGTGCAATGAGTATCATTTGTGGCCTCTCTAATCTGACTTTCAGCAGTACCTTTGCTAGAAGAGGCAGTGGAGGAAAGGCATACACTGTTAATGTTTTCCAACTGAATGAGAGGGCGTCCACTTTCCAAGCTTGTGGATGGAATGTCCTTGTGCAAAATTTCTGAAGTTGGTAGTTTTGGGGGTTGGCAAACAGATGTCTGGGCGATCCCATTTTTGAGTTATCATTGCAAATACTTGTGGATCTAGTTTCCACTCGTGGGGATCCATGATGTTTCTGCTTAGGTTGTCTGCCAATGTGTTTTTCTTTCCTGGCAGGAATTGTGCTTGTAATTGAAATTGGTAAGACAGTGCTGTGTTACACAAGGTCATTGCTTGCCTGCATAGAGGGTACGAATGTGTGCCCCCTTGCTTGTTTATGTACCACATTACTGTGGTATTGTCCATCTTTATTATTAGTTGTCCTGGGTGTAAGAGGTCCTTGAAAGCTGTTAGAGCATTCTGTACTGCTAGCATTTCTTTTGATTGATATGCAGATGCATTTGATCTGTAGTCCATTTGCTCTGAATGCACTGTCCTGCCATGTGTGCTCCCCAGGCACAGTCCGATGCATCTGTTAAGGTGAAAGGCTGACCCTTGTTGAGGTGACATGCCTGTGCCCACCATAGAAACTTCTGTTGAAGGCAGGGAATGAGTGGTATTGTTTCCAAGCTGTGGCTGTGCTGAGTCCATACACTTTTCAGGTACCATTGTAATTTCCTCATATGCAGTTTTGCAAATGGTATTAGTAGTATGCAAGATGCCATGAATCCCAAGGCCTGCAGAAATTTTCTTGCAGGGAGTTGGGTCTTTGTTGCCATTATTTTGAAGTATTGAGTCAGCTGTTGTTGCTCGTTTGGCATGAGATAAGCCATCTGGGCCATTGTATTCAAGTTGGCACCCAGGAATATTATGTTTTGTGAGGGCACTAGTTTTCTTTTCGTTTACTTTGTACCCTAGGCAACTTAGAAGGTGTCTGACAAATGCCAGATGCTTTAAAAGAATGTCCTTGCTTTCTGCTTGAATAAGGCAGTCGTCCAGGTATGGGTATATTTGAATTCCTCTTTGTCTGCAGTATGCAATTACTGGTGCCACGCATTTTGTGAAGACCCTGGGCACAGTAGATAAGCCAAAGGGCAGTGCAAAGTACTGGTAATGGGTTGAACCTGCAATGAAGCGGAGGTATCTTCTGCAATTTTGTCTGATAGGGACATGCATATGCCTCGAGGTCCAACGTTACTAGCCAAGCATTCTTGCCCAGCATGGGAAGAAGCTGCTGTAGTGTTAGCATCTTGAATTTTGGTACTTGTAGATAGGTGTTCAGAATTGAAAGATCCGGAATGGGTCTCCACGCTTTGTCTTTTCTTGTGACTAGAAAGAGTCTAGTAAAATCCTTGTCCTTGCTCCTGTGTAGGTACCTGTTGAATGGCTCTCACGTCCATGAGCCTGCTCAGAGGCGATCTGTGCCTGACGTATAAAGCCATGTCCAACCCGGAATTAATGGACATGCTGCACCTCAGAAAATCCAAGTCCCATCGAGCTACGCGCTCAAGAGACTTGACCCTCAGCACTGAAATAAATAGGACATGCTGGAGGGACAGATTCATAACCCAGAGGCTCCATTCACTCTGGAATAAAATCCCAGTACAGGTTAGGCAGAGTCCCTCATTGCCTCTCTTTAAGAGGAATCTTGATGAGTGGATGGGAGATCGCAGGTTTACCCCGGGTATCACTTCTGTGTCACTGTTAGACAAATGCACAGTATA
Organism: Protopterus annectens; assembly: GCF_019279795.1. NCBI lineage: Eukaryota > Metazoa > Chordata > Ceratodontiformes > Protopteridae > Protopterus > Protopterus annectens. The sequence continues at coordinate 617,115,915 of NC_056733.1, forward strand.
CTAACCTTGAAAAAGGGCATAGCAAAATTCATTTAAAATGGGTGGAGAAAGCCAAACGCGTAGGCGCCTCACTGAAAACCGGAGAACCGGCAACAGGCCCAGCAGAGGCCTCGGAGTCTGGCTTGTTCCTAGGCTGCCTGTCCTTATCCTTGCGTTTTTTTATGCATGCCGGTCGTCGGCTGCTCCGACGGCATGATATAATTAAATTTCCTACCAAAGTAATGTTGTGCGAAGTCAAAACGGCATTTGATAGTTCATTTATTAAACCTAGCACATAACTGACAACCTGTGACGTCGTGGTCTGGGCCTAGGCAAGGAATACAATAAGAATGCAAGTCCTTATGAGGTATTTGCTTCCTACAAGAAATGCAATTGTTAACTTTTTCTGACATCGGACTGAGGCAAAGAAAAGGTTCCCCAATGGGGTACTTAGCTTTATTGAAGACTTCGGACTAAAATTTGATTCGGAAATCTCAGGTGTCGGCAAACAGGCACTTGTGAACTGCTTCTGCTTTGGGCACCACGCGGCAAGAAAGACTGAAGAAAATGGCGTTGGATGCCTCATATACCCCTAGCATGCAGACGTCAGGGAAGAAGCAATAGCAACAGACGCCGGACCAAGATTTTGGAACTCAGGCCAACTGCGGGACCGCCTGACGGCAGGATAACCCAAGTGTGATGACTGCAGCAGGGTAGCACGATGAAAATCTACTTGAGCAGTGGATGAGAGAAAAGGGGAGGTTCTGTGTTACAATGAGCTGAAATGGCTGAGGTGTGAATTTTGATGGAGGAGAAGGACAGGCCCTTGTGAAGCATCTCAGTTAAGTATTGTAAAATCTGTGGTAAATTGGGCACTGCTGTGCTCATCCCTTGAGATTGGTTCCAGGCACAGAATCTTTATCATTTTTCAGCATAAGATTTTCTAGTAATAGGCCTCCTTGCCTCTAAAATATCCATCACTGGTTTACTGAGGAATGGCAAAGGAGAGATTAGGTAATTAGCCAGGCTGCTAGGTTCAGTGTTTGAAGCTGGGGGTGCAGAACCCGGTTCTCCTGCTGAGATGACAGGGTAGGAGTCTGAGGCAGGTGCCATGGGGCCAACAGTGACACTGCGCAAGAGGGGGTACACCAGTGTTGGCGTGGCCAGTCTGGTGCAATCAAAATCATTTTTGGTTTGTCTTGTGTGATCTTTAGTAGTACTTTGGAGAGCAGAGGCAGAGAAGGAAAGGCATAAACTGATAGGTTTTTCCAGGTGAAGGACAGAGCATCACCTTCCAAGCTTGTTTGCGGGGAGTCCTTGTGCAAAATTTGTCCAATTAATAGTTCTGGGGGGGAGGCAAATGGGTCTATATCTGGGCTCCCCCATTTGCTTGTCAACATGTTGAAAATCCTTGGTTACAGTTTCCACTCATGTGGGTCCATGAGGTTTCTGCTTAGTTCATCTGCCAGTGTACTTGGTTTTCATGGCAGGAATTGAACTTGTAAATGCACTTGGTAGCTCAGGGCTGTGTTCCACAATCCAATGGCTGGTCTGCAGAGGGGGTAAGAATGTGTACCCCCCCCAGCTTGTTACATACCACATAACAGTGGTGTTGTCCATCTTTACCATTAATTGTCCTGGAAGACTGTGGTCCTTTAAGGCTGTCAGAGCATTCTGTACAGCTAACATTTCTTTTTGACTGATATGCAGGTGCATTTGACTTGGGTTCCATTTGCCCTGAAGGCACTTCCCTGCCAGGTGAGCCCCCCTTGCATAGTCTGATGCGTCTGTTAGGGTTTGGGCAGCAGGGGGTAGTGTGAATGGTAATCCCTTGTTTTGGTGGCAGGCCTCTGCCCACCAAAGGAACTCTAGGCGTAGGCAAGGTATAATAGGAATCACTGCTTCTAGATCCTGAGAATGTTGACACCATAGGCTTTTTAGATACTACTGTAGTTTCCTCATATGCAGTCTTACATATGGAATTAGAAGAATGCAGGAGGCCATGAACCCCAAGGCTTGTAGAATTTGCCTTGCAGATAGTGGGGTTTTTGTGGCCACTTGTTTGAAGTAGGTTGTCACATGAATTTGTTTCTCTGGCGTAAGGAAAGCCATCTGGGAAGTTGTATTCAAGCTTGCTCCCAGGAATATAATTTGTTGACAAGGCACCAGGTGTGATTTCTTTTCGTTTATGTTGTACCCCAGACAAGTTAGCACCCTTTGTACAAATGCCAGATAAAAGTACGTCCTGGCTTTCTGCCTGAATTAAGACAATCGTCCAGGTATGGGTATATTTGGATATTTCTTTGCCTGCAAAATGCAACAACCGGAACTAGGCACTTTGTGAATACCCTGGGTGCAGTAGAGAAGCCAAAAGGCAGTGCAGAGAACTGACAGTGCGTGTAGCCTGCTTTGAAGCGAAAGTATCTTCTGCAAGATTGCCTGATTGGGATGTGCAGACGTCTTTCCCTAGCATAGGGAGCAACTGGTGAAGAGTCAGCATCTTGAATTTTCGAATCACCAAAAAGGTGTTTAGAGCAGACCGGTCCAGGATAGGACGCCATGAATGGTCTTTTCTGGGTACCAGGAAAAGTCTTGAGTAGAAACCTTGCCCCTTTTCCTTTACCAAATGAATAGCCCCCATGCTTGAGAGAAAGTACTTGCTTTTGGGCCTCTGACCACTGACTTGGGGGTAGATCTGGCCACCCGCTTGGTGTTGGTAACGTGTGGAAGTGAAATCTCTCTCTGGGACACTATTTAAAACCCATTTGTCCTAGGTAATGAGCCCCCAGTTCTTTGCATGAAGAGCAATCTTTTCCCCCCAAAGGGGCAGTCAGTTGAGAAGTGCTTGACAGTTTTAAAAAGAAGTCATTGAGACAATTTACGATAAGGGGGAGTTTTACTACCCCCAGATTTGGAGGTGGAGGCCCTCCACTGCTTATTCCTGTACGTACCCTGGGGCTAAAGCCTGGGAGCTCTGCTGGATCTGGGTTTGGACTGAGGTCTGGAAGAGGCAGGAAAGGACCAATTCTTGGAAGGCCAATGCCTACTAAACCTTGGAGGTTGTACTTGTATAAAATCTTTAACAGTTTGCATAGATTTAGCTTTTTCCTCCATCTTTTTAAGAACTTCTTCTGCCTTGTTGCCAAACAGGCGGTCCTGGTTTAAGGGAGCATCCAGTAATTTCACTTTAACATGATATGGCAAGGATTGCCCCTTAAGCCAAGCATGCCTTCTAAGTACAGACCCAGTTATAGCAGCCCTGCAAGATGCCTATAGTGAATCAAAATCACATTGCAATGTTTTCCAACTTGTTCAGCTGAATGCAGTAAATCCTGTAAATCCTTATTTTCAGCACAATTAGGAATCAATATAATTTTCTGTTTAATACAATAATATGCTGCTGATACTTCAACATATGAAACTGGCAGTTTAAGGCCCTAATGACCAAAGTTGCAAAAGTGTATACCTTCTTACCCCATCTATCCAGCACCCTGGAGTCTCTTATCAGAAGAGGTAGGGTTTTTGGCAGTAGTAGCTTTAATGCCCTTGGGTCCCTGTGAAATGGTCTCAGGATCTGCAGTAGGATTTTTAAGAAAGAATCTATTAGAGTCAGGGACCCTGTATTATCCATCAGGTTTTTCTGGGAGCAGGAGGAAGAGAGTCAGGGGCCAAACTAGATTCCAAAAAGGCATCAACAATGTCTATTACAGGAGGTATGGCTAAAGGCCTGTGCTGGGGCAAGAGTAAGAAATCCCTAAGCCTCTTTCTAGAATAAGAGAAATCCTGACTTTCCCAACGAAAATGCTCCCTGAGGGTATGCACGGTTTCACCAAAAGAAAAATACTCTGGGGGGGGGAGGGTGCAGAGGGAATAGAGCTCTCAGCATCAGAATCCTCACAGGCAGATAAGAGTAAATCCTGGTCAGAGGAAACAGAAATTCAGAATCCTGATCAGATGTATCATAAGCAAACAGTCCTAGGTCTCTTACAGGGGGAAGGTTGGCTTCCCCCGATTAAAGTAATGAGGTCTTCAGCCATTCTTATTTGTTTTTTAGGCATAGAGGCCTGGCCATGTGGTCTGGGCGTCAGTTTTCTAGGCATGGTTCGTGTTTTAGGCCTTGAAGAAGAAGATGGCGTCCGTTAATACACCCTCAGAAGCCGGTGCCTGCACAGTGGCTCCAGACCCATCCAAGGTAAAGACATCCGCATGTTCCACAGTTTAAGCATCTCGCGGCATACTGGACCTCTGAATGGGTCTCAATAGACTCCTGCGAATCTGAAGAAGCGGGTATCAGGGGCTGCGAAAGCGCCTCACTGAGTACTGGCGAAATGGCGACTGGCTTAGAAGCGTCGTCGGCAGCTTTGGACCTAGACGGCCTGTCTCTCTGCGTTTTTTCGGAATGTCGGTAGTCAGATGGCTTACCAAAGACATATCGGGATAATTGAACCAAGCAACAACATATTTAGAAGCGTAAATATACAGACTGACAGTTCATGGTTTAAATAAGGCACAAAACCGACTGAGGTACGTCGTGGTCAGGGCCTAGGCAAGGAATACAGTATGAATGAAAATCTTTGAGGTATTTGCTTTCCACAAGTAATGCAATTATTTACTTTTACTGACATCGGTTTAGAGCAAGAAAAAGTTTCCCCAACGGGGTACTTAGCTTTTAGTTGAAGACTTCGGTTCTGAAACTCGAAAACGAAAATTTCAGGAGTCGGCCAACCGGCACTTGAACTGCTTCTGCTTCGGGCACCGCATGGCAAGAAAGACTGATGTAATGGCGTCGGCTGCATGTTTTATACCCCTGACAACCTGACGTCACGGAAGAAGGGACAGCAACTGACGCAGGACCCAAGACTTTGTTAATCAGGCTGACTAAGGGATACTGCAAGCAGATAACCCAAATGTGATGACAAACAGTGAAACACGAAGATCATCTCCACTTAGTGGAATACACTTTTCCAGTTGAAAACTCTTGAGAAGAAAACAAGATGAGAAATACGACCTGGGAAAGCTTATTTCTCACCATCAATGGAACTAGAGAAACCAAGTGGTTAACTTGAGGGACTGAAGATTGGGGGATCCAGACCTGTTGTATGAGAAATGAGATCTGGAATGTGATCCAGTACCGAAGGTTACTTCAAGAGATGCCAATGGAAGGGAACCACACCTGATGAGCCCAGAAAGGTGCTAGTAGGATCATAGTCACTCTGCAGTGTTCTACCTTCTGGAGAAACTTTACAGACAGGGGGGTAAGCAAACGGGAGTCTCTGTGGGGAAAAGTGTGTCTCTGTGTGACTGTCCCAGAGGGGAAACTAAGGCGTAAAGTACAGTTTTGTACCTACCATAAATGTAGATGTTCAAGGATCCACATTGCTGCAGTCCTAACTATTCCCCAGATGTCAGAAGACCCTAAAAAGACAAGGCCAAAACCAAAACACACCAAACATACCTGCACCAAAAATATATACAATATATACAAAGGTACCAGAATATAATCCAATGTGGATCCTCGAACATCTACATTTATGGTAGGTACAAAACTGTACTATGTTCTTCATTCCTCATTGCTGCAGTCCGAATCCCAAAGCAGAGGTAAGGGAGGCTGGCAAATCATAAGGAAGCAGGAGCTGATAACATGCCATGCAAAATAGCTGTGGCAAAACCAGCCCTAGACTTAGAGTAGAGAGGAAGGTAAATATCCTTAGTTGCCACCCCTTAGAAATGCTGTTGAAGTGGCAGTAGCCCTAGTGGAATGAGGCCTAATCCCAGCTGGAATCTCCTTGCCATGATGGGAATAACAAAATGCAATGCAGAACCCAATCCACCTAGAAATAGTTTGTTTTGACACAGGCTTGCCCTAAGCAAAAGAAACAAACAACTGCTGAGACTGCCTAAAATCCTTAGTCCTGCTTAAATAATAACGCAATTGCCTGTGTACATCTAAAGTGTGCAAAATCTTTTCCCCTTTATTTTGGGGATCTGCATAGAAAGTAGGCAAATGAATAGTTTGGTTTAAAGCCACACTAGAAACCACCTTAGGCATAAAGGAAGGATTAAATGATACCCTATCCTTATGAAAAATCAAAAGGCTCAACCGCCATAAGGGCCTGTAACTCAGAAACCCTTCTTGCAGAAGTAATGGCCAACAAAAGCAGTCTTCCATGACAAGTATTTCAGTTCAGCAGTAGCGAGTAAGTTTCTCCAACACAAAATTGAGATCCCAAGCAGGAGTAGGAGCTCGGTCTTATATTCTTTGCCCCTCTAAGAAATTGCTTGAACAAAGGATGTGAAAACAATGGTGGGTCACAATCATAGTGAGCTGAAATTGCTGCAGCATGAATCTTAATGGAAGAGAAAGACAAACCTTTGTCCAATAACTCAGTAAGATATTGAAGAGCCACACTCAAATTAAAATCTCCAAATTCTTTGCTGCAGTCCAAAATAAAAATCTCTTCCATTTTTCTCTTGTACTAGGTCTTCTGGCTTCCATAATCACATTTAAAACTTGTTGAGGAAGTTGAGACCTGCTGTCTTTCAAAACAGAATATGCCAGGCTGTTAGATGAAGAGAGTGAAGCTTGACATTGAGCAGACCTTCTGAGACAACAGATGTGGAATCAAGGGTAAAGGCCATGGAGGCTTCCTTACCAGACTCCTCAGTAATGGGTACCAGTGCTGCCGAGGCCAATCTGGAGCTATTAAAATCATCCTTGGCTTGTCTTGTCTGACCTTTAGAAGCACCTTTGGGAGAAGAGGAAGAGGTGGAAAAGCATACACATGAAGATTTTTCCAACTGAAAGAAAGAGCATCCACTTTCCAAGCTGTGTGATGAAATCCCTTCAAAACTTTGGCAGCTGGTGGTTTAGTGGAGAAGCGAACAGATCTATGTCTGGAGTTCCCCATGACACTGTCAATTTTTGAAATACATGAAGATCCAGTTTGGGATCCATGATTTGCCTGCTTAACACATCTGCTAAGGAGTTCTGTGCTCCGGCAGAAACCTTGCCTGAAGAGTTAGTTGCAAGCTGCCATAAAATCATTGCTTGCCTGCACAATGGGTAAGAATGTGTTCCTCCTTGTTTGTTGATGTACCACATGACAGTTGTGTTGTCTGTTAGAATCAACACCTGCCCTGGAAGAAGTAACTCCTTGAAAGCCATTAATGCAAACTGCACTGCTAACATCTCTTTCATGTTGATATGTAGATGCTGTAGTCTTGTCTTGTATCCATTTTCCATCTAGATGAGCTCCCCAAGCAATGTCTGAGGCATCTGTCGTTCAGAGAGTCCCTTGTTTAGGTGACATTCCTGAGCCCACCACAAAAATTCCTTTTGAATGCAAGGTATTATTTGAATGACAGTGTCCAAATCCTGGCAGTGCTGTGTCCATAGATTTTTGAGATACCATTGTAGCTTCCTCATATGCAATTTGGCATTGGGAAGCACCAGAATACAAGATGCCATGAACCCTAAGGCTTGAAGGACTGTCCTTGCAGTCAGCCCGGACTGAAGAGATAGTTGATGGAAGTAACTGGATAGATTCTTTTGTTTGTCCAAGGCCATCTGGGCTGCTGTATTCAGTCTCACACCCAGAAAGCACATGTCTTGAGAGGGTACTAGACTGGACTTTATTTCGTTCACAGAATACCCTAGGCATCTTAGCACTGCTATAACATATTCCAAATGCTGTAGAAGGCCTTCCTTTTCTTGAGCCAGAATCAGGCAGTCGTCCAAGTAAGGATATATTTGAATTCCTTTTAGCCTGAAGTAAGCTATCACTGGAGCCAGAACCTTTGTGAATAGGCAATGCAGAGAACTGATAATGAGAATTTCCAGCAGATACTTCCTGCAACTTAGCCTTATAGGCACATGAAGGTAAGCTTCCTTGAGATCTAAAGTTACCATCCAGTGATCTTTGCCCAGCAGAGGTAAAAGCTGTTGTAACGTCAACATTTTGAACTTGGGAATGTCCAGATAAGTGTTGAGGATAGATAAATCCAGAATTGGTCTAGGCCCCTTCTGGCACAGGAACTGACTGAATGGCTCCTATTTGGAGCAACAGAGAAATTTGCTTGTGAGCCTCTGTTCTTTGTAGAGGAGGAATGTCTGGCATGCCTTTGAAAGGAGGCAAGGTATGGAAATAAAACCTGTAACCATGGTGAATGATATCCAGAACCCATCTGTCTTGGGTAATTAAATCCCAATTTTCTTTGAAAAGAGACAGCCTTCCTCCCAGAGGTGCTGCCAGGCGAGAATGTACTGGCAGCTGAAAAGGCAGGTCCATTGGGTCAAGGACTGACCCCTGCCCTCACCAGAAGCCTGAGCAGGTGAACTCCTGTCCTAGGCCTAAAAGAACCTTGAGCTCTGCCCCTACCACGCCTAGACCTACCCCTAGACTGGGAATCATAAGCAGGATAAGTCCACCCCTTAGTAGGCCAATTTCTACTAAACTTGGAGGCTGCACCTGCAAAAATCTTTAACAGTCTGCATAGACTTAGCCTTGTCCTCCATTTTCTTTAAAACTGCTTCAACAGGCGAACCAAACAACACATCAGACTGTAAAGGAGCATCCAAAATCCTTGTCTTAACATGCTCAGCTAAGTTCTGATCTCTCAACCAGGCAGAACAGAACCAGTGGCAGCCACCCTCGAGGAGGCCTGCACAGCATCAAAACCACACTGCAAGGAATGTTTACCCACCTGTTCAGACACATGAACTAAATCCTGCAACTCTTTACACTCAATACCTTCTGCCAGAGCATCCACCTTAGATTTCAATTGTGAAAGGAGGTAATTCTGATATTTTAACATGTGAAACTGACAATTCAATGCCCTCATGGCTAAAGTGGAAGAAGTATACACTTTCTTTCCCCATCTATCCAAAGCCCTTGCCTCTTTATCAGGAGGAACAGGATTTTTAACCACAGAAGCCTTCACACCTTTAGGCCCCTGAGAGACAGTTTCGGGTCTGCCCTAGGACTCTTAAAAGATACTTATGAGCTTCAGGCACCCTATAGTACCTATCCGGTTTAACTGGTGCAGGAGGCAAAGAATCAGGATTCAGGGAAGCCTCTGCAAAACATCTTCCACCACATTGAGGTATAGCTAAAGGCCTATGCTGGGGTAAAAACAAGAATTCCCTAAGCCTCTTCCTGGAATCAGAGAAATCTTGACCTTCCCATTTAAAATGCTCCCTCATGGAATGCAGAGTCTCTGAAAAGAAAAATCCTCAGGAGGAGAAGCTGAAGGAGTAGAATCATCCACATCAGAATCAGAATAAGGAGGATACTCCTGCAAGTCTTCAGCAAGACTCAGAAGCCTCCGAACAGTGCTCAAAACTCTCAAACTCAGGTTCCACCCTAGGTCTCTTATCAGGAGGGCATAGAACCTCTAATCATAGTAATCAAATCCTCTGCCATTTTAAGCATATGTTTCTTAGGCAAAGACCCTGAAACACTAGGAGAAACCCCACTGAAGCTACACTAGGCCTGCCTCTCAAAGAAGCCTTGGAAACAGAGGGGAGGCTCTAACCACCTTAGGAAGAGAGGGAAGAACAGCCACCTGAGAAGCCCCTCAGCCTGGCCTACTTCCTGAGAGGATACATCCTGTAACAATAAAGTCTCTCCCTGAGACTCCAAAGAAACACCAGCCAGAACCTCGGGTTCCACTTTATAATTACAACGCTTCCCAAACACTAACCTGGCACAGTCTAACCTTCTCTTAATAGTCCCTAAACAAGGTATACACAAAGTATGGTAATCCCTATGAGGTATCTGTTTCCCACAAGAAATACAGTTATTCACTTTTTCTGACATCCGGTTAAATACTGAGGCAAGAAAAACCAAAATATTGACTTCAGAAACTTCTGCATCAGACCATGCGCAAAAAGACTGACAGCGGACTACCCAATAGTTAGGACTGCAGCAATGTGGAATGAAGAACATCAGCTGTTGCACTTGGTGTTAACAGGCAGGCAAACAGGTAGCAATATGGAATGTAGCAGTACGGAAAATCCAAGCTGCAACTCTTGGATTTAGAGACCACTCCTGAAGAAGCAGACTACTCTTTTTAAGGCTGTTGGCCAGAATGTTGGGACTTCCCTGGGATGTGCATTGCAAATAGAAACCATAGAGATAAAAATCGCCCACTGCCATAGGCTCATGGCCTCTTGACAAAGGATAAGAATGCATTTCCTCCTGCTTGTTGAGATCAGAGACAACTGACATTGTCCATGTGTATCGTAATCAATTGCCATGTAGCTTAGGAGTTTCAAAATTGAGTGAGATGCAGCTTTCAAGAGCTCAAGCACGAACCATGCCTGAGCAAGAAGGCTTATGAGACTGGAGCGCAGGAGCCTGGCAATTTGGCTGACTATACCCAAGTGGCAACCTATAAACTAACATCTGAGCAAGTTGTATGTAGGATAAACTTTAGATAACTGACCATAATGCTTAAGTGGTCACACAGACGGAGTGAGGTATCCCTGGCTGTGGTCAATAATGCTCTTGTGGAGGCGGGAAGGGACCAATCGTTCAGGAAAGGGAAGACCCAGAACAATTGCAACTGAAGCCAGGCTGCCACCACTGTCATGCACGTGATCACAATGAACAGCAAGGTCCTGAAACCATAGTGATCAGTCCCTAGCCGGAAGCGAAGAATCCTCACAGAGGCCTCTCTATCTTTATATGACAGTAGGTGTCCTTGAGTTCTGCTGGGGTGCCTTCTGTGCTAAGTCTGCATGTCCTCCCTGTGGTCGCATGGGTTTCCTCCCACATCCCAAAGACATGCTGTAGGTGGATTGGACACTCCAAATTGGCCCTAGGTGTGTGTGTGTGTGTGTGTGTGTGTGTGTGTGTGTGTATGCCTTCTGTGGAAGGTTGGGTGCCAGGCTGGCAACTCGACACTGTAAAACTCCACTGCCAATTATGAGCGGACAGTCCAAATGCTGTGGCAACCCCTAACCGGGAAAAGCCAAAAGAAAAAGAAGGTGTCCTTGAGTTCTATTGAGCACATCCAATCACTCATCCGCTGCAGAGGTAAAATGGACTGCACCAAAACCATCTGGAACTGGTCCATTTCACAAAAGGATACAGTCTGCTTAAATCTGGATTAGGCCTGAAATCTTTCTTTGGTACCAAAAAAGGAATCCAATACACCCTGGATCCTCGTTGGTCTGGTGGAATCTCTTGGATGATTGGGAGCAACTTGTGAATCTGCAATGCTGCTTGCAGTCTGATATGGTGAACATCTGGAAGACTTTGGAGTAACTCTGGAACAAAACTTTGGGATTTCTAAAAAAGAAAAAGGAGTATTATAGCTTCTGGATAGGACTATACCCATGCGTCTGACAGGATGACCTCCCAAGCTTCTGGGTGAAGGGCAAAGGGACCCCCGACTGCATCCAGAGCAGGACAGTTGGGCATTCAGGGCCAATGAAAGGGCCCACCAGAGAAATCTCCACAGAAACATTGACCTGGAGTACAGCCCCTTCCCCACAGGCACAGTCCATTACGGTCCTCCCGAGCTCAGCAGAAACGCATTGACCAGACAGAACAGTACCCACTGACCGATGACCAGAAGGAAGAAGTAACCCGCAAGGGCTTGGAGGATCACTTCAATCAGGATGAACCTGTCTGCCAGTCTGAACCTGGGAGACTCAGAACCAGGGCTGGGAAGGTGACTACTCTGGCAGGGTAGATGGGGAAAAAGGGTAAGCTGTCCTACTGGAGAAGACCCTTTGAGCAAAAATGGGCTAGGAAGGCTTGGAGACCGTGATGTAGCCTTATTGGTGGCAATGTTGGTGCCAGGGCAACCAAAAGTCATGGGATCTTCAGGTCCAGCAAGTCTGAGGAAGAAGGACCTGGAAACAAAAGAGGACCTTTTCTGTTTCAGCTTGGATGACTTGGGAGTCCTAAGACCCATGTTTTTTGGATCAGACCTTCAGGGCTGAGGAAGAAAAAGTGGCAGATGAAGGACCACTGGGAAGAAAGCCCTTGAGGGACTAACTTGGCCCGATGCTTGTTAATAGCCCTGGATCTAAAACCCTCATAAATGGAACATGAAGAGGTGAGCCACTCCCAATCAATACACACATTTGTCTTGTGTGTCATGTGATGGCAATTTATGCCCACAGGCAACATTTTCAAAACCTTTTCTCCATATCCAACTACAGAACACCATCGTTACGTATCAAAAAAACTACCATTATATTACCCCACTATTATACTTTACTTGTACTATGATACACTCAAAATCTAGACTTAGTATAAAAATGAGCAAAGGAGGGAAGCCAGTTAACATACACCCAAGAGCTAGAGCAAAAGGCAGGAAGACAGTAGCATACTCCTAATAGTTACCTATCACAAACCACATTCAACTATGCTAACACAAACAGGGCAAGGGAAGCACAAAGAAAATACACTAAATTTTGAAAGGATATGGCAACTTTGAAGGATGAAGGAACTGTCCGATGTCATATCAGATTGCTTATATTCTATAATGCAACTATGTTGTTGCTGTGGATGGTGATCACAATGAGAGAGTCAATCTGTACAGTAAGCAGTACTTGCATCCAACACATTGGTGCAAACTGCCCTCCAATTGTGACCAAGCACAACTGCTCACATCTCTGCAACACTGCCCCCCCCCCCCCAAAAAAAAAATGCAGTTAAGAGCTGTCCATGGTGAGAGGAAGCTGGAAAGAACTACCCAGTAAAGTTGGAAATACATAACCACCCATGGAGAGAAGCAAGGCATGCTTTTGGAAACCACATGCTCAAGACTGGGGACTGGAAAAGTACAGTTGTGTACACTTACTATAAATGTAGATGTCTGAGTGTATTCACTGTTGCAGTCATTACACATTTGGGTAATCTGCTGGCAGGTTGCCCTCAGTCGGCCTGATTAACAATGTCTTGGGTCCTGCGTCGGTTGCTGTCCCTTCTTCCATGATGTCAGGTCGTCAGGGGTATAAAACATGCAGCTGACGTCATTACATTAGTTTTTCTTGCCCCAGATTTCATGTGCCCCCCAAATGGGGAGCAAATACAATTAAAAACACAAAAATTATACCTCCGACCAAAAGCAAATGCACCAAAAGGGCTTTTAAGCATAGTAAAAGAAATTAGAGGTATAGCCAGAGAAAAACAGGGGGCTGGAGGGTAACCAGGACTGCAACAGTGACTACACTGGAACATCTACATTTATGGCAAGTGTACACAACTGTACTATGTTCTTCGTGTTTCACTGTTGCAGTCATTACATTTGGGTAGATACCTAAAGCTATGTCTGGGTGCAGGGAATTATACAGCATTAGGATCAGCTAATAAAGACCTGCAGGACAGCAATGGAAAGCCAGCTCTGGATTTAGAGAAAAGTGGTAAATGGTAATGTTTGGTGAAAGTATGAACTGAGCTCCAGGTAGCAGCTTCTAGAATGCCCCTGGTAGGAACACCTCTGAGAAAGGCGGTTAAAGTAGATGCAGCCATGGTGGAATGGGATCTGATCCCCTGGGGGATAGTTTTTCCATGGTGCTTATAGCAGAAACAAATACAATGGCTTATCCATTTGGAAATGGTTTGTTGTGAAATAGCCTTTCCCTCTGCCCCTGCAGCAAATGCCACCAGCAGTTGTTCAGATTTTCTTTGCGATTTAGTCCTGTTTAAGTAAAATCTAAGTTGTCTGTGTACATCCAATGAATGCAAAATGCGCTCCCCCTTGTTCTGTGGACTGGGAAAGAAAGTTGGCAAATGAATGGTCTGATTAAGAGCCACACTGGATACCACCTCAGGCACGAAGGATGGATTTGTCCTGAGAGATACCCTGCCCGCATGAAAAATGATGAAAGGCTCCACTGCCATAAGAGCCTGTAACTCGGAAATCCTTCTAGCTTAAGTGACTGCTAAAAGGAAAGCTGTTTTCCAAGAGAGAAATTTTAAGTCTGCAGTAGCAGCTGGCTCGAAAGGAGGGAGAGTGAGTTTCTCCAATACAAAACTGAGGTCCCAGGCAGGGGTTGGAGCTCTCCTGGGTGGTTTTAAGTTTTTGGCCCCTCTGAGATACTGCTTTAGCAGAGGATGAGAGAAGAGGGGAGATTCCATGTTGTAATGAGCTGAAATGGCTGAGGCATGGATTTTTATGGAAGAAAAGGACAGGCCCTTGTGAAGCATCTCAGTTAAGTATTGCAAAATCTGAGGAATGTTGGGCACTGCTGTGCTTATCCCTTGAGATTGATTCCAGGTACAGAAGCTTTTCCATTTGTCAGCATAAGATTTTCTAGTACTAGGTCTTCTCGCCTCTAAAATGACATCCATCACAGGTTTGCTGAGGGATGCTAAGGGTGAATTTAGGTGATTAGCCACGCTGCAAAATTCTAAGTTTGGAGCTGAGTGTGCAGAGTTTGGTTGTTCTGCTGGAACAGTAAGTAAGGTGTCTGAGGCAGGTGCCATGTTGGAAGGTGTGACAGCGCAGGAGTGGGTACCAGTGTTGGCGAGGCCAGTCTGGAGCAATCAAAATCATTATTGGTTTGTCCTGTTTGACTTTTAGTAGAACTTTGGAGAGCAGAGGCAGAGGGGGAAAGGCATAGACTGATCGTTTTTTTCCAGCTGAAGGACAGAGCATCCACTTTCTAGGATTTTTTGAGATATTCTTGTGCAAAATTTGGCCAACTGATAGTTCTGGGGTGAGGCAAAAAGATCTATGCCTGGGCTCCCCCATTTGCGTGTCAGGTTGAAAAAGGACAGTTGTGACCTACCATAAATGTAGATGTTCGAGTATTCACTGTTGCAGTCATTACATTAGGGTTATCCTGTTGGCAGGTTACCAGCAGTCGGCCTGAATTCCAAAGTCCTGGTCCGGGGTCGGTTGCTGTCGCCACTTCCCTGACGTCAGTGTGCCAGGGGTATATAAGATGCAGCAGACGCCATTTGCTTCAGTTTTTTCTTGCCCCAGATGTCAGGTGCTCTCAAGAAGGTAGGCAATACATAATGTTTATAAAAACATACAGTGAAATAAAAACAGTACCTTCATCTACAAGCAAACACACCACATAGGTTGTATAGAATACAGAAGAATAGACAAGTCCCAGCAAAGAAAAGGGGGATGGAGGGAGGGTAACCTGGACTGCAACAGTGAATACACTTGAACATCTACATTTATGGTAGGTAGACAACTGTACTATGTTCATCGTGTTTCACTGTTGCAGTCATTACACTTGGGTTGAAACCCAAAGCTGAGGTAGGGCGGCTGGGTCTAAATAGGATTAGGAGTGGCTATGAGGCCCTGCAGAACTGCAGTGGCAAAGCCTGCTCTGGATTTAGAGTAAAGAGGTACGTGGTGATGCTTGGTAAAAGTGTGCACTGAACTCCAAGTTGCAGCCTCCAAAATTTCCTTGGTTGGTACTCCTCTGAGAAAGCTGCTGAAGTGGCTGCTGCCCTGGTAGAATGTGGCCTAATATTCTTAGGCACTGACTTGCCATGCTGTGCATAGCAGAAACGAATGCAGTGTCCTATCCATTTTGAAATAGTCTGCTTTGAGATAGCCTTTACTTGTGATCCTGCAGCATATGCTACAAACAGTTGCTCAGTTTTTCTGAAAGCTTTTGTTTTGTCCAAGTAGAAGCGTAGCTGCCTGTGTATGTCCAGTGAGTGCAGAAGTCTCTCCCCTTTATTCTGGGGATTTGGATAAAATGTTGGCAAATTAATGGTCTGGTTAAGAGCCACACTGGATACTACCTTTGGCATCAGTGTTGGGTTAGTCCTTAGGGAAACCCTGTCCGGATGAAAAATTATAAAAGGTTCCACTGCCACTAATGCTTGTAACTCTGAGACTCTTCTTGCTGAAGTTATTGCTAGGAGAAGAGCAGTTTTCCATGATAAGAATTTTATATCAGCTGTATTGGCTGGCTAAAAAGGAGGCAGTGTGAGCTTTTCCAAGACAAAGTTGAGGTCCCATGTAGGTATCGGTGCTTTCCTTGCGGGTCTTGTGTTTTTTGCCCCTCTGAGGTACCGTCTTAGCAGTGGATGTGAGAAAACAGGAGGTTCCGTATTGTAATGAGCTGAAATGGCAGAGGCATGGATCTTAATTGATGAGAAGGATAGGCCTTTATCCAGCATCTCAGTGAGGTATTGTAAAATCTGAGGAATACTTGGAACAAGCGGTTCAAGTCCTTGTGCTTGGTTCCAAGCACAGAATTTCTTCCATTTTTCTGCATAAGATTTCCTGGTGCTGGGCCTCCTGGCTTCCAAAATGACATCCACAACAGCTTTAGAGAGAGGAGTGTTCTGAGTGGCTATATTATTTGCCATGCAGCCAGATTTAAGGTTCTGAGTAGGCTGTGCAGGATCCGATTGTTTTGTTGAGTCAGAAGATGAGGAATTTGAGGTAAAGTCCAGGCTGGGCCTTGAGACAAGCTCTTTAGGATTGGGTACCAGTGCTGGCGTGGCCAGTCTGGGACAATCAGAATCATTTTTGACTTCTCTTGTCTGACTTTTAGGAGTACCTTGGGAAGGAGAGGCAGTGGTGGAAAGGCATAAACTGTTAGGGTTTTCCAGCTGAATGACAGAGCATCCATTTTCCATGCTTGTGAGTGATAAGTCCTTGTGCAGAATCTCTGTAGTTGGCAGTTGTGAGGGGAGGCAAAAAGATCTATGTCTGTTCATCCCCATTTCCTTGTTACCATGCTGAAGACCTGTGGATCTAGTTTCCACTCGTGAGGGTCCATGAGGTTTCTGCTTAGTTCGTCTGCCAGAGTATTTTTCTTTCCTGGCAGGAATTGTGCCTGCGGATGTATTTGATAGGTCAGTGCTGTGTTCCACAAAGTCATGTCTTGCCTGCAGAGGGGGTAGGAATGTGTGCCCCCTTGCTTGTTTATGTACCACATAACTGTAGTATTGTCCATCTTTAGCAATAGCTGTCCTGGATGTAGGAGATCCTTGAAAGCTGTCAGGGTATTCTGTACAGCTAGCATCTCTTTTTGATGGATATGAAGATGCATTTGGTCTGTGGGCCACATGCCTGGAATACATTTTCCTGCCATGTATGCCCCCCCAGGCATAATCCAATGCATCTGTTAGTGTCTGCCTGGCTGTGGGTAAAGTGAAAGGCTATCCCTTGTTGTGGTGACAGGCCAGTGCCCACCATCAAAACTCCTGCTGCAGGCAGGGAATACGAGCTATTTTTGTTTTCAGGCTGTGGCAATGTTAAGTCCAAACACTTGTTAGATACCACTGTAGCTTCCTCATATGCAGTCTTGCATATGGAATTAGCAGGATGCAGGATGCCATGAAGCCCAAAGCCTGCAGAATTTTTCTTGCAGGTAGCTGGGTCTTTGTTGCTATCATTTGAAAGTAATGAGTCAGTTGCCTTTGCTTGTCTGGCGTGAGATAAGCCATCTGGGCAGTTGTATTTAAGCTTGGACCCAGGAATATTACCTCTTGAGGGGGCACTAGTTTTGATTTCTTTTTGTTTACTGTGTACCCTAGGCAAATTAGTAATCTTTTTACAAACACCAGATGTTTTAGAAGAATGTCCTTGCTCTCTGCTTGAATAAGGCAGTCGTCCAAGTAGGAATATGTTTGAATTTCTTTTTGTCTGCAAAAAGCAATTACTGGTGCCAGGCATTTTGTGAAGACCCTCTGCGCAGTAGATAAGCCAAAGTGCAGTGCAGAGAATTGGTAATGCATTGAACCAGCTATAAATATGAGGTATCTTCTGCAAGTTTGTCTGATCGGGACATGCAGGTATGCCTCTGAGGTCCAAAGTAACTAGCCAAGCCTTCTTGCCAGGCATGGGTAGAAGTTGCTGCAGTGTCAACATTTTGAATTTTGGAACGTCCAGGAAAGTATTTAGAGTAGACCGGTCCAGTATTGGTCTCCAAGCGTTGTCCTTTCTGGGTACCAAGAAAAGTCGAGCAAAATCCTTGCCCCTGCTCTTCCTGTGGTACTTTTTGAATAGCCCTCATGTCCATGAGAGCAGTAATTTGTTTTTGTGCCTCTGCCCATTGATTGTGTGGCAGGTCTGGCATACCTTTTAGCATTGGTAGGGTGTGAAAGTGGAACCTGTAACCCTGAGAAACAATATTCAGTACCCATTTGTCCTGAGTGATAGTGTGCCAATTTTGTGAGTAAAGTGCAAGTTTTCCCCCTAAGGGTGCTGTCAAAAGGTAAGTGCTTGGCATAAGTAAAGGAAAGTAATTGGGACTGTTTCCTATAAGGTTGTGATTTGTCTTCTCTGCCTTTGGGGGCTGATGCACCTCACTGTTTAGGTATGTATGAGCCTTGGGGCTGAGATCTTGCCTCTTGGGCATTTGTATCTGCCTCTTTGTGGCCTGTCTGACACTGGAAAGGACTAATTTTTTGAAGGTCAATTCCTGCTAAATCTGGGTGGCTGAACCTGTAAGAAATCCTTTACTGTCTGCAGTGATTTTGCTTTATCCTCCATTTTCTTTAACACCTCTTCTGCCTTAACACCAAACAAAGTATCATGCAGTAATGGAGCATCCAGTAATTTTGCTTTAACATGATCAGGTAAACTTTGTCCTTTTAACCAAGCATGCCTTCGAATGACAGAACCAGGCTCTGCAAGAAGCCTCTAATGAATCAAAACCACATTGCAAAGTATGCTTTCCCACTTGTTCAGCTGCATGCAATAAATCCTGCATTTCCTTATTTTCATGACATTCTGAGCTTGTAAGCATTTTCTGTTTTAGCAAAGACATTATGTATTGTTATTTAAGCATGTGAAACTGTCAGTTTAAAGCCCTTACAGCTAAAGTAGCAGAGGTATAAACTTTTTCCCCCATCTATCCAGTGCTCTAAAATCCCTATCAGAGGGAACAGGTTTTTTTGCAGTGAAAGCCTTGACCCATTTGGGACCCTGAGAAATTGTTTCTGGGTCAGCAGCAGGGTTTTTATAAAGAAATTTATGAGAGTCTGGGACCCTGTAGTACCTACCTGGCTTGACTGGTGCAGGGGGTAAAGAATCAGGAGACAAACTGGACTCAGAAAAAACAATATCTAGTACAGGGGGGATAGCAAGGGGCCTGTGCTGAGGCAGCAAAAGAAAGTCTCTGAGCCTTTTCTTGGATTCTGAATAATCCTGGCTCTCCCAATGGAAATGCTCCCTCATGGTGTGCAAGGTTTCCCCAAAAGAATAATCCTCAGGAGGATAGGCTGAAGGGATAGATTCTTCAGCGTCAGAGTCCTCATAGGGAGGAAGAGAATATCCCTGTTCTGAAGAGGAATCAGAGGAAATAGAAACCTGGTCAGAGGAGTCATAGTCAGTGTCTTGCCTAGGCCTTTGATCAGGAGGGGGATAGGAACCCCCGATTAAAGTAATTAGGTCCTCGGCCATTTTAAGCATCTGTTTGTTTGGCATGGATGACTGTCCAGGAGAATGCTGTACTTGTTTCTTTGTCTTTAATGGTGTTTTATACTTTGCCTTGGCTGCTGAAGTGGTGTTGATAGTAAGCGGTTTAGGTCTGAAAACACCCTCAGAAGCTGATGCCTGCTCAGCGGCTCCGGACCCATCTGAGGGAATAGTTTCCGTAGGCGCAATACCTTGAGTTTCCAGAGGCCTAGTTGTCTCGATGTGGGAGTCGGAGGCGAACTGTGGCTCTGAGGTAGCGCGGGTATCAGGGGCTGCGAAAGCGCCTCACTGAGAACCGGCGACTGGCCTAGAAGAGGCTTAGTCTGTTTTGGAACTCGGATGCCTGTCCTTTTCTTTGTCCTTGCGCTTTTTATGAACTCCGGTCGTCGATTGTTCCGATGGCATTATATAGTTAAATCTTCTGCAAAAGTAATGTAAAGCAAAATCAAACCGACGCTTCATAGTGCGTTGGTTGAATCTAGCACAAAACCGACAACTAGCAACGTCGTGGTAAGGGCCTCGGCAAGGAATACAGTACGTGAAAATCCTTATGAGTTATTTGCTTCCCACAAGAAATACAATTAACTTTTACTGACATCGGTCTGAAGCAAGAAAAAGTTTCCCCAACGGGGTACTTAGCTTTATTGAAAATTTTGGATCTGAAATTAAATTTCGAAAATCTCAGGAGTCGGTCGACCGGCACTTGTGAACTGCTTTTGCTTTGGGTACCGCTCGACAAGAAAGACTGAAGAAAATGGCGTCGGCTGCATCTTGTATACCCCTGGCGCACTGACATCAGGGAAGAGGCAACAGCAGCCGACGCCAGACCAGGACTTTGGAATTCAGGCCGACTGCGGGAAGCCTGCCAGCAGGATAACCCAAGTGTAATGACTGCAACAGTGAAACACGAACATTCCGTGGTTCCAGTTTCCATTCGTGAGGGTCCATGAAATTTCTGCTTAGTTCGTATACCAGAGTATTCAGCTTTCCTGGCAGGAATTGAGCTTCTAGTTGTACTTGATAAGTCAAGGCCGTGTTCCACAATGCCATGGCTAGTCTGCAAAGGGGGTAGAAGAATGTGTACCCCCCTGCTTGTTTATGTACCACATAACCGTGGTGTTGTCCATCTTTCAGTAATTGTCCTGGATGAAGGTAGTCCTTGAAGGCTGTCAGTGCACTCTGTACAGCTAGCATTTCTTTTTGATTGATATGAAGATGCATTTGATTTGGGCTCCATTTGCCCTGAATGCACTTCCCTGCCAGATGAGCCCCCCAAGCATAGGCTGATGCGTTTGTAGTTAGGGTTTGGACGGCAGGGGGAGGTTTGAATGACAGTCCCTTGTTTTGGTGGCAGGCCTCTGCCCACCATAGGAACTCTAGTTGCAGGCAAGGTATGATAGGAATCATTGTTTCCAGGCTATGACAATGTTGACGCCATAAACTTTTTAAGTACCACTGAAGTTTCCTCATATGCAGTCTTGCATATGGAATTAGAATGCAGGAGGCCATGAACCCCAAGGTTTGCAAAATTTGTCTTGCAGATAAGCAGGGTTTTTGTGGCCACCTGTTTGAAGTAAGTCACCAAATGAATTTGCTTTTCTGGCATAAGGAAAGCCATCTTTCCTGTTGTATTCAAGCTTGCACCCAGGAATGTAATTTTTTGAGAGGGTACCAGTTGTCTAGGGTACACTATAAACAGAAAGAAATCACAAGTTAGAATCCTTTTTACAAACGCCAGATGTTTTAGAAGAATGTCTGTTTTCTGCCTGAATTAGACAATCGTCCAGGTATGGATATAGCTGAATATTTTTTTGCCTGCAAAATGCAATTACTGGAGCCAGGCACTTTGTACAGACCCTGGGCGCAGTAGATAAGCCAAAGGGCAGTGCAGAGAACTGATAATGCAAGTAGCCTGCTTTGATGCGGAGGTACCTTCTGCAAGATTCCCTGATTGGGATATGCAGGTAAGCCCCTTTTAAATCCAGAGCTGCCAACCAGGCATCTTTTGCCTAGCATAGGACTGGTGAAGAGTCAGCATTTTGAATTTTGGAATGTCCAGAGAGGTGTTCAGAGTAGACAAGTCCAGAATTGGACGCCATGACTTGTCTTTTCTGGGTACCAGGAAAAGTCTTGAATAGAAACCTTGTCCCTTTTCCTCTTCTGGTACTGGTTGAATAGCCCCCATGCTCATGAGGGAAAGTACTTGTTTCTGAGCCTCTGCCCACTGATTTGTGGGCAGGTCTGGCCATCCGTTTGGAATTGGCAACATATGGACATGAAATCTGTATCCCTGGGACACTATTTAAAACCCATTTGCCCTGGGTTATAAGTCACCAGTTTATTGCAAGAGCAGCCAGTTTTCCCCCCAAATGGGGTGGCTAAAAGTTAAGTCCTTGGTAAGTGTAAAGGGAAGTCACTGAGACTGCTTACCATAGGTAGGGGTCTTGTTGTTTCCAGATTTGGAAGATGAGGCACCCCATTGTTTTGTTCTGAAAGTCCCTTGGGACTGAAACCTGGAGCCTTTGGAATGTCTGGGTTTGACTTGAGTGGCTCTCGAAGGAACTGGAAAGGACCGGTTCTTAGCAGGCCATTGCCTACTAAATCTTGGAGGTTGCACTTGGAAGAAATCTTTCACAGTTTGCATAGATTTAGCTTCACCTTCCATCTTTTTTAGAACTTCTTCAGCCTTATTACCAAAGAGACGGTCCTGTCCTGGGTTGCTAAATGGCTTACTGATAGAACCCACACTGTAAAAGTAGCCGACTCCAAATCCAGCTCCAGACAAGTGGAGTACCTCAGGGTTCAGTCCTGGGGCCGCTCTTGTTTGGCATCTACTTCTCTGAAGTACAGGTCAACACTAAGGGACTCTGGCTAACAAAGTTTGCAGATGACTGCAAACTGGGAGCCATTATTGAATCCCCAAATGATGTGGATACTCTACAAAAGGGCCTTACAGAAACAGATGCTTGGTGCCAGAGCCATGGGCTCAAGCTCAATGCCAAGAAATGTATTGTTATCCCCTTTGGGAAAAAAACATGTATCCATGAATTACCATATAGGTGGCAGTACACTAAACACAGAAAGTGTGATAAGAGACTTAGGGACACAGGTGGACAGTGGTCTCACCTTCGATAACCACATCGTCACAACAGTCAGGAAATCCTTCTATGTGGCACACCTCATCATGAAGGGCTTTTCATCCAGAAAAAAGGAGGTCATTGTTCCCACTGTACTCATCCCTCATTAGACCCATTATAGAATACAACGCCCCATTTGGTATGTACCTCTCAAGACATCTGCAACAACTGGAAAGGCCTCATAAATACCTCACTAAAAGAATCACAGGCCTAAAGCAGATGCCCTACGCTGACCGCCTTAAAAAACTCCAGCTATACTCTGTCACATATCGTCTACTCAGAGGCGATCTCTGCTTAACATACAAGGCCATGTCAAACCCAGAGCTGTTGGACATGCTACACTTAAAGAAATCCCAATCCCTCAGAGCTACACGCTCCAGGCATCTAAACCTTGTCATCACAATAAACAAAACATGTTGGAGGGATAGGTTCCTGACCCAGAGACTCCCCAGACTCTGGAATAGATTGCCCATACATGTCAAGCAGAGTGCCTCTTTGGACCTATTCAAGAGGAACCTTGACGATTGGATGGGAGAAAGGAAATTCACCCCAGGGATCACGTCAGTCGCCCTGCTAGACAGGGGTCCAGGAAAGTAAATAATGTGGGAAGAAATAGCCAGGGAATTGTTATGGCTAGGCTTGTAGAGGCCCTAGGGCTGATAGCCTAGTACCAACCTATGAACCTAAGTTGTAAAGGAGCATCCAACAATTTTGCTTTAACATGATCAGGGAGAGTTTGCTCTTTGAGCCAAGCTTGCCTTCTTAGCACAGATCCAGTTACAGAAGCCCTGAAAGAGGCCTCCAAAGAATCAAAAACACATTGCAAAGTATGTTTTCCAACTTGTTCAGCTGAATGCAATAGATCCTGTAAATACTTATTTTTCACGCAGTCAGAGATTAACATCATTTTCTGTTTAAGTAGTCCCATGATATGCTGCTGATATTTTAGCATATGAAATTGACAGTTTAAATCCCTGATTGCCAAGGTTGCAGAAGTGTAAACTTTCTTACCCCATCTATCCAACTCCCTGGAATCTCTATCAGAAGGGGTAGGATTTTTAGCAGTAGAAGCCTTAATGCCCTTGGGGCCCTGAGAAATGGTTTCAGGGTCCGCAACAGGATTTTCGAACAGGAATTTGTGGGAGTCAGGAACCCTGTAGTATCAGTCTGGCTTACAAGGAGCCGGAGGCAGAGAATCACAAGCCATATTAGATTCTGAAAAAACAACAATGTCTAGAACAGGAGGTATAGCCAAAGGCCTATGCTGAAGAAGAAAATCCCCAAGTCTTTTTAGATTCAGAAAAATCCTGACTTTCCCATTGGAAATGTTCCCTTAAGGTATGTAAAGTTTCCCCAAAAGAAAAATCCTAAGGGGGAGAAGCAGAATGAATGGAATCTTCTGCATCAGAGTCCTCATAAGTAGGTATAGACAATTCCTGTTGATTAGAAGAATCAGAAGATTCATAGTCAATATCTTGCCCTAGGCCCCTTAGAAGGGGCGGGGGGGGGGGGTGGTTACCCCTGATCAGAGTAATTAAATCTTCAGCCATTTTGATCATTTGTTTTTTAGGCATGGGGGCCTGCACATGTGGCTTAGGCGCCTGTTTTTTAGACATAGATCGAGATTTTGGCCTTAACTTTGAAGATGGCGGTCTAATATACAAATCTGTAGGCCTAAAAACACCCTCAGAAGCTGGTGCCTGCACAGCGGGTCTGGACCCATCCAAGTTAGAGACATCCGCGGGTTCCATAATTGAAGCATCTCGCAGCATATCAGACTCAGAGTGGGTCACAGTAGAGGATAGCGAATCAAAATTAGCGGGTATTAGGGGCTGCGAAAGTGCCTGAGTACTGGCGAATATGGCGAATGGCTTAGAAGCATTGTCAGCAGTTTTGGACCTCAACGGCCTGTCTGTTTTTCTTTGCGTTTTTTTAGGTATTCCAGTAGTCTGATTGCTAACCAACGAAATTTCTGGATAATTAAAGCGTGAGCCAAAATATTTAGAAGCAAAAATGTACCGATGTTTAATAGTGTGTTGATTAAATAAAGCACAGAACCGACAGCAAGGTACGTCGTGGTCAGGGCCTACCCAAGGAATACAGTACAAATGGAAATCCTTATGAGGTATTTGCTTCCCACAAGTAATGCAATTATTAACTTTTACTGACATCGGTAAGGTGCAAGAAAAAGTTTCCTCAATGGGGTACTTAGCTTTTTAGTTGAAGACTTCTGGTCTGAAACTCGAAAACGAAAATTTCAGGAGTCTGCCAACTGGCACTTGCGAACTACTTCTGCTTCGAGCACCGCACGGTTAGAAAGACTGATGTAATGGCGTCGGCTGCATGTTTTATACCCCTGATGACCTGTCATCATGGAAGAAGGGACAGCAACCGACGCAGGACCCAAGACTTTGTTAATCAGGCTAACTGAGGGCAACCTGCCAGCAGATTACCCAAATGTAATGACTGCAACAGTGAAACACGAAGAACATCAGATAACCGCTTGGTTATGAAAGTCCATGGCAGAGTTCACATGTGGCAGAGAACTAGAAAAATGGTGAGTGCCACAAAGCACAGAGTTTTGGGGTAAAGACTAGCCAGTCCAAAATCTTACTGGCAGAGTTGTGTAACCTAGCACTACATGGGGAGGGATCCTCTAAAGAGGAAAGTTGGCCATACAAGGGTGTCTACAGAAAGACACTAAAGATGAGGGTCTGTGATGGCCCCGTTTGCAGCTTTGTAGTACTGCCTATAATGCCAAGAACTGAAAGAAGACTGTCTAGAGTAAGAGTGGCTAAGATACGTTTGTTGAAGAAAAAGAACACTAACCCCTGGCACCGCACTACAACCATGTTTGAGGAACAGT
This sequence comes from Protopterus annectens, assembly GCF_019279795.1. NCBI lineage: Eukaryota > Metazoa > Chordata > Ceratodontiformes > Protopteridae > Protopterus > Protopterus annectens. The sequence goes on from NC_056733.1 coordinate 617,141,262, forward strand.
TTGGGGGTGGGGTGATGAGGACAGACTAAATAAGAGCCCAAACTGGTAAGAGGTGCCTCCAACCCAGAAGAGTAAGAACCTCATTAAACTTTGTGAAGTTTACATGCAAATATACCTTCTGGAGATCAAACGATCACATGCAGTCTCCTCTTGACAAGCAAGAAAACTAGTTAGACACCATCTGAAACTTCTGTTTGACAGCAGAGGAACTTTGAATCTGCTGTCCTCTAGGACTGGTCTGAAATCCTCAGTCTTTAGTACTACAAGACATCTCTGAATATTACTTAGACCCTCTTTGGTCCAGAAGGACTCCTTGCTCCTTGGATGCTGTTTTGAATGGAGCTGCAAACATCTCTTGCCACATTACTCTGATGAGGTGAGACATCAGGTTATGGAAAGTAGCAGCCTGATAAAGGGCGTGCAAAGGAATTTTGTAGCCTCTGGAAACAAATGTGTACATATCTGTCCTGTAGTATGACATCGATAATTGTAGTAAGAAGGAGAGACAGAAGACAGACTGCCTCTACAGTATGACAGTCTAGCATGTCTTCAGGGATTGGCTTGTTGTCTTCAAACAAGCTAGGATACTTCTGATTTTTCAAGTTATTACTCACTCATTCTAAGCAGGTTTCTGCTTAATAAAACACCACTGACACATCTGTTCCTTCCAGACAAGTTTCTTTATTGGCAAATGGTTCTACTTAAATCACAAATGCAGATGACTTCTTCCTGGCTAAGGTGCATTTGCAGGGTCTCAAACGGATGCATATAGCTGTGAGACTCAAGATCTCATTCTTTATGTTTTCCTATTTCTGGACTGAAAGGCTTGGTGCCATTACAGGGGGCAGCAATGAAGTCACCTTGAAATGTGACACGGTCAGGTACTGTCATGGGATGGCAAAATGCCAGCACCTACTGTCAAATCCACAGCATTATGTGAAATGTGCAAGCATAGGCTAGAAACACACTGATACTGCCTAAGCAAATCTAGCTCTAACCTCAATACCCTTATTCAACTTTTGCAGCGTCTTGCCCATTTCACTAGCAATTATATGCAGAAAATTTAGTAAACCAGAAGTAATTAAAAGCACTAATAAAAAGGGAGGACAACTTGGATTCGCTTCCCACAGTGGTCCAGCACCATGTCTTTTTAGGGATGAAATGCTGGCCTTTCAGGGAAGTAGGCTCACTCTTCATGGCAGCTGTAACATCCATGCAATCTGTCAGTGGGGACTGTAAGCAAAGCATCCCAATCTTTGGGCATCAAACATCCTTCAGAAGAGTTTGAAGAACAGGGGCTACTATATCTGATCTTTCAATGCTTCACAAAAGAAATTTTGCCAACAGGGGCCACCCAGGAGGTCAAGGGAAGAAAGTAAAGCCTACTGCAATACCATCCATGGGAAAGGAGTTTTGGAAGGGTCAACCCCACTATTTCATCTCACCAAAACTGTCATCTGGAAACGTACCATATCCCTGTCCTCTGTCAGAGGTGGAGGCAACAGAAAGCAACCCATGTGCTACTTTATGCAAGACTGAACGCTTCCCAAGTCGTAAGAGGACACTGAGCCAAACTTGGAACACTGATTTCTTCTGCAGCTTTCCAGTAATCTGCCCTTACACTGGGAAAGTCAGGATGCCCATGGAATACAGTGAGGACTGCTTTGCGCCAGAACTGCAGCAGTAACAAACTCATGGGAGAAGCACATATGCACACAGAGGCAATTTATGTCCCACTGAACCAAGTCACAGATGCTCACAGGAAGCAGTCAGCACAGATCAGCACAGAAACATGTAACAGCACAAATTTACTACTACCAAAAGATCCTTTGAAAATTATATTGACTGGCTCAGCCCTAGGGGCTCAAAAGCAAAGGATGCCTACCGATGAATAGTTTGTTGCTTAAATATGGCACAAAACCGAAAGTGAGGTATGTCGTGGTCAGGGCCGTGGCAAGGAATACAGTACGCATGAAAATCTTTGAGGTATTTGCTTTCCACAAGAAATACAATTATTGACTTTTACTGACATCGGTTTAGAGCAAGAAAAAGGTTTCCCAATGGGGTACTTAGCTTTAGCTGAAGACTTCGGTTCTGAAACTCGAAAATTTCAGGAGTCGGCCGACCGGCACTTGCAAACGTTTTCTGCTTCGGGCACTGCATGGCAAGAAAGACTGATGTAATGGTGTCAACTACATGATTTATACCCCTGACTACCTGATGTCATGGAAGATGAGACAGCAACCGACGCAAGACCCAAGACTTTGATAATCAGGCTGACTGATGGCTACTGCAAGCAGATAACCCAAATGTGATGACTGCAACAGTGAAACACGAAAAACATTGAGAGACTTTTATTGTCAAGAGGAGCACCCATCAACTGGGTTTTGATATCAAGCAGAGGCTGAAGGCAGAAAGAGGAATATCTCAAACATAGAACTAAAGGCAGCAGCTCTAGAAGAGCCATCAGCTGTGTCACAACTACAATTAATAGAATGGCGAGCTACTTAAGACCCTAACAGACAGAGGACTGAATTCTTCCCTCCAGAATTAGGAAGACCTGAAACAGCCTGAGAGAAAGGCCAAAACATTCTTGGTCACAAGAGTCTGGTAATTCACAGCCCTAAATGCCAGAGTAGCAGCAGTGTACACTTTCTTAACCAATCTTTCCATGGTTTTGCTGTCCTTGTCAGACAGAAGCAGCTTAGTAGAAGGTAAAAGCTTGAAGAGCTTATTAGAAGACACAAAGTACAGTTGTGTATCTACCATAAATGTAGATGCTCAAGTGTATTCACTGTTGCAGTCATTACACTTGGGTTATCCTGCTGGCAGGCTACCCGCAGACAGCCTGAATTCCAAAGTCCTGGTCCGGCGTTGGTTGCTGTCGCCTCTTCCCTGACGTCAGTGCGCCAGGGGTATATAAGATGCAGCTGACGCCATTTTCTTCAGTTTTTCTTGCCCCAGATGTCAGGTGCCCCCAAGAAGGTAGGCAATTACACATTGCTTATAAAATCTTGCCCCAGATGTCAGGTGCCCCCAAGAAGGTAGGCAATTACACATTGCTTATAAAAACATACACTAAAATAAACAATACCTTCATCTACAAGCAAATACACCACATAGGTTGTATAGGATAGAGAAGTATAGATTAAGTCCCAGCAAAGAAAGGGGGATGGTGGGTGGATAACCTGGACTGCAACAGTGAATACACTCCAACATCTACATTTATGGTAGGTACACAACTGTACTATGTTCGTGTTTCACTTAGGTTGAATCCCAAAGCTGAGGTTGGGCGGCTGGGTCTAAATAGGATTAGGAGTGGCTATGAGGTCCTGCAGAAAGTACAGTTTTGTATCTACCATAAATGTAGATGTTCAAGTGCTCATACAGCTGCAGTCATTACAGATGGGTTATCCTGCCATCAGGCGGGTCCTCGGTCGGCCGAATTCCAAAGTCTAGGTCCGGCGTCGGTTGTCGTCGCTTCTTGCCTGACGTCAGTGCGGCAGGGGTATAAAAGAGGCAGCAGACGCCATCTTATTCAGTTTTTCTTGCCCCAGATGTCAGGTGCCCCCAGAAGGAAGGCAAAACATAAATTTATGTAATCATGCAATATAGAATAATCAAAAAACATTAGTTGCAAGCAAATGCACCATAAAACAATACCCCAAATAGGTTGTATGAGAAGGTGTTGGTCATAAGGCCTGTCCTAAGAGGGGATGGAGGGGGGTAACCTGGACTGCAGCTGTATGAGCACTCGAACATCTACATTTATGGTAGGTACAAAACTGTACTATGTTCATGGTGCATACAGCTGCAGTCATTACAGATGGGAAGAATCCCAAAGCTAAGTAGGGGTGGCAGGCACTAAGTGGAACTAGGAGGAGCGAGGATGCCCTGCAAGACTGCTGTGGCAAATCCCGCTCTAGATTTAGAGTATAGTGGAAGGTGATAATGCTTAGAGAAAGTGTGCACTGAACTCCAAGTGGCTGCTTCCAAAATGTCCTTGGTAGGAACCCCCCTGAGGAAAGCTGCAGATGTAGCTGTGGCCCTGGTGGAGTGAGATCTGATGTATGTAGGCACAGTTTTTCCATGAAATGAGTAACAAAAATATATGCAGTGGGCTATACATTTTGAGATTGTCTGTTTGGAAATAGCCTTTCCTTGAGCACCTGTTGCATAGGACACAGAGTTGCTCGGTTTTCCTGAATGGCTTTGTCCTGTCCAAATAATAGCGAAGTTGTCTGTGAATGTCCAAGGAATGTAGTAGTCTTTCCCCTTTGTTTTGTGGATTAGGATAAAAGGTAGGTAAGTGGATAGTCTGATTAAAAGCTACACTGGATACTACCTTTGGCATGAAGGTAGGGTTGGGTATGCAAGGAAACTCTGTCCTGATGGAAAATGATGAAAGGCTGCACAGCCATGAGGGCCTGTAGCTCCGAAACCCTGCATGCTGAGGTGATAGCCAGAAGGAAGGCTGTTTTCCATGACAAGTATTGTAGTTCTGTTGAAGAAGCTGGCTCGAAGGGAGGAAGGGTCAGCTTTTCCAATACAAAGTTGAGATCCCAAGCAGGGACTGGTGGTTTCCTTGGAGGTTTTATATTCTTTGCCCCTCTGAGGAACTGAGGATGAGAGAATAAAGGAGGATCTGTGTTGTATTGTGCAGAAATGGCTGAAGAGTGGATTTTGATGGAGAAGGAAAGTCCACTGTGTAACATCTCAGCTAGGTACTGTAAAATTTGAGGTAAATTTATTACCCAAAGATTCAGGCCCTTTTCTTGATTCCAGGCACAAAATCATTTCCATTTGGCGGAGTAGGCTTTTCTAGTAGAAGGTCTTCTGGCCTCCAAGATGACATCCTGCACCTCCTTGAGAGAGAAGAGTCTGTTGGGAAATCAAGGGATTCTCCATACAGCTAGATTTAGGGTTTTGAGCTGGCTGTGAAGGGTTTTGTAGTTGTGCTGGGACAACAGAAGAGGGACTAGAGGTAGGATCCATGGTGGGGAATGTGTCAGGCTCTTCAGGAGCGGATACCAGTGTAGCCTTGGCCAGTCCGGAGCAATAAGAATCATTTTCGGCCTCTCTGCTCTGGCTTTTAATAGAACTTTGGGCAGCAGAGGAAGAGGCGGGTAGGCATATACTGTCAACATTGTCCAATTGAAAGAAAGTGCGTCCACTTTCCAGGCCTGTGGATGATAGGTCCTTGAACAAAATGTTTTCAACTGGTAATTTCTGTGGGTAGCAGACAGATCTATGTCTGGCTGTCCCCATGCCAGAGTTATCTTTGTGAAAACTTGAGGATGCAACTTCCATTCATGTGGATCTGTCATATTTCTGCTTAGGTTGTCTGCCAGTGTGTTTTCCTTCCCTGGCAGGAATTTGTGCCTGTAGATGAATTTGCAATTCCAGTGCTGTGTTCTATTGGGTCATGGCTTGCCTGCACAGGGGGTATGAATGAGTCCCCCCCCTGTTTGTTTATGTACCACATCACTGTGGTGTTGTCTGCCCTTATCAATAGCTGGCCTGGATGCAGTAGGTCTTTGAAGGTCATAATAGCATTTTGCACGGCTAGCATTTCCTTTTGGTTGATGTGTAGGTGCTTCTCTTTTTGGGACAATTTTCCCTGAATGCACTGATCTGTCATGTGTGCTCCCCAGGCGTAGTCTGAGGCATCTGTTGTGATGATTTGAGTTGCTTGAGGTACACAGAAAGGGAGACCTGCGTTTCTTTGGCATGCTTGAGCCCACCACTGAAATTCCTTTTGAAGGCATGGAATGAGTAGTATAATTGTTTCCAAGCTGTGGCTGTGCTGAGACCATAAGTTTTTTAGGTACCATTGAAGTTTCCTCATATGCAGCTTTGCACATGGGATTAGTAGGATGCAAGATGCCATGAATCCCAGAGCCTGCAAGACTTTCCTTGCAGTCAGCCTGGTGAAAGTTGCCATTTTGCTGAAGTATTGAGACAGTTGCCCTTGTTTGTCTGGCGTGAGGTAGGCCATCTGGGTGGTTGTATTCAAGCTGGCACCCAGGAAAATTATTTGTTGAGAGGGTATTAGTTTTGATTTCTTTTTGTTGACTGTGTATCCCAGGAAGTTCAACAGTTTTATTACAAACGCCAGGTGTTGCAGTAGTATGTCCTTGCTGTCCGCTTGGATCAGGCAGTCGTCCAGATATGGGTAAGATTTGTATTCCTTGTAGTCTGCAGAAGGAGATTACTGATGCCAGGCATTTCGTAAACACTCTGGGTGCAGTAGATAAGCCAAAGGGCAATGCAGAGAATTGATAATGGGTTGAACCTGCAAGAAATCTGAGGTATCTTCTGCAATCTTGTCTGATAGGGACATGCAGGTATGCCTCCTTGAGGTCCAGTGTTACCAGCCAAGACTCCTTGCCCAGCATGGGAAGAAGCTGCTGTAATGTGAGCATCTTGAATTTTGGTACCTGTAGATATGTGTTTAGGATGGTTAGGTCTAAGACAGGTCTCCAATCTTTGTCTTTCCTTGGCACCAGGAATAGTCTGGAATAAAACCCTTGACCTTGTTCTGTTGCAGGTACCTCTTGAATCGCTTTCATGTCCATGAGAGCTGAAATTTGTTTTTGTGCCTCTGCCCTTCGATTTTGTGGCAGGTTTGGCATGCCTCTCATTTTTGGAAGGGTGTGAAAGTGGAACCTATAGCCTCTGTCTATAATGTCCAGAATCCATTTGTCTTTTGTAACAATATGCCAATTTTTTGAGAATAATGCCAGTTTTCCGCCCAAAGGTGCTGCCATTAAAGCTTTGCTTGGCAGGTATAGGGGGAAGTCATTGTGTCTGTTTTCTAAATGACTGTGATCTATCTTCTCCACCTCTTGGGGTTGGTGCTTGCCACTGTCTGGCTCTGAAAGATCCTTGAGGTTGCCCTCTACCCCTTGGGCGTCTGTATCTGCCCCTTTGAGGTCTGTCCGTGGCTGGAAAGGGCCAATTTTTTGAAGGCCAGTTTCTGCTGAAACGTGGAGGTTGCACCTGCAGGAAATCTTTCACTGTTTGCATTGATTTCGCCTTTTCCTCCATTTTCTTTAGTACCTCCTCAGCTTTAACACTAAACAATACATCTTTTTGAAGAGGTGCATCTAATAATTTAGCTTTCACATGATCTGGTAAGGTTTGCTCTTTGAGTCAAGCATGCCTACGTATAACAGACCCTGTAACAGCAGCTCTACATGAGGCCTCTAAAGCATCAAAACCACACTGCAAGGTATGTTTACCCACTTGCTCTGCTCCATGCAACAAATCCTGCAACTCTTTTAAATCTGGTTGTTCTGGTTGTGTCATTTTGCTTTTCAACTGAGATAACAAAAACTGTTGATACTTTAACATATGGAACTGACAGTTTAATGCCCTCATGGTTAAAGTGGCCGAGGTGTACACCTTTTTCCCCCACCTTTCTAAATCTCTGGAAAATCTCTCTGAAGGTAATGGGTTTTTAGCAGTAGAGGCCTTAATTCCCTTGGGACCCTGTGAAATAGTTTCTGGGTCAGCAGTATGGCTTTTGTATAGGAACTGGTGAGAATCAGGAACCCGGTAATACCGGTCTGGTGTAACAGGAGCTGGAGGCAAAGAATCTGGATTAAGGCTGGCTTCTGTGTAGACATCATCCAATATATCTAAAACAGGAGGGATAGCCAGGGGCCTAAGCTGGGGGAGCAAAAGAAATTCCCTGAGCCTTTTCTTGGAATCCGAGTAATCTTGGCCTTCCCAGTGAAAGTGTTCCCTCAATGTATGTAGGGTTTCCCCAAAAGAGTAGTCCTCGGGGGGGAGACAGAGGGAATAGACTCCTCTGCATCAGAGTCTTCGAAAGGAGAATAGGCATAATCCTGGTCCTCAGAATGTTCTGAGGTAATAGAGGCTTGATCTGAGGAAGGGTAGTCTTCCTCTAATTTGGGCCTTTTGCCAGAGGGGGGTTGAGAACCCCTGATAAGAGTAATCAAATCCTCAGCCATTTTGAGCATCTGTTTTTTAGGCATGGGGCCTTGAGAGAGGGTCTGAGGACCCTGTTTTTTAGTTTTCATGGCTGCTTTAGATTTACTGAAAGCTTTAATAGAGAAGGAGGAAGGCCTAAGACACCTTGAGAAGTGGCAGGCCTGTCTAAACTCTGAGTTTACCCGCCAAGAGTGGTGTCGGTCTCTGTAGTAGGAACAGGGACCGAGGAGCCTGCGACCTCTGGTATTGAAGACACCAGTAATGTAGTGTCATCGGTACTCGGGGGCTGCGTAGGCGCCTCGCTGAGCACCGGAGAATCGATAGTCAGCCTTAGCGTGGTCTCAGTAGTCGGTGCAGACCTCGTATGCCAGTCCTTATCCTTGTATCTTTTACTCAAAACTGGAGTCTGATTATCTGACGACATAATATAATTAAATTTTTTGCCAAAATAGTGAAGGGCGAACTCCGCCCGGTGCTTAATAGTGCGCTTGTTGAATCTAGCACAAAAACGGCAGGCCAAGATGTCGTGGTCTGGGCCTAAGCAAGGTATACAGAAAGAGTGGAAATCCTTATGCGGTACTTCCTTCCCACATGAAATGCAATTATTAACTATGTCTGACATCGGTCTGAGGCAAGAAAAGTTTCCCCAACGGGGTACTTAGCTTTCAAGAAGACTTCGGCTGAAATATTTTCGTAAATCTCAGGAGCTGGCCGACCGGCACTTGCGAACTGCTTCTGCTTCGGGCACCGCGCGGCAAGAAAGACTGAAGAAGATGGCGTCTGCTGCCTCTTTTATACCCCTGCCGCACTGACGTCAGGGAAGAAGCGACAACAGACGCCGGACCTAGACTTTGGAATTCGGCGGACCGAGGACCCGCCTGACAGCAGGATAACCCATCTGTAATGACTGCAGCTGTATGCACGATGAACATTTGCAATGGCAAAGCCTGTTCTGGATTTAGAGTAAAGAGCTAAGTGGTAGTGCCTGGTAAAAGTGTGCACTGAACTCCAGGTTGCAGCCTCCAAAATTTCCTTGATTGGTATTCCTCTGAGAAAGGCTGCTGAAGTGGCTGCTGCCCTGGTAGAATGTGACCTAATATTCTTAGGCACTGACTTGCCATGCTGTGCATAACAGAAACGAATACAGTGTCCTATCCATTTTGAAATAGTCTGTTTTGAGATAGCCTTTCCTTGTGATCCTGCAGCATATGCTACAAACAGTTGCTCAGTTTTTCTGAAAGCTTTTCTTTTGTCCAAGTAAAAGCATAGCTGCCTGTGTATGTCCAAAGAGTGTAGAAGTCTCTCTCCTTTATTCTGGGGATTTGGATAAAATGTTGGCAAATGAATGGTTTGGTTAAGAGCCACACTGGATACTACCTTTGGCATAAATGTTGGGTTTGTCATTAAAGAAACCATGTCTGGATGAAAAATGATAAAAGGTTCCACTGCCATTAATGCTTGTAACTCTGAGACTCTTCTTGCTGAAGTTATTGCTAGGAACAGAGCAGTTTTCCATAAGAATTTTATATCAGCCGTATTGGCTGATTCAAAAGGGAGCAGTGTGAGCTTTTCTAAAACAAAGTTGAGGTCTCATGTAGGTATCGGTGCTCTCCTTGGGGGTCTTATGTTTTTTGCCCCTCTGATGTACTGTCTTAGCAGTGGATGAGAGAAAATAGGTGGTTCCGTATTGTAATGAGCCAAAATGGCAGAGGCATGGATCTTAATTGATGAGAAGGATAGGCCTTTGTCCAGCATCTCAGTTAGGTATTGTAAAATCTGAAGAATATTTGGAGCAAGTGGTTCAAGTCCTTGCGCCAAGTTCCAAGCACAGAATCTCTTCTATTTTTCTGCAAAAGATTTCCTGGTGCTGGGCCTACTGGCTTCCAAAATGACATCCATAACAGCTTTAGACAGGTGTGTTCTGAGTGTTTATATTATCTGCCATGCAGCCAGATTTAACGTTTTGAGTTGGCTGTGCAGGATCCGATTGTTTTGTTGAGTCAGATGATGAGGAATTTGAGGTAAAGTCCAGGCTGGGCCTTGAGACAAGCTCTTTAGGATTGGGTACCAGTGCTGGCGTGGCCAGTCTGGGGCAATCAGAATCATGTTTGGCTTCTCCTGTCTGACTTTTAGGGGCACCTTGGGAAGGAGAGGCAGTGGTGGAAAGGCATAAACTGTTGGGGTTTTCTAGCTGAATGATAGAGCATCCACTTTCCATGCTTGTGAGTGATAAGTCCTTGTGCAGAATCTCTGTAGTTGGCAGTTGTGAGGGGAGGCAAAAAGATTGCTGTTCTTGCTGTGGTACTTTTTGAATAGCTCTCATGTCCATGAGAGCAGAAATGTGTTTTTGTGCCTCTGCCCGTTGATTTTGTGGCAGGTCTGGCATCCCTTTTGACCTTGGTAGTGTGAAAGTGGAAACTGTAACCCTGAGAAACAATATTCAGTCCCCATTTGTGCTGGGTGATTATGTGCCAATTTTGTGAGAAAAGTGTTAGTTTTCCCCCTAAGGGTACTGCTAAAAGGTAAGTGCTTAGCATTCATAGAGGGAAGTCATTGGGACTGTTTCCTATAAGGTTGTGACTTGTCTTCTCTGTCTTTGGGGGCTGAAGCACCCCATTGTTTAGGTCTGTATGAGCCTTGGGGCCGATATCTGCCTCTTGGGCGTCTGTATCTGCCTCTTTGTGGCCTACCTGACACTGGAAAGGACCAATTTTTAGAAGGCCAGTTCCTGCTAAATCTAGGTGGCTGAACCTGAAAGAAATCATTTACTGTCTGCATTGATTTTGCTTTATCCTCCATTTTCTTTAACACCTCTTCTGCCTTAACACCAAACAAAGTATCATGCTGTAGTGGAGCATCCAATAATTTTGCTTTAACATGATCAGGTAAACTTTGTTCTTTTAACCAAGCATGCCTTCGAATGACAGAACCTGTAACTGCGGCTCTGTAAGAAGCCTCTAATGAATCAAAACCACATTGCAGAGTATGCTTTCCCACTTGTTCAGCTGCATGCAATAAATCCTGCATTTCCTTATTGTCAGAACATTCTGAGCTTGTAAGCATTTTCTGTTTTAGCAAAGACATCAGGTATTGTTGATATTTAAGCATGTGAAACTGGCAATTTAAAGCCCTTACAGCTGAAGTAGCAGAAGTGTAAACTTTTTCCCCCCATGTATCCAGTGCTCTAGAATCCCTATCTGAGGGAACAGGGTTTTTTTGCAGTGGAAGCCTTGACCCCTTTGGGACCCTGAGAAATTGTTTCTGGATCAGCAGCAGGGTTTTTATAAAGAAATTTATGCGAGTCTGGGACCCTGTAGTACCTATCTGGCTTGACTGGTGCAGGGGGTAAAGAATCAGGAGACAAACTGGATTCAGAAAAAACATCAACAATATCTAGAACAGGGGCATAGCAAGGGGCCTGTGCTGAGGCAGTAAAAGAAAGTCTCTGAGCCTTTTCTTGGATTCTGAATAATCCTGGCTCTCCCAATGGAAATGCTCCCTCATGGTGTGCAAGGTTTCCCCCAGAGAGTAATCCTCAGGAGGAGAGAAAGAAGGGATAGATTCTTCAGCATCAGAGTCCTCTAGGGAGAAAGAGAATATCCGTGTTTTGAAGAGGAATCGGAGAATATAGAAACCTGGTCAGGAGTCATAGTCAGTGTCTTGCCTAGGCCTTTTATTAGAAGGGGGATGGGAACCCCTGATCAAAGTAATTAGGTCCTCGACCATTTTAAGCATCTGTTTCTTTGGCATGGATGACTGTCCAGGAGAATGCTATACTTGTTTCTTTGTCTTTAATGGTGTTTTAGACTTTGCCTTGGCTGCTGAAGTGGACTTGATAGTAAGCTGTGTTGTTCTGAAAACACCCTCAGAAGTCGATGCCTGCTCAGTGGCTCCAGACCTACCTGAGGGAATAGTTTCCGTAGGCCCAATACCTTGAGTTTCCAGAGGCCTAGTTGTCTCCACGTGGGAGTCTGAGGCAGCCTGTGGCTCTGAGGTAGCGGGTGTCAGGGGCTGCGAAAGCGCCTCACTGAGAACCGACGACTGGCCTAGAAGAGGCTTAGTCGATTTTGGACCTCTGATGCCTGTCCTTTTATCTTTGCGTTTTTTATGCACTCCGGTCGTCGGTTGTTCCGACAGCATTATGTAGTTAAACCTTCAGCCAAAGTAATGTAAAGCAAAATCAAATGGGCGCTTAATAGTGCGTTGGTTGAATCTAGCACAAAACCGACAACTAGCAACGTTGTGGTTAGCACCTAGGCAAGGAATACAGTAAGAGTGAAATTCCTTATGAGGCATTTGCTTCCCACAAGAAATACAATTGTTAACTTCTACTGACATTGGTCTGGAGCAAGAAAAAGTTTCCCCAACGGGGTACTTGAATTTATTGAAGACTTCGGATCTGAAATTCAATTTCGAAAATCTCAGGAGTCTGCCGACCGGCACTTGCGAACTGCTTTTGTTTCAGGCATTGCGTGGCAAGAAAGACTGAAGAAAATGGGGTCGGCTGCATCTTGTATACCCCTGGTGCACTGACGTCAGGGAAGGGGCGACAACAGATGCCGGACCAGGACTTTGGAATTCAGTCCGACTGCGGGTAGCTTGCCAGCAGGATTACCCAAGTGTAATGACTGCAACAGTGACACACGAACATCAGAAGGGTCAGCAGAACACAAAGAAATTTACAACCAGGCACCTTATAAAACTTACCAGGTTTCAGGATTTCTAGGAGCATGGGGCTGGGAATAAGCAGCCTGAGAAGATGCAGAAAGTGTACATGAAAGCAGCTAGAACAGGAGAAACAGTGAAGGGCTTAGAAGAATCCATCTGGAGGACATAATACCTCTTCTGAACATCAGAAAAGTACAGTTTTGTACCTACCATAAATGTAGATGTTCGAGTATACACTGCTGCAGTCATTACACTTGGGTTATCCTGCTGTCAGGCGGTTCCCCAGTCGGCCTGAGTTCCAAAGTCTTGGTCCGGCATCGGTTGCTGTCGCCTCCTTCCTGACGTCAGTGCGACAGGGGTATACAGGATGCAGCAGACGCCATTTTCTTCAGTTTTTCTTTCCCCAAATGTCAGGTGCCCCCAAAAGGTAGGCAATTCAAATTGCTAATAAAAGATACATAAGAAAAGCAAACAACTTTCAGTTACCAGCAAATACTCCCCATAGGTAGCAAAAGGTAGAAGACATGGGTACGTACGAGCATTAAGAGGGGAAGGAGGGAGGGTAACCTGGACTGCATCAGTGTATACACTCGAACATCTACATTTATGGTAGGTACAAAACTGTACTATGTTCATCGTGTTACACTGCTGCAGTCATTACACTTGGGTAGAATCCCAAAGCTGAGGTAGGGTGGCTGGTTCTATAAGGCATTAGGTGTGGCTATAAGGCCCTGCAGCACAGCAGTGGCAAAGCCAGCTCTGGATTTAGAGTATATAAAGGCAGATGGTAATGCTTGGTGAAGGTATGCACAGAACTCCATGTTGCTGCTTCCAAAATGCCCTTGGTAGGCACTCCTCTGAGGTAGGCAGTTGAAGTGGCTGTTGCCCTGGTGGAGTGAGATCTAATGCTGCTAGGTATAGGTTTCCCATAGTGTGTGTAGCAGAAACATGTGCAATGTCCTATCCATTTTGAAATAGTCTGTTTTGAAATGGCTTTTCCCTGTGCTCCTGCAGCATATGCTACCAGTAATTGCTCAGATTTTCTGAAAGCTTAGGTTTTGTCCAAGTAGAAGTGTAACTGCCTGTGAATGTCCAAAGAATGCAGTAGTCTCTCCCCTTTATTCTGTGGTTTTGGATAAAAAGTTGGCAAGTGAATACTTTGGTTTAGAGCCACACTTGAAACCACCTTTGGCATAAATGTAGGGTTAGTTCTTAAGGACACCCTGTCCTGGTGGAAAATGAGGAAAGGTTCCACTGCCATTAGTGCCTGTAATTCTGAAACTCTTCGAGCCGATGTTATTGCCAGGAGCAGAGCAGTCTTCCAAGAAATATATTTTAATTCTGCTGTGTTAGCTGGCTCAAAGGGAGGTAAAGTTAATTTTTCCAAAACAAAACTGAGGTCCCAAGTTGGAGCAGGTGCTCTACGGGGCTGTCTTATGTTTTTAGCCCCTCTGAGGTACTGTGTTAGCAACGGATTAGAGAAAATTGGAGGATCCGTGTTGTAATGAGTAGAGATGGCAGAGGCGTGGATCTTGATGGATGAAAGAGAGAGACCTTTGTCCAGCATCTCAGTTAAATACTGTAGAATCTGAGGAATGTTTGGGACAAGAGGGTCAAGGCTGTGAGCCTGGTTCCAGGCACAGAATCTCTTCCATTTATCCGAATAGGCTTTCCTGGTACTAGGCCTTCTGTCCTCCAGAATGACATCCATAACAGCTTTGGAGAGAGGCATTGCTTGCTTGACTAAGGAATTTTCCATGCAGCTAGGTTTAAGGTCTTTAGCCGACTGAAGTATCTGATTGTTGTGCTGAGTCAGCAGATATGGGATTTGAGGCAATATCCAGGGTGATTCTTGTGCTAAATTCTTGAAGATTGGGTACCAGTGCTGGCGTGGCCAGTCTGGAGCAATCAGGATCATCTCTGGCTCTTCTTGCATGGCTTTTATGAGAACCTTTGGAAGGAGAGGCAGTGGAGGGAAAGCATATACTTGTAGGTTTTTCCAGCTGAATGAGAGGGCATCCACTTTCCATGCTTGTGGATGGTAACACCTTGTGCAGAATTTCTGTAGCTGGCAGTTCATTAGGGATGCAAACAGATCTATATCCACGCTCCACCATTTTTGTGTTATCATTCTGAATATTTGTGGATTCAATTCCCATTCGTGGGGATCCATGATGTTTCTGCTTAAGTTGTTTGCCAGTGTGTTTCTCTCTCCTGGCAGGAATTGTGCTTGAAGATGAACTTGATAGTTTAGAGCTGTGTTCCACAAGGTCATGGCTTGTCTGCAGAGGGGGTAGGAGTGAGTGCCCCCTTGCTTATGTACCACAACTGTGGTGTCTGTTTTTAGTAACAGTTGTCCTGGATGCAGCATGTCCTTGAAAGCTATAAGGGCATTCTGTACAGCTAACATCCCTTTCTGATTGATATGAAGATGCCTTTGTTCTGCAGGCCACTTGCCCCAAATACGTTTTCCTGCCATGTGTGCTCCCCCCAGGCGTAATCAGATGCTTCTTTTGTCAATGTTTGCCTGGCTGTGGGTTGAGTAAAAGGCTGTCCCTTGTTGAGGTGACAAGCTTGAGCCCAACATCGAAGTTCCTGTTGAAGGTAAGGAATTAGTTGTATAACTGTTTCCAAACTTTGACAGTGTTGACACCATGCACTCTTTAGGTACCACTGTAGTTTCCTCATATGCAGTCTGGCATATGGAATTAGTAGAATGCAAGATGACATGTAACCCAAGGCCTGCAGAATTTTTCTTGCAGGGAGGTGGGTTTTTGTTGCCATCAATTGAAAGTATTGAGTCAGTTTTCCTTGCTTGTCTGGCGTGAGATAAGCCATCTGGGCCGTTGTGTTCAAGCTGGCACCCAGGAATATGTTTTCTTGTGAGGGCACTAGTTTTGATTTCTTTTTGTTTACGGTGTACCCCAGGCAACTTAACTGTTTTACAAACGCCAGATGCTCCAGAAGATTGTCCTTGCTCTCTGCTTGAATCAGGCAGTCGTCCAGGTACGGATAAATTTGAATTCCTTTCTGTCTGCAAAATGCAATTACTGTTGCCAGGCACTTTGTAAAGACCCTGGGTGCAGTAGATAAGCCAAAGGGCAGTGCAGAGAATTGATAGTGCATTGAACCTGCTATGATTCTGAGGCATCTTCTGCAGTTTTGTCTGATAGGGACATGCAGGTATGCCTCCTTGAGGTCCAAAGTCACAAGCCAAGCTTTCTTGCCCAGCATGGGAAGAAGCTGCTGTAGTGTTAACATTTTGAATTTCGGAACTTCCAGGTAAGTGTTTGGAGAAGAAAGATCCAGAATGGGCCTCCAGGCTTTGTCCTTTCTCGGAACCAGAAAGAGTCTTGAATAAAATCCTTGTCCTTGCTCTTGTGGTGGTACCTCTTGAATAGCTCATTTCCATGAGTGCTGTAATTTGTTTTTGAGCCTCTGCTCACTGATTTGGTGGCAGATTTGGCATTCCTTTTAACCTTGGCAGAGTGTGAAAGTGGAACCTGTAACCTTAAGATTCAATGTTGAGAACCGATTTGTCTTTGGTGATCCAATGCCGATTGTGATAGAAAAGTGCTAGTTTTCCTCCCAAGGGGGCTGCCAAGAGAGTTGTTTGGCAGCTGTAATGGGAAGTCACTGAGGCTGCTTTTTATATGGTTGGGGCCTGTCTTCCCCTTCTTTCTGGCCTGGTGCACCCCATTGTCGAGGCCTGTAAGGACCTTGTGGTTGACCTCTACCTCTCGGACGTCTGGTATCTGCCTCTTTGAGGTCTGTCTGTAGCCAAAAAGGACCAATTCTTTGTTGGTCAATTTCTGCTAAATCTTGGTGGCTGAACCTGTAAGAAATCCTTTACCGTTTGCATAGATTTTGCCTTATCCTCCATTTTCTTCAATACCTCTTCTGCCTTGACTCCAAATAATACATCCTGCTGTAAAGGTGCATCCAATAATTTTGCTTTAACATGATGTGGCAACGTATGCTCTTTTAACCAAGCATGCCTTCTAATGATAGAGCCTGTAACTGCTACTCTACAGGAGGCCTCTATAAAGAGTCAAAACCACATTGCAAAGTATGCTTTCCCACTTGTTCAGCTGCATGCAATAAATCCTGCATTTCTTTAAAATTAGGAGGATCTGAATCTGGAAACATTTTTTGTTTTAACTGAGACATCAAAAATTGCTGATATTTTAGCATGTGAAACTGGCAATTTAAGGCTCTCATTGCTAAGGTTGCAGACGTATATACTTTCTTTCCCCATCTGTCTAATGCTCTGGAATCTCTGTCAGAGGGAACTGTTTTTTTTTGCTGATGAGGCCTTAATCCCTTTGGGTCCCTGAGAAATAGTTTCAGGGTCAGCAACAGGGCTTTTATACAGAACTTTGTGAGAGTCAGTGACTCTAATATCTTTCGGGTTTAACAGGGGCTGGAGGTAAGGAGTCAGGGTTTAAGCTAGATTCAGTGTAGACATCATCCACAATATCTAACACTGGCAGAATAACAAGGGGTCTGTTGAGGCAATAAAAGGAAGTCTCTGAGACTTTTCTTGGATTCTGAGTAATCCTGGCCTTCCCAATGGAAGTGCTCCCTCATGGTATGCAAGGTCTCCCCAAAGGAGTAGTTCTCAGGTGGAGAGGCTGATGAAATTGATTCCTGAGTCAGAAATGGACACCTGGCCGGAAGATTCATAGTCTGCATCCTGTCTGGGCCTTTTATCAGGAGGTGGATGGGACCCCCTGATCAGGGTGATTAGGTCTTTGGCCATTTTGAGCATTTGTTTCTTAGGCAAGGTAGCCTGTCCTGGAGAATGCTGTATCTGACTCTGTTTTTAAGGGGGCCTTAGACTTAGTAGAGGGTTTAATGGTTAACTGGGTAGGTCTGAAGACACCCTCTGAGGCTGTGGTTTGCTCAGCTACTTCGGTTCCCCTCAGATGGGTTAGTTTCGGTAGGCTGAAAACATGTAGCATCCGAAAGCCCAGCCAGCTCCACGTGGAAGTCAGATGCGGTTTGTGGTTCTGTGGAAGCGGTCGTCAGGGGCTGCGTAGGCGCCTCGATGAAAACCCGAGAACCAGCAACCGGCCTAGAAGAGGCCTCATCAGTTTTGGGCCTCGGATGCCTGTCCTAGTCTTTGCGCTTTTTATGTAATCCTGTCGTTGGGAGTTCTGACGGCATGGTGTAATTGAATTTTCTGCCAAAATAATGTCAGGCAAAACCAAACAGACATTTAATAGTGTGCTTGTTAAACCTAGCACAAAACCGACAACCAGTGACGTCGTGGTCTGGGCCTAGGCATGGAATACAATAGGAGTGGAAATCCTTATGAGGTATTTACTTCCCACATGAAATACAGCTAACTTTTACTGACATCGGTCTGAGGCAAGAAAAAGTTTCCCCAACCAGGTACTTAGCTGTGTAGAAGACTTCAGTTCTGGATTCGGAATGAAAATCTCAGGAGTCGGCCGACCAGCACTTGTAAACTGCTTCTGCTTTGGGCACCGCGCGGCAAGAAAGACTGAAGAAAATGGCGCCTGCTGCATCTTATATACCCCTGTCACACTGACGTCAGGGAGGAGGCAACTGCAACAGACGCCGGGCCAAGACTTTGGAACTCAGGCCGACTGGGGAACCGCCTGACAGCAGGATAACACAAGTGTAATGACTGCAGCAGTGTAACACGATGAACATCCTGGATACCATCCCATTTGAAAAGCTCCATCATACAGGAAACCATCATTCCAAAGGAAATCTCCTTAAAAGGAGAATTTGGATTAATGGTCCTCTTCCAAAGGACAGGGAATCTGGGAGGAATAGGCCAAAGATTCACCAGCGTTTATGTCCTCAAAATTTCACTAGGCATCTTAAGGGGAGTTTAAGACCAGGGCGGGGGCACAGGCAGGGACAGAAACTCCCAGAAAAGGCTTCAAAGCCAAAACAGCATTAAACAGACCCTGTATGAAATCCTGCCTTGACACTGAGGATCCTTAAGAGCAAGGAAAATATAGTTAGTCTTCTACTTCTTTTTCAGAGACGTCAGCCTGAAATATCTTAGACAGTTCAGAACCCTGCCAATACTATGTGTAGTGGGAATCTACATCCGAAGGGCCTAGGGGTGTTCCACAGATTTTTGTTTGGGAGTAATCAGCTGTGGTTCCCCCTAAACATCTGAAATGAATATTTGCATAGCCTCCAAGGATGTGCAAGAAGATGGTCTACTCTGGCCTCCAAAGCAGTCATAAGAGAAATCCAAATATCCAGGTGATCAGTCAGGCTTTGATCAGCCTCAAGAAAGATGCCTGGCAGAGGTGGTACAGCAGAAAAATCTGACCAAATTTTCTTGGCCGCCTTCACAGACGGCTGACCCTCAGACTGGGATGATTCCGCCATTGTACCCCCGAGCTAAAAATTTAAAATGTTGGTTCTCTAAACAAATAGCTAAAACACAGGTCATGACAGTCCTTATGGGGAATTTGTCTCCCACACTGGCATTTCCCCTTTCTGGATGACATCTAATCCAACAACCACAAAAAAGTGAAAAAATCCCAAAGGGGCATTTATCTGAAAGCAGCTTGCTAACCAGCAGACGAGCATTCAGACAGTCCGAGATGGCGTTTGGACTGGCGACAAAGTTCAGAGGTTTGGAGGTCTGTACATCACCTTTATGCCGTATGCTTTGAGCTTGGGAAAAATATACGACTTACGATGTCCCTTAACACCCTAAGGCTTTGTTATACCGGCCAGATGTCAGGCTACCCTTGGCAGGGGATCTCTCTAGTAAATACTGCAACAGTAATACAGAAGGACATCACACAAGCCCTGGGGTGTCTAAGGCCACAAGTGCATTAAATAATCTCTGGGTAAAGTCCGACCATTCTTTATGGGGATCCCTAATGGATGGAACATGCTTAGTTTTCTCCCTTGTTTAGAAGAACATCAGCTTTGACTAGTCATGCCTAGATTCTGTAAGAGGACTGGGCACCTCTTCCTGAACTAAAATCTTGGGGATCCCCAGGCCCTTCGGAAATAATCAGCTGCTGTTCTCCTTCAACATTCATATGGCAGATGTATTCACAGCCTCAGAGGATGTGAAAGAAGAAGGTACCATGATGGCCTCTGAGTAGGTTGAGCGGAGAGCTGGTGCAGATGCTGAATGTTCCTCAGGGGCTTCAATCTCAGAGGACTTCCAGTGGAGGCTGGACAGCAACAGAATCACAGCAAGACATTTTAATCTTGAGAAGGCTAAACCTCTAGGCTGGCAGAGGTGGCCATGGCAGAGTCAAAAGCTTAAGTCATTCGTTCTCCAGATAAATGGACAAAGATTATTGCAAAGGTTTCTGGAACAAAAGCCTGACAAATGGTACACAGAGTATGGTCATATCCATCTTTGCAGGGAATCTGTCTCCCACACTGACACTTCCCTTTTCCGGACGACGAACTCTCAACAGAAAAGTAAGAGAAGGAACCCCAACAGGGCACTTATTTGGAAACATCTCAGCAAAATCAGCACAGCGAAGACATCTTAGACTGAAGTTCACATGGGGCATTTTGACTGGCAGCAAAGAAGCTCTAAGGAGGGTGTATACATCACCTTTATGACCCATGCCTGCACAGGAAGCATACAGCCAACGTACATCGCTTTAATGCAAAGGCTTTGGTATGCAGGCCGGACATTAGGCTATCCCTAACAGGATATCCCACATGTAAAGAATACCAAAACAGTGAAAAAGGAAGGACATCAGGAAGCACTAGCTTCTACATGAAAGTACAGTATCTTACCATAATGGTAGATGTCCTTCTCTTCACTGGTGCAGTATTCTTTACAATATGGATCCCCTGCCAAGGGTAGCCTGATGTCTAGCCAGTAAACCAAAGCCTTTAGGTTGCTTTAAGGGACACCATATGTCACACGTATGCTCTCCGCGTACAGTGTAGGGCATAAAGGCGACGGACATACTATCCTCAGAACTGAGAGCCCTAGTAGAAATGCCAGTCCAGGGGGGGGGGAGGGGATAACAAGTACATCTAGAAGAGAAAAGAACCATGGGTGGAGGGATTGTATACTGCACCAATGAAGAGAACATCATCTACTATGATGTTTAGATCTTGCATAACTGTACTATGTCCTTTCATTTCACCGTTGCAGTATTCTTTACAATAAGGAGGCTGAAAAAGCTCAGGAAGGAGAGGGGGAGGAGGATAGACCAGCAGAGCGCTCTAATAATCCATGAAGAATGGTCCTAGCAAAGCCAGATATATATCACATCCAACTAAGTGTTTGGTAAATGAATGCACAGACCACCAAGTAGCTGCCTCAAGAATAGAGTTAGAATCCAAACCCTTAGAGGTGGGACAGAGGGCACAACCCTACTAGAATGAGCCTCAGCTGAAGAAAGGCTCTTGCCATGAACGGTATAACAAAATGGCTTAGAAATCCAAGAAACTGTTTGCTTGGAATCAGCCAAAGCTAAGGATCTAGGATGAAAAGAAAGAGCTGATCAGACTCACAAAAGAACTTGGTCTTAATCCAAATAAAATCGAAGTTGTCTATGTACAATCAAGGTGTGCAGCACCTTCTCACTGGCAGACTGAAGGGGAAAATGAATAGACGAAGACAACTCATTCATCACCTTGGACATAAAAGGATTAGTACAAAGCGACTCCCTGCCCTTATGGACATCTAAAAAAGGAGGACAAACCAGAACAGCATGAAACTCAAGACACCTGTCTGGCAGAGGTTAGGGCCAACAAAGGCAGTTTTTTCCAAAAACAATGCTGTAAGGAAGCTGAAAGCTGCATGCTAAAAGGAGCCTGGGTCAATATTTCCTAAAACAAAATTACGATCCTAGGGAGGAGGGGCAGGCTTTATGGGAGGTCTAATGTGAAGGGTGCCTTTAAGAAACTGATTAGCCTCAAATCTAGAAAGTTAAAGGAGATGATAAAGGCCGACAAGCAGAAATGGCTGATAAGTGGGCCTTAAACACAGGAATAAGCCAACCCAGCAATGATTAATTCGCACACAGGTAAGAACCAAAGAAACATCCAAAGAACGTGGATTCAGGTTACAAGAAATTTCCTAGTTTTGGGCTTCCTGCAGGACCCCAAGCATATCCTCAGAAAAAAGGTGTCTGCACGGAATCAAAATCCTATCACCCAGTGTCAGTTGAAGAATGGACAGATGAGGATGGTAGGTCCACCCTGTGGGGTTACTTGTGATGACTGCCTTTAGCTAAATGTAGAAAAGGGAAACAATGATGCTTGGCCCAAAAGGGAGACACCAATAAGATTTTGGGAGCGTCCTGTTGTATTTTGAATACAACTTTTGGAATGAGGGGTAGGGGAGGGAAGGCAAAGTAAAGTACAGTTGTGTACCTACCATAAATGTAGATGTTTGAGTGTATTCACAGTTGCAGTCATTACTCTTGGGTTATCCTGCTGGCAGGCTACCCACAGTTTGCCTGAATTCCAAAGTCCTGGTCTGGCGTCAGTTGCTGTCTCCTCTTCCCTGACGTCAGTGCACCAAGGGTATATAAAAGATGCAGCAGACACCATTTTCTTCAGTTTTTTCTTGCCCCAGATGTCAGGTGCCCCCAAAAGGGAAGGCTAAAATTCTGCTTATAAAAAAGCATGCACTAACAAACAATACCTTTATCTACAAGCAAATACACCACATAGGTTGTATAGAATAGAGAAGTACAGATAAGTCCCAGCAATAAAAGGGGGGGGGGTGGTGGTAGGGTAACCTGGACTGCAACAGTGAATACAATCTAACATCTACATTTACGGTAGGTACACAACTGTACTATGTTCGTGTTTCACTGTTGCAGTCATTACACTTGGGTTGAATCCCAAAGCTGAGGTTGGGTGGCTATGAGGCCCTGCAGAACTGCAGTGGCGAAGCCTGCTCTGGATTTAGAGTAAAGAGGTAAGTGGTAGTGCTTTGTAAAAGTGTGCACTAAAGTCCAAGTTGCAGCCTCCAAAATGTCCTTAGTTGGTACTCCTCTGAGGAAGGCTGCTGAAGTAGCTGCTGCTCTGGTTGAGTGTGGCCTGATGCCCTTGGGCACTGACTTGCCATGGTGAGAATAGCAGAAGTGAATGCAGTGGGCTATCCATTTGGAAATTGTCTGCTTTAAGATTGCTTTTCCTTGAGATCCTGCAGCATATGCCACTAAGAATTGCTCAGATTTTTTGAAAGCTTTAGTTTTGTCCAAGTAGAAGCGTAGCTGTGTATGTTCAAAAAATGTAGAAGTCTCTCTCCCTTATTCTGTGGGATAGGATAAAAGGTAGGCAAATTAATTGTTTAAGAGCCACACTAGACACTACCTTAGGCATAAATGTTGGGTTTGTCCTCATAGAAACCCTGTCCGGATGGAAAATTATAAAAGGTTCAACTGCCATTAGTGCCTGTAACGGAGACTCTTCTTGCTGAAGTTATTGCTAAGAGCAGAGCTGTTTTCCATGATAAGAATTTTATCTCAGCTGTATTAGCTGGTTCAAAAGGAGGCAGTGTGAGTTTTTCCAAGACAAAACTGAGGTCCCATGCAGGTATTTATGCTCTTCTTGGGGGTCTTATGTTTTTGGCCCCTCTGAGGTACTGCCTTAGTAGAGGATGTGAAAAAATAGGTGGGTCCGTATTGTAATGAGCTGAAATGGCAGAGGCATGAATTTTAATCAATGAAAAGGATAGGGCCTTAGTCCAACATCTCAGTTAAGTATTGTAAAATCTGAGGAATATTTGGTACAAGCATGTCAATTCCTTGTGCCTGGTTCTAAGCACAGAATCTCTTCCACTTTTCTGCATATGATTTTCTGGTGCTGGGTCTCCTGGCCTCCAGAATAACATCCATAACTGCTTTGGAGAGAGGTGTTCTGAATGGTTACATTATCCGCCATGCAGCCAGATTTAGAGTTTTGAGTTGGCTGTGCAGTATCTGACTGTTCTGTTGGGTCAGTAAATGAGGAATTTGAGGCAATGTCCAGGCTGGGCCTTGAGACAAGCTCTTTAGGACTGGGCACCAGTGCTGGTGTGGCCAGTCTGGGGCAATCAGGATCATTTTTGGTTTCTCTTGTCTGACCTTTAGGAGTACCTTGGGGAGGAGAGGTAGTGGAGGAAAGGAATATACTGTAAGGTTTTTCCAGCTGAAAGATAGAGCATCCACTTTCCATGCTAGCTTGTGTTAAGTCCTTGTGTAGAATCTCTGTAGTTGTCAGTTGTGAGGGGAGGCAAATAGATCTATGTCTGGGTGTCCCCATTTCGTTGTTATTACTCTGTAGATTTGTGGATCTAGTTTCCACTTGTGAGGATCCATGAGGTTTCTGCTTAGTTTGTCTGCCAGAGTATTTGTCTTTCCTGGCAGGAATTGAGCTTGCAGGTGTACTTGATAAGTCAGTGCTGTGTTCCACAAAAACATGGCTTGTCTGCAAAGGGGGTAGGAATGTGCGCCTCCCTGCTTGTTTATGTACCACATGACTGTAGTATTGTCAGTCTTTATCAGCAGTTGTCCTGGATAAAGGAGATCCTTGAAAGCTGTCAGAGCATTCTGTACAGCCAGCATTTCTTTTAGATTGATATGAAGATGCATTTGGCTTGTGGGCTATGTGCCCTGAATACATTTTCCTGCCATGTGGGGCCCCCAGGCATAATCTGACGCATCTGTTTTTGTCTGCCTGGCAGTGGGTAAAGTGAAAGGCTGCTCCATGTGGTGACAGGCCTGAGCCCACTATCGCAACTCCTGTTGCAGGCAGGGAATGAGTAATTGATTTTTCCAGGCTGTGGCAATGTTGAGTCCAAACACTTTTTAGATACCATCGCAGTTTCCTCATATGCAGTCTTGCATATGGAATTAACAGAATGCCATTAAGCCCAAAGCCTGCAGAATTTTTCTTGCAGACAACTGGGTTTTTGTTGACATTTCGAAGTAAGAAGTCAGTTGTCTTTGTTTGTCTGGCGTGAGATAAGCCATCTGGGCAGTTGTATTTAAGCTTGCACCCAGGAATATTATCTCTTGAGAGGGTACTAGTTTTGATTTACTTTCAGTTACTGTGTACCCTAGGCAAATCAGTAATCTTTTTACAAACGCCAGATGTTTTAGTAAAATGTCCTTGTTTTCTGCTTGAATGAGGCAGTCGTCCAAGTAGGGATATATTTGAATTCCTCTTTGTCTGCAGAAAGCAATTGCTGGTGCTAGGCATTTTGTGAAGACCCTGGGCGCAGTAGATAGGCCAAAGGGCAGTACAGAGAATTGGTAGTGCATTGATCCAGCTATTAATCTGAGGCATCTTCTGCAAGATTGTCTGACTGGGACATGCAGGTATGCCTCTTAGGTCCAACGTTACAAACCACGCCTTCTTGCTTAGCATGGGCAGAAGCTGCTGCAGAATCAACATT
Source organism: Protopterus annectens (assembly GCF_019279795.1). Classification (NCBI taxonomy): domain Eukaryota; kingdom Metazoa; phylum Chordata; order Ceratodontiformes; family Protopteridae; genus Protopterus; species Protopterus annectens. The sequence goes on from NC_056733.1 coordinate 617,166,268, forward strand.
TTGAATTTTGGAACATCCAGAAAAGTGTTTAGAATAGACAGGTCCAGTATTGGTCTCCAGGCTTTGTCCTTTCTGGGTACCAGGAAAAGTCATGAGTAAAATCCTTGTCCCTACTCCTGTAGTGGTACTCGCTGAATGGACCCCATGTCCATGAGGGATGAAACTTGCTTTTGTGCCCCTGCCCACTGATTGTGTGGCAGGTCTGGCATGCCTCTTGCCTTTGGCAGGGTTTGAAAGTGGAACCTGTAGCCCTAAGACACTATATTCGAGACCCATTTGTCCTGGGTGATCATGTGCCAGTTTTGTGAAAAAAGTGCCAGTTTTCCCCCTAAGGGAGCTTGTGTAAGTGCTTGGTACTGGGTAGAGGAAAGTCACTGGGACTGTTTCATGTAAGGTTGAGATTGGTCTTCTCCACTTTTGGAGGTAGAAGCATCCCGTTGCTTAGGCCTGTATGAGCCTTGGGGCTGGGATCTGCCTCTAGGGCGTCTGTACCTGCCTCTTTGTGGCCTGTCTGACACTGGAAAGGACCAATTTTTTGAAGGCCAGTTCCTGCTAAATCTAGGTGGCTGTACCTGTAAAAAATCCTTAACTGTCTGCATAGATTTCGCTTTAACCTTCATTTTCAACACCTCTTCTGCCTTAACACCAAACAACATATCATGCTGCAATGGAACACCTAATAATTTTCTTTCACATGATCAGGCAGATTCTGTTCTTTTAACCAAGCATGCCTCCTAATCACAGAACCTGTTACAGCGGCTGTACATGAGGCCTCCAAAGAATCAAAACGACATTGCAAAGTATGTTTTCCCACTTGTTCAGCTGCATGCAATAAATCCTGCATTTCCTTGTTTTCAGGACATTCAGAGTTGGTCAACATTTTCTGTTTTAGTAGTGACATTAGGTATTGCTGATATTTAAGCATATGAAATTGACAATTTAAGGCCCTTACAGCCAAAGTAGCAGAAGTGTAAACTTTTTTCCACCATCTGTCCAGTGCCCTTGAATCCCTATCAGAGGGGACAGGGTTTTTAGCAGTGGAAGCTTTGACTCCCTTAGGACCCTGAGATATGCTTTCTAGGTCAGCAGCAGGGTTTTTATAAAGAAATTTATGGGAATCTGGGACCCTGTAGTATCTGTCTGGCTTAACCGGTGCAGGGGGGTATAGAGTCTGGAGACAGGCCGGACTCTGAAAAAACATTATCTACAATGACCAGAACAGGGGGAATAGCAAAGGGCCTCTGCTGAGGAAGTAAAAGATAAATTGAGCCTTATCTTAGATTCTAAGTAATCCTGCCTCTCCCAATGAAAGTGCTCCCTCATGGTATGCAGGGTTTCCCCAAAGGAGAAATCTTCTGGAGGAGAAGCTGAAGGAATAGATTCTTCAGCATCAGAATCCTCATAGGGAGGAAGAGAGTATTCCTGATCAGAGGAGGAATCAGAGCAAATGGAAACCTGATCTGAAGATTCATATTCTGTCTCTTGCCTAGGCCTCTTATCAGGAGGGGGATGGGAACCCCTGATCAAAGTAATAAGGTCTTCGGCCATTTTGAGCATTTGTTTTTTAGGCATGGAAGCCTGTCCTGGAGAATGCTGTACTTGTTTCTTTGTCTTTAGAGCTGCTTTATACTTTGGCTTGGAAGCTGAAGATGGCTTTACAAATAACTGAGTTGGCCTGAAAACACCCTCAGAAGCCGATGCCTGCACAGCGGCTCCGGACCCACCTGAAGGAATAGTTTCCGAGGATCCAATACCTTGAGTTTCCAGAGGCCCAGTCGGCTCCACGTGCGAGTCGGAAGCTGCCTGTGACTCTGAGGTAGCAGGCATCAGGGGCTGCGAAAGCGCCTCACTGAGAATAGACGACAAGCTTAGCGGAAGCCTAAGTCTGTTTTGGACCTCAGATGCCTGTCCTTTTTAGAAATTCCGGTCGGTTGCTCCAACAGCATAGTGTAACTGAATCTTCGGCCGAAGTAATGAAAGGCAAAATTGTACCGACGCTTTATAGTGCGTTGATTAAATCTAGCACAAAACCAACAAGCAACATCGTGGTCAGGGCCTAAGCAAGGAATACAGTAAGAGTGAAAATCCTTATGAGGTATTTGCTTGCCACAAGAAATACAATTGTTAACGTTTTCTGACATCGGTCTGGAGCAAGAAAAAAAGTTCCCCCAATGGGGTACTTAGCTTTAATGAAGACTTCAATTCTGAAATTCATTTTTGAAAATCTCAGGAGTTGGCCGACTGGCACTTGCGAACTGCTTTTGCTTCGGGCACCGCGCGGCAAGAAAGACTGGAGAAAACGGCGTCGGCTGTATCTTTTATACCCCTGGCGCACTGACATCAGGGAAGAGGCGACAGCAACCGACGCCGGACTCGGACTTTGGAATTCAGGCCGACTGCGGGAAGCCTCCCAGCAGGATAACCCAAGAGTAATGACTGCAACAGTGAAACACGAACATCATCCCTTCTATAAGAAAGCCAAGAGTGTCCACCTTCCAGACCAGAGGACCTGGGACTCTGGCACTAAACTGAGGATGTCTGCTCAGAGGGGAGGCAAACTGGTCTACTTAAGGAGTACCCCCCCCCCCGGTGGACAATGTCCAGAAACACATTCCTGTGAGGCATTCATTCATGGGATTGTGTTATGGGCCTGCTTAGAGAATCCGCCACAATGTTCTGACTTGAGGGAATATAAACTCCCTGAAGAGTCTAAAGGTTCTGGATAGCTAGCACCCACACTAGAAGAGCCAACCGACAAAGGAGGCAAGATCTCATCCCCCTTGCCTGTTGACATACCACATTAGTGTGGTACTGTCTGCAAACACCTTGAGAGGCCCTGGAGAAAACAGAGGGTGGGAATGCTTGAACAGCCAAAAGAAAAGCTTTCGTCTCCTTAACACTGATGTGATCATTCCTTTGTTGAGGAGGCCAAGGACCCTGCACCTTCAGAGAGCTGAAGGATGGCCCCCATCCCATGTTTGAAGAATCTGAATAGCTCCTGAGAGGGAAGGGAGGCTGAAAAATGGAGCCCTGGACCGAGTCAACTGCTGAACCCATCACTGAAAGTCCATCTTGATGCATGGGAGAGGAACGAAGTCATCCAGGAGATAAGAAAGCTGAAGCTAAATTGACTTTAGAAACCACTAAAGTTTTCTCTTGGGAAGTTTGGCAAAAGGCAGCAAGCACAGGAATGGTGGCAGCCATAAAACCTCAAGTTCTCAGAAACTCCCTTACTGTGATTAAGGCCAGAGAAAGAAGGGATTGAAGGCAAGAAATAAGATTCAAGGCCTTGGGAGGAGGTAGGGATGCCAGCATTGGAATAGTGTGGATCCTGTACCCCAGAAATACATGACCCTGTGAAGCAGTCAAAAAGGACTTTTGAAAATGTATAGTGAACCCCAGGCTTTGCAAGATGGAAATGGCAAAGTGAAGATGCTACAGTAGAACCTTTGGAGAGGATGCCTGAAGCAGGAGACTGTCCAAGTAGGGAAAGACTTGTATACCTCAGCCTACAAAAAGAAATCCTAGGCGCGAGACATTTGGGGAATACTCTTGGGGCAGTAGAGCGACCAAAGGGCAAAGCAAAGAACTGAAAATGCGAGGAAGCATCAGAGAAGTGTAAAAACTTCCTGAAAACGAGATGACTAGGAATGTGAAGATAAGCATCCTTGAGGTCCAGAGATGCTAGAAAAAGCCTTGAAGCAGCAGAAGGCACAAAGTCTGAAGGGACAACATCCAAAAGGAAGGGGACCTTCAGAAAAGTGTTCAAATGAGGAAAAGTCTATAATGGGTCTCCAAGTGCCCTCTTTCCTGGGAACCAGAAATATTGTGGAGTAAAGTCCCTTCCCTCTTTGGGAAACTAGAACTTCCTGAACAGTTACCTGAATCAGAATATCCAAAAGCACCCATGGAAAGAAAGTCAACTGCTCCTGAGGAACCTGAAAATGCCCCGGGGGGGGCGCATTTCTAGACCATTTAATAACCTAGGTGGATAATGGAAAGAACCCAGGAATTCTAAGTAATCTTTAACAACGCTGGAAGGGTAGAGAAAGAGGAATGTGGATGAGAACAGGATAGTCAAATAGTAGCTGGTTTGTCAGGAAAAGACTTTGGGGTACAGGAAAAGTACAGTTTTGTACCTACCATAAATGTAGATGTCCGATAGACATGCAACTGCAGTCATAACATGTGGGTTGTCCTGCCTCAGGCAGCCCTCGGTCGGTCGGATTCCAAAGTCTGGGTCCGACGTCGGCTGATGTCGCATTTCTCTCCGACGTCAGAGCGGCTGGAGTACATAAGCATCAGCCGATGCCATTTTCTTCAGTGTTTCTTGCCCCAGATGCCAGGTGCCCTCCAAGGAAGGCTGTAATCAAATTGGAAGACAAAAACAGTATTCCAAACAAGTAAAAGAGCAATAAACCAAATACACCATAACAGATATCCCCAGCTAAGAGTAACAGGGATAGGAGTGGACCCTAGGCATAGAGGGGTATGGAGGGAGGGAAAATCCGACTGCAGTTGCATGTCTATCGGACATCTACATTTATGGTAGGTACAAAACTGTACTATGTCCTTCAAGAATGCAACTGCAGTCATAACATGTGGGTAGAATACCATAGCTTAGCTGGGGGAGGAGGTATGCACTAGGAAAGAGATGGTGTGGCAATCAAACCCTGCAGGACTGCCGAAGCAAAGCCTGCTCTGGATCTGGAGTATAGAGGGAGATTGTAGTGTTTGGAGAATGTATGCACGGAGCTCCATGTAGCAGCTTCTAGAATGTCCTTGGTAGGCACCCCTCTTAAAAATGCTGTAGAGGTGGCTGTAGCTCTGGTGGAATGTGGTCTGACATTGGCTGGAACAGTCTTTCCATGAAAGGAATAACAGAATCTGATGCAATGTCCAATCCATTTAGAAATAGTCTGTTTTGAAATTGCTTTTCCCTGGACTGCAGGGGCGTAAGCTACAAAAAGTTGTTCAGACTTCCTACTGGCCTTGGTTTTGTCCAGGTAGTATCGAAGTTGTCTGTGAATGGCCAAGGTATGCAGAAGTCTTTCCCCCTTATTCTCAGGATTGGGGAAGAAAGCAGGCAGATGAATGGCTTGATTTAGAGAAACCCTAGATACCACCTTTGGCATAAAAGTAGGGTTGGTCCTTAAAGAAACCCTGTCTCTGTGGAAAATAATAAAGGGTGGTATTGCCATTAGGGCCTGTAGCTCCGAAACCCTTCTTGCTGAGGTAATTGCCAACAGGAAAGCTGTCTTCCATGATAGAAATTGCAAGTCAACTGAAGCTGCTGGCTCAAAAGGAGGTAGAGTCAGTTTTTCTAAGACAAAATTGAGGTCCCAGGCTGGCACTGGGGCCTTTCTTGGTGGCTTAATGTTCTTGATTCCCCTGAGGAATTGTCTTAGTAAGGGGTGAGAGAAAACAGGAGGATCAGTGTTGTATCTAGCTGAAATAGCAGATGCATGTATCTTTATGGAAGAATATGAGAGGCCGTTCTTTAACATATCTGCCAAATATTAAAAGATAAGTGGGATGTTCAGTAATGAAGCATCATGTCCCTTGCTGGTATTCCAATTGCTGTATCTTTTCCACTTTGCTAAGTAAACCTTTCTGGTGGATGGTCTTCGAGCCTCTGTTAGTATCCGCTGAACTTCCTTAGAGAGAGATAAGCTGAAGTTATTTATGGGATCTCCCAAGCTGTTAGCTGCAGTGTCTGAAGGTTTGGATGCAGTGTTTCGAAATTGTGTTGAGTCAAAAGTAGAGGCCACTGAGGGAGGGCCCACCTCCTGGTGTGACATATGCTCCGTAATAGTGGGTACCAGTGTTGTCTTGGCCAATCCGGAGCTATTATGATTCCCTTGGGCTTCTCTGCTTTGATCTTTAGTAATACTGAGGTCATCAGTGGCAGAGGTGGGAATGCATAGATTGCTAGGGAGTTCCAGTTGAATGAGAGGGCATCTATTTTCCAAGCTTTTGGATGGTATGTCCTTGTGCAAAATTTTGGTAGAAGATGGTTGAGGTGAGAGGCAAATAGGTCCACTTCTGGCTTGCCCCATGTCGAAGTGAGTTGTCTGAAGGCCTTCGGATGTAACCTCCACTCGTGTGGATCTGTGAAATTCCTGCTTAGGCTGTCCGCCAACACATTGTCTTTTCCTGGAACAAACTGGGATTGTAACTGGATGTTTAGGCTCAGTGATTTCTCCCAAAGCTGCATTGTCAGTCTGCAAAGTGGGTAAGAGTGGGTGCCCCCCTGCTTGTTTATGTACCACATCACAGTGGTGTTGTCTGTCCGTATCATTAAATGGCCTTGCTGGAGTTGGTGCTGAAAAGCCTCGATGGCATGCATTACTGCCAGCATTTCCTTTTGGTTTATATGCAGATGTGTTTCCTTTGGAGACCATTGTCCTTGTATACACCTGCCTTCCATGTGCGCCCCCCATCCAAGGTCCGAGGCGTCTGTAGTCATGGTCTGTGTTATCTGTGGTTTTTTGAATGACATACCTGTGTTTTCCTGGCTCACCGAGGCCCACCATAGGAATTCCTTTTGAAGGCATTGAATGAGCGGTATGATTGTCTCCAAGTTGTTGTTGAGACCAAATGCTTTTTAGGTACCATTGAAGCTTTCTCATGTGTAGTTTTGCTAATGGAACCAGTAGAATGCAGGATGCCATGTAACCCAGGGCCTGTAGGAATCTCCTTGCAGTCATCTGGGTGAGTTTTGCTAAACCTTTGAAGTAATGAGTTAACTTCTCTTGCTTGTCTTCTGTCAGGTAAGCCATCTGAGAGGCTGTGTCTAATTTGGCTCCTAAGAAGATTATTTGCTGGGATGGTTGCAGTCTTGACTTTTGGAAGTTGACTGTGTATCCCAGAGCTTGAAGTAATCGTATGACATAATCCAGGTTTTTTGTCAACATCAATTTGTCGTCTGCTTGTATGAGGCAGTCGTCCAGGTACGGGTAAATTTGTATACCCTGGAGCCTGCAATGAGCAATTACTGAAGCCAGGCATTTTGTAAATACTCTGGGCGCAGTAGATAAGCCAAATGGCAATGCTGAGAATTGATAATGCTCTGGCCCTGCAAGAAATCTGAGGTATCTTCTGCAGCTGTGTCTGATAGGGACATGCAGGTATGCCTCCTTGAGGTCTAGAGTAATCAGCCACGACTCCTTGCCCAGCATGGGAAGGAGTTGCTGTAGAGTCAGCATTTTGAACTTTGGTACTATGAGAAAGGTGTTTAATGCGGACAAGTCCAGTATTGGTCTCCATTGAGATTCTTTCCTTGGAACAAGGAACAGTCTTGAGTAAAACCCCTGCTCTTGTTCTTGTTGTGGAACTCTATCTATTGCTTTCATTCGAGTCAGCAGAGTGATTTGTTTGATAGCCTCTGCCCTTTGTTTTTGTGGTAGGTTTGGCATGCCTTGTTTTCTTGGTAAGGTATGAAAATGAAACCTGTACCCTCTGTCTATAATGTCCAAAATCCATTTGTCCTTTGTCAGTCTGTGCCAGTTTTCTGCAAACAGAGATAATTTCCAAGGGAGCTTCCAGTTGTTCCCTGGTAGGCGGTAGTAGAGAAAAGTCATTGAGTTTGTGGTTGTTGGGCAGGTGAAACCCCTGCGTCACTTCTTTGGTTTCCTGGCTGCCATTGTCGCCCCTGTAAGGGCCTCTGTATTGGCCTCTTCCTCTGCCACGTCTGTTCTTACCCCTTTGAAACTTTTCTGTATTAGGAAAGGACCAGTTTTTTGAAGGCCAATTCCTACTGAATCTGGGGGGTTGAACCTGGAGGAAATCTTTCACAGTCTGAACTGATTTTGCTTTTTCTTCGATGGTCTTTAACACATCCTTAGCATTTGCACCAAAAAGCTTGTTCTTTTCCAAAGGTGCATCCAGAAGTTTAGCTTTTACATGATCTGGTAGAGGTTGATCTTTTAACCAAGCATGTCTACGAATCACTGCCCCTGTCATAGTTGCCCTACATGAAGCTTCCAGTGCACCATATCCACATTGCAGGAAGTGATTGCTTACTTGCTGAGTGTTATGTACAGCTTCCTGCAAAGTCTTCCTGTCTAAAGGATCAGGAGAAGCTAATGTTTTTTGTAAATCTTCTAAAAGATAATCCTGATATTGTAACATATGAAAAAGGCAATTTAAAGCTCTCATAGATAAGGTAGTGGATGTGTAAACCTTTTTGCCCCATCTCTCTAAAGACCTTGCTTCCCTGTTGGAGGGCAAAGGATTTTTTGAGGTGGAGGCTGAAACGCCTTTAGGCCCCTGTGAAATAGTTTCCAAATCAGCAGAATGGGCCCTGAATAAATGGGAATGAGTTTCTGGGACCCTGTAATACCTGTCTGGCTTGGCTGGAGCAGGAGGAAGAGAATCAGGGGTAGCACTAGAGTCAGAATACAAATCATCCAGAACATCAAGTACAGGAGGAATAGCTAAGGGCCTGTGCTGAGGCTTCTTAAGGAAAGTCCTAAGGCATTTCCTAGAATCAGAATATTCCTGACCCTGCCACTTGAAATGTTCCCTCATGGTGTGCAGAACTTCCCCAAAAGAAATATCCTCAGGAGGGAGGCCAAGGGATTGAATCTTCTGCATCCGAGTCCTCATAAGTCTGGAAGAGCTCTTCCTGGCTATCAGAGTGGACAGAGCCCTCAGAGTCTTCATCTGAAGGAGTAGGGTCAGAGGGTTCAACCCGGGCCTTTTATCAGGAGGAGGCTGGGATGCTCTCTCAGGATGGGCCTGTGAACCTCTAATCATGGAAATTAAATCAGCCGCCATGGACATAATTTGTGTGTCTGGAGTCGGCTGAGGTAAGGATTTAGAAGTAATATGCTTTGTTTTGCTGGCTGCCTTAGCCCTAGTGTAGGCCTTAATAGACATGGCCATAGGAGGCCTGGCAGCTCCACGTGCAGGAGTGACCTTGTCTACAGCAATGGTCTCGAGCATTTCCTCGGTTTCGGTATCCGGAGGAAAGTCTATAACTGGCGGAGCAATGTCTGGAATCGGAGGTGTCGGTAATGCGGTGTCTTCGGTTCGGAGCGGTGGAGAGACCGTCTCAGAGGGAACCGGAGCACTCGCGCTAGGTTTTGGCGTTGAGTCGGTGGTAGACGCGGGCCGAGGATGTCGGTCCCGGTCTTTTCGCTTTTTGGGTGTTTGCGATGTCGGAAGGTCCGACGGCATGGTGTAGGCAAATTTATTGCCGAAAAAATCTTCAGCGAACTCCGCCCGGCGCCTGAGTGCGCTTGTTGAAGCGAGCACAGGCTACACAGGCCGAGATGTCGTGGTCTGGGCCCAGGCAAGGGAGGCAGTAAGAGTGGAAATCCTTATGAGGTATTTGTTTACCACAAAAAAGACAATTGTTAACTTTTTCAGTAATTTCTGACATCGGCTGAGGCAAGAAAAGTTCCCCAACGGGGTACTTAGCTTTTTCGATGACTTCGGTATCATAGAATACAGGAGCTGACCGACCGGCACTTGCGAACTGCTTCTGCTTCGGGCACCACGGCAAGAAAGACTGAAGAAAATGGTGTCGGCTGATGCTTATGTACTCCAGCCGCTCTGTCGGAGAGAAATGCGACATCAGCCGACGTCGGACCCAGACTTTGGAATCCGGCCGACCGAGGGCTGCCTGAGGCAGGACAACCCACATGTTATGACTGCAGTTGCATTCTTGAAGGACATCTGGGTAGCTTTAAAAGTAGGAGAGCCCCCCCCCCCCGCTTTTTAACCCTCTGGAGGAAGGAGAGACTGCCTATGTACAAAGGCCAGCTTATTAGAGCAATTTCTTTGAAACTTAAGCACAGGAGAAACAAACGTGCACAAGTTTTTGCAAAGCCCTGCCCTTATCCTGAACAGACAAGTCAGCAGCAGCTGCATCAAAAAAAGCGTTTATCCTCATGAAGAGCATCCATCAACATGGCCTTAATATCAGGCAAAAAAAGCCAAAAAGTACAGTTTTGTACCTGCCATAAATGTAGATGTTAGTGTGTTCACCCTGCTGCAGTCATCACACTTGGGTTATCCTGCTGTCAGGCGGTCCCGCATTCGGCCTGAGTTCCAAAGTCTTGGTCCAGCATCTGTTGCTGTCGCTTCTTCCCTGACGTCAGTACGCCAGGGGTATATAAGAGGCATCCAATGCCATTTTCTTCAGTTTTTCTTGCCCCAGATGTCAGGTGCCCCCAACAGGTAGGCAATATATATGTATTTCTATTTAAAATGTACATATAAAAATAAAACAATACCTTCAGGCACAAGCAAATAAACCACAGAGGTTGTATAGGATAGAATGGTATAGATAAGTCCAGCTAGTTCAGAGGGGATGGAGGGAGGGTAACCTGGACTGCAGCAGGGCGAACACTCGAACATCTACATTTACGGTAGGTACAAAACTGTAATATGTTCATCGTGTTACCCTGCTGCAGTCATCACACTTGGGTTGAATCCCAAAGCTAAGGAAGGGTGGTGGAGTTAAACAGGGTTATAAGAAGCTAGCAGGCCCTGCAAAACTGCAGTGGCAAAACCAGCTCTAGTCTTAGAATATAGAGGTAAGTGATCGTGCTTGGTGAAGGTGTGCACTGAACTCCAAGTTACAGCTTCCAGAATATCCTTGGTTGGCACCCCTCTGAGAAAGGCTGCTGATGCAGCTGTAGCTCTGGTGGAGTGGGACCTAATGTTAGCAGGTACCGGTTTCCCATGATGTGTGTAGCAGAAACGTATGCAACCTCCTATCCATTTTGAAATGGTCTGTTTTGAGATGGCGTTTCCTTGTGATCCTGCAGCATAGGATACAAAGAGCTGGTCAGATTTTCTGAAAGCCTTAGTTTTATCCAAGTAGTAACGTAATTGCCTGTGAATGTCCAAAGAGTGCAGGAGTCTTTCTCTTCTGTTCTGGGGATTTGGAAAAAAGGTGGGAAAATGAATGGTTTGGTTTAGGGCCACACTGGATACCACCTTTGACAAAGGAAGGGTTAGTTCATAGAGAGAGACCGTCTTAATGAAAAATGAGGAAAGGCTCCACTGCCATTAGTGCCTGCAGCTCTGAGACTCTTCTAGCTGAAGTTATTGCTAGTAGCAGGGCAGTTTTCCATGAAAGAAATTTTAAATCAGTTGAAAAAGCTGGTTCAAAGGGCGGCAGTGTAAGCTTTTCCAGAACAAAGTTGAGATCCCAAGTAGGTGTTGGTGCTCTCCTGGATGGTCTTATGTTCTTAGCCCCTCTGAGGTACTATCTTAGGAGTGGATGTGAAAATAAAGGAGGATCCGTGTTGTAATGAGCTGAAATTGCTGAGGCGTGGATGTTAATAGATGAAAAGGAAAGTCCTTTGTGCAACATCTCAATTAAATATTGCAGAATCTGAGGAATGTTTGGATCAAGGGGATTTTGGCCTTTAGCCTGGTTCCAGGCGCAAAATCTTTTCCATGTCGTCTGAATAGGTTTTCCTGGTGCTGGGCCTCCTGGCCTCCAGAATGACATCCATAACAGCTTTGGATAGAGGTGTTGGCTGGTTGTTTAGGTAATTTGCCATGCAGCCAGGTTTAAAGTCTTGAGCTGGCTGTGTAGAATCTGATTGTCTCGCTGGGTGAGCAGGTGAGGAATTTGTGGTAAAATCCATGGTGGGCCGTGGGTCATGTTCCTTAGAATTGGATACCAGTGCTGGCATGGCCAGTCTGGTGCAATGAGTATCATTTGTGGCCTCTCTAATCTGACTTTCAGCAGTACCTTTGCTAGAAGAGGCAGTGGAGGAAAGGCATATACTGTTAATGTTTTCCAACTGAATGAGAGGGCGTCCACTTTACAAGCTTGTGGGTGGAATGTCCTTGTGCAAAATTTTTGAAGTTTGTAGTTTTGGGTGTTGGCAAACAGATCTATGTCTGGGCGTCCCCATTTTTGAGTTATTGCAAATATTTGTGGATCTAGTTTCCACTCGTGGGGATCCAGGATGTTTCTTGCTTAGGTCATCTGCCAATGTGTTTTTCTTTCCTGGCAGGAATTGTGCTTGTAGCTGAACTTGGTAAGACAGTGCTGTGTTCCACCAGGTCATTGCTTGCCTGCATAGAGGGTAGGAATGTGTGCCCCCTTGCTTGTTTATGTACCACATTACTGTGGTACTGTCCGTCTTTATTATTAGTTGTCCTGGGTGTAAGAGGTCCTTGGAAAGCTGTTAGAGCATTGTGTACTGCTATAATTTCTTTTTGATTGATATGCAGATGCCTTTGATCTGTAGTCCATTTGCCCTGAATGCACTGTCCTGCCATGTGTGCTCCCCAGGCATAGTCCGATGCATCTGTTGTCATAGTTTGCCTGGCTGTGAGTAAGGTGAAAGGCTGACCCTTGTTGAGGTGACATGCCTGTGCCCACCATAGAAACTCCTGTTGAAGGCAGGGAATGAGTGGTATCATTGTTTCCAAGCTGTGGCTGTGGTGAGCTCATATGCTTTTCAGGTACCATTGTAATTCCCTCGTATGCAGTTTTGCAAATGGTATTAGAAGTATGCAAGATGCCATGAATCCCAAGGCCTGCAGAATTTTTCTTGCAGGGAACTGGGTCTTTGTCGCCATTATTTTGAAGTATTGAGTCAGCTGTTGTTGCTTGTCTGGCGTTAGATAAGCCATCCGGGCTGTTGTATTCAAGCTGGCACCCAGGAATATTATGTTTTGTGAGGGCACTAGCTTTGATTTCTTTTCGTTTACTGTGTACCCTAGGCAACTTAGAAGATGTTTGACAAATGCCAGATGCTTTAAAAGAATGTCCTTGCTTTCTGCTTGAATAAGGCAGTCGTCCAGGTATGGGTATATTTGAATTCCTCTGTCTGTAGTATGCAATTACTGGTGCCAGGCATTTTGTGAAGACCCTGGGCACAGTAGATAAGCCTAAGGGCAGTGCAGAGAATTGATAATGGGTTGAACCTGCAATGAAGCGGAGGTATCTTCTGCAATTTTGTCTGATAGGGACATGCAGGTATGTCTCCTTGAGGTCCAACGTTACTAGCCAAGCCTTCTTGCCCAGCATGGGAAGAAGCTGCTGTAGTGTTAGCATCTTGAATGTTGGTACTTGCAGATAGGTGTTCAGAACTGAAAGATCCAGAATGGGTCTCTATGCTTTTTCCTTTCCTGGGACTAGAAAGAGTCTTGAGTAAAATCCTTGTCCTTGCTCCTGTGTAGGTACCTGTTGAATGGCTCATGTCCATGACAGCTGTAATTTGTTTTTGTGCCGCTGCCCATTGATTTGGTGGCAAGTTTGGCATTCCTTTTATCCTTGGCAAGGTATGAAAGTGGAATCTGTATCCTTGTGAGACAATGTTTAGGACCCATTTATCTTTTGTGATGATGTGCCAGTTGTCTGCAAAAAAAGTGTTAAATGTTCCTCCCAAGGGAGTTGCCAAGAGAGATTTGCTTGGTAGTTTGAGGGTTGAGTCATTGTGTTTGTCTTCTGCTAGCTTGGGGCCTGTCTTCTCCTCCTTTGCAGCAATTGGAGAGACCCCAAAAGTTCCTCTCCAAAAGGATAAAGGGACTCCAAAACCTGTCATATACTGCCAGACTGAAGAAACTCCAACTCTATTCAGTTGCATACCGTCTGCTCAGAGGTGACCTGTGCCTGACATACAAGGCCATGACCAACCCGGAATTAATGGACATGCTCCACCTCAAAAAAATCCAAATCCACCAGAACCACTAGAGCAAGTGACTTAAACCTTAGCACGGATATAAATAGGACGTGCTGGAGGGATAGATTTATCACCCAGAGACTCCCCATGCTGTGGAATAAAATCCCGGTCCATGTGAGGCAGAGCACCTCGCTGGCTCTGTTCAAGAGAAATCTTGACCGGTGGATGGGAGATCGTAGGTTTACCCCGGGAATCATCTCTGTGTCACTGCTGGACAGAGGCACAACAAACTAATGGGCACATTATTTCTAACATAAGGGGTGGCGTAAGCCACATAACTTTGGGCTAGGCTTATAAATGCCTTAGGGCAGATAGCCTAGTATAAACCTATGGACCTTTCTGGGTAGCAGTACTCCATTGGCAAGGTTTGTAGGGGCCTTGTGACTGACCTCTGCCCCTTGGGTGTCTGTATTTGCCCCTCTGTGATCTGTTTGAAGCTAGAAAGGACCAGTTTTTTGTTGGCCAATTTCTGCTGAAACGAGGGGGTTGTACCTGTAAAAAAAATCCTTGACCGTCTGCATAGACGGTGCCTTATCCTCCATTTTCTTTAAAACCTCTTCTGCTTTGACACCAAATAATACATCCTGCTGTAAAGGTGCATCCAATAATTTTGCTTTAACATGATCAGGTAGGGTTTGTTCTTTTAGCCAAGCATGTCTACGTATGACAGACCCAGTAACAGCTGCTCTACAGGAAGCTTCCAATGAATCAAATCCACATTGTAAAGTATGTTTGCCCACCTGTTCAGCTGCATGCAACTGATCCTGCATTTCCTTGAATTCAGACTGTTCAGAATGTGTGCTCATTTTTTGTTTTGAGACATTAGGAATTGCTGATATTTCAGCATGTGAAACTGACAATTTAATGCTCTCATAGCCAGAGTAGCTGAGATGTACATCTTCTTTCCCCATCTATCTAGGGCTCTGGAATCCCTTTCAGAGGGCACAGGATTTTTAGCTATAGAAGCTTTAGCCTCTTTGGGACCCTAGGAAATTTTCTCGGTCAGCCACAGGACTTTTATAAAGGAATTTGTGAGAGTCAGGTACTCTGTAATATCTGTCTGGTTTGGCTGGAGCAGGAGGTAGAGAGTCTGGATTTAGACTAGACTCCAAGTAAACATCATCCACAATGTAAAACTGGTAAACCAAAGTCCAGTGCAAACCAAAACACTAATAAACGATTCAAAAAAACACTGTTTAGAGGAGAAGCCAAGCACAATGTCTAAAACTGGAGGGATAGCAAGTGGTCTGTGCTGAGGTAGTAAAAGGAACTCTCGGAGCCTTTTCTTAGAATCAGAGTAGTCCTGGCCTTCCCAGTGGAAATGTTCCCTCATGGTATGTAAAGTTTCCCCAAAGGAGTAATCTTCAGGGGGAGATGCTGAGGGAATAGAATCTTCAGCATCAGAGTCTTCATATGGGGGAAAAGCGTAATCCTGTTCCTCAGAAGAATCTGAGGAAACTGAAACCTGGTCAGAGGAAGCATAATCCTCCTCTTGTCTTGGTCTTTTATCTGGAGGGGGATGGGAACCCCTGATTAGGGTAATCAAATCTTCAGCCATATTAAGAATCTGTTTCTTAGGCATGGGGCCTTGAACTGGAGACTGATGTACAGTCTTTTTTGGTTTTAATGGAGTTTTAAGCTTAGCATAAGATTTAATGGTGAGTGTAGTCGGTCTGAAGACACCTTGTGCAACCAAAGGTGTTTCTACTGCACTGGGGTCTCCTCCTGCTCCGGTGTCAGAAGGACCTAATGAAGATGGCTGCGACGGCCTAGTACACTCCGCTTGAGAATCCGCAGCTGTCTGGGGTTCCAATTCCTCGGTCGTCAGGGGCTGCGTAGGCGCCTCACTGAAAATCGGAGAACCGGCGACAGGCCCAGCAGAGGCCTTGTAGTCTGGCTTGGTCCTAGGCAACCTGTCCTTATCCTTGCGTTTTTTATGCATGCCGGTCGTCGGCTGCTCCGAAGGCATGATATAATTAAATTTCCTACCAAAGTAATGTTGTGCGAAGTCAAAACGGCGTTTGAAACTTCGTTTATTAAACCTAGCACAAAACTGACAACCTGTGACGTCGTGGTCTGGGCCTAGGCAAGGAATACAATAAGAATGGAAGTCCTCATGAGGCATTTGCTTCCCACAAGAAATGCAATTAACTTTTTCTGACATCGGACTGAGGCAAGAAAAAGTTCCGTAACGGGGTACTTAGCTTTATTGAAGACTTCGGACTGAAATTCGATTAGAAAATCTCAGGTGCCGACCGGCACTTGCGAACTGTTTCTGCTTCGGGCACCACGTGGCAAGAAAGGCTGAAGAAAATGGCGTTGGATGCCTCTTCTATACCCCTGGCGCACTGACGTCAGGGAAGAAGCGAAAGCAACAGACGCCGGACCAAGACTTTGGAACTCAGGCCGACTGCAGGACCGCCTGATGGCAGGATAACCCAAGTGTGATGACTGCAGCAGGGTAACACGATGAACATCCAGGAATATCTTGGAACCAAAAGCAGCAGCTCTGGAAGAAGCATCTACTGCATCATAATTGCACTTGAAAGAGAAAGCCACCTGAGAAATCCCCAAGAAGAGGCAAAAGTCTTCCCTTCAGAACTAAGGTCAGACATTACCAGACAGGTCGAAGAAAACAGCCAAAATATATCTGGACATACAGGTCGGGTAATTGATGGCTCTCAAAGAGAAGGCAGCAGAGGCATAAACTTTCTTACCCAGACTTTCCATAGTCCTATCTTTATCAGAAGGAAGCTTTGTAGAAGGCAGTAAATGATGTGGCTTATCCCATGTCCGATACTACACAGGAGTCAGATGAAGGCCATCTATAAAGGTATTTGCAATCCTCGGGCATCCTGTAAAACCTTTTTTTGTTGAAGGGGGGTAGGGGGCTGGGATTCTGGAGCCTGAGACTTGGTAGAAAAGACATCCAAACAAGACGGCTAACACAGGAGGGTTAGCAGAAGGTCTGGGACAGTCCATTTGCAGAAGCTCATACCACCTCTACTGTACCTCAGAAACCTCAGCACAATCCCTTTAAAAAATTCCATAATCCTCGAAATTGCATTCCTAAATGAGTGTCAGGACTACTAGACTCCTCTTCATCAGAACCATAATCTAAAGGGAAGGAATCTGATGAGTAAGCAAGAGATGCCTCATCTGAATCCAACTCTTCCTCTGAGGAATCCCTGCTCCCTAGGCCTTTTAAGAGGAGTTGGTGACCAAGGTGGAGCAGGAATAGAAACTCCTTGAAGAGGTTCAAAAGCCATAAGGGCATTAAATAAACTCAGAGTGAAATTCTGCCTTTCACTCGGAGGGGCCTTAGGAGTAGAAGCCTGCTTTTTCTGTTTTTTCTTCAAAGGGATGCTTGCCTTGTAAAAAACTTAAGGCTCAGAAGCTGGACAACTTTTCACAATTGTAGTTGGAACTTCCTCAAATTCTGGTTACAGAGTAACACCCCTAAGCCATTCAGCAATAAACCAGAGTTCCACTGAGCGTATGAAGCAGACATCCGTGAAGCCTCCAGGGACATGTTCAAGGTCATATCCATGCCAATCTTCAAAGGGGTCGGGGAAGAGGAATCCAACAGAAGAGCCGAGCAATCGCTGGGCTTCCATTAACCCCAGGAGAGATGTTTGGCAGAGGCAGTACAGTGGAAGAATCGGACCACGACTTCTTGGTCGCCTTCTTCACAGAATGCTGAGCCTCAAAGGGGAAAGTTTCCTCCATAGTGTCCTTCCATAAAAGTTTTAAATGAAAATACAAGGCCAAAGAAGTTGACTACAGAGAGTCTTTGGAACGAAAGCCTGACAAATGGGACAGAACATATAGTTGTGGGAAGCACAGACAAAATAGGCACTGCTCATGACAATCTTTATGGGGAATGTCTCCCACAGTGGCATTCACCCTTCCTGGATGACATGAAACCCCATCAGCAACAAAAAGGAAAAGATAAGAGAAAAAACCCAATTGAACAATTATCTGAAACAGCTTGGTGAGCCAACGAGGCGAATGTTCAGAATGATGAAAAGATGGCATCTGGACTGGCAGCAAAGAAGGTCTGAAGATGGTACGTGCCATGTCACATTTATATCCTACACTATAAACGGGGAGCACATGCATGATTTACAGCATACCTTAAAAATTGAAATGTCTTCTATTTTTTGAATTCAGTCCTATACCTAAACGCTTTGGTATATTGGCTGCATGTTAGACCGCTCTTGGCAGGGGGGCCCTATTGTAAAGAATACTGCAACAGCGAAACAGAAGGACATCACCAGTGCACCTTCTACTCAAATTATGGTAGAAAAAGTTAAGAAATGTAAGGCCATGTTTTGTGTTATTCCAAACATCTGTAACTTTACAACTCCTGATGGACTCCAGTTTGCTTGAAAACTAGAATTCCAAAACCTGCATTGGTACAATAAAAAGGTACTGCATTACTATCATATTCCTACATTGTTTACTGCTAGCAGACTAGCACAGATTCGTGTGTATACTAGGCTAATAATCACTAGAGCTTTTATAAACCTAGCTGTGCAATCCAAATGTGACTCAAGACATGTTTTAGACATTTATATAGGGCATGACTTTGGCTTATGACAATATACTGTCTGCTTCTGTCCAGACACAGATGTGCCAGACCAGGGATGAATTTTAGATTTCCTATCCAATGGTCCAAGTTATGCTTAAATAGGGTTAGGGAGGAACTTTGTTTTCACATGGATGGACAGCCTATTCCAAAAAATGGGAATTCTGAGATGCATCTTTCTCCAACATGTCCCAATTATGTTGCAAGCAAAATTTAGGTGTTTAGATCTAGCAGTTGTGATGCTTTTTTTTTTGCAGACATGCAAAATGTTTATCAAAGTGGGATCCAAAGATGCTTTGTAAGCCAAGCATAGATCACCTCACAGTAGTCTGTAGGAGGCAGTATAGCGGGGGGGGCTTTAAGGTGATCCACATAGGACACTGAATTTATGTCCTGTATTCTCTTTGCAAGAACCCATTGCAGACATTACAACTACTGGATGTGTCTGGTCAGGTACACACCAAAGGGTGCATTATACTCCATGATGTGCATAACTCTCAACTGTCCAGATTTTTTTGACTCGTATTTTTGCTCTGTTCCTCATATAATTTCAATTTTCAGGCAAATCATTGAGGACTGAAGTCAAAAAATAGAAGACATTTCAATTTCAGACTTTATATCCTTCAGAGAAATTCATGTTAATGCAAAAACTGTTATTCTGTTAACTTTCTAAGTTTGTAAGAACAATATTTAAAGTTCCCCTATTTTGGGGCCTTTATCCCTCCATTATTTGTGGCTTTGTCCAGATTCCTTGCTCTAAGAGGCTGAGAGGTATGATGATGTGTCTGATGAAGGCCAAGTACAGTGGTAGGACGACACCCTGGACCTAGATGCTATGCCCTTACACAAGAGGATTTTTTTACTGCCTAGAACACATGTTGGACAAAGGCTAGGTTACTGTTCACACAATTTCCCAAATCTTTGGCCAGGGAGTCTACTCTTAGTAGTGTTTTATCAATGACTTCATTTACCAGGGTGGCATACTTCCCAAAACCTTTGGCACCAGTCATTTGTCCATGTTAGTCCTTAAGGTGGGGTTTGTATGCCTTGGGGGGGGGGGGATTCTAGGACTGCCCTCTCTTTGCAATTATCTGCAAATTTGGTCAGCCAAAGGTCTCAGACATTGGTTTTGACTTCTGAGAAGTAGATGCTGAACAGCAGTGGGGACCAGTATGGAGGAATGAGGGACTCCACTGCTGACCAGCCTCTCTGTGGAGGTGGTCTCACCAATCAACCTTCTAGATCCTGTCCATGAGCCAACTGGCAATCCAAGTCATTATACAGGAGTTTATGCATAATTCTTTAAGTCTGTTAATGACCAAGCAGGGTACTGTATCAAATGGCTTAGCAAGATCAAGGTAGGCAGTATGCATTTTTTTAAACTCTCATCCATTGCCTTGTGACTTTTTCAAAAGTAGTTCACTAGGTTCAGTAGGCATGACCGTCCTCTGACAAAGCCAAACTGGGATGGATACAGTGTCTGGAGGTCTCCAGTGTCTGTTCATTTTCATGATGCTTTCAATTATTTTGCAAATACTAGTCAGACTAATTGTAGTTTCCAGGATCTGTTGGTCTGTCCTTACGAAGGAGGGGGGTTGACTGCTACAGTCCTCCATTCTTGCGGCACACAGTTTGTTTTGAAACTGGAGTTAAATAGGGACTCCTGGCCCTGACAAGTCGTACTTTAAACTATTCAGGAGGCATCCCAGGATATTACTGGGGTCCACTAAGGCTGTGTTCTGTGCCTTAGCAAGCACAGCCAGGCCATGCTCTTTATTTATTGTTGGAGGAGTTATGTTTGAGGGTACTTCTTGAAAGGGGGGGCAATAACAGCTGAAATGGAATTTGTCAGGCAACAGATTCACTACATCATCCTGCTTAGTGACTACGGCACCAATTAAACTACCAGTTCAACACATTGCTGCATTTAGAAAACAGTGTTGGTAAGAGGAGCTCAAATTGCACTGTCTTGCATTTTTTTCTACCAGCAGCACAGCATAACATTTTTAAACGTAAACTGGATATTAAATAAGCAGTGAAGCACCATGATAGGCTACTTCTTAACCTGATGTATACAAAAAGTTAAACTGCTTCCAGTCTACAATTTTCTTTTTGTAACACACCTGTAACAAACTATAAAACTTGGAGATACAGACCTCGGAGTGAAAGGTTTGAATCGTATACTAAATCAACACTTCTACAAACTGAAAGTGTTACACTACAGCCAATAACTGCATTGTGTTTAAAAGTAGCAAAAACTCACAACTTTCCTCTGAAGAAAAAAAAACGCCAAACATGATCCACCTAATCTAATGCTGACACAAAGTAGCTTTTTAATGGTCTGAAATTTACTGAGATACAGAACATACATTATACAAACCTCCTTCCTTAGTCTGGGTTTCACTTAAATGCACTTTACCATGATATGGTATTTCATGATGTAAAACAGTATTTTCTTGCTGAGGTGGAGCAGTCCAAGCAGAAAGCTTTAAAGGTCTCAAAATGGAGGCGTACAAGCTGGGTTTGCAATGGAATATATTCTCCTGAAAGAGGTAAAAATAGGCAAATAACTTACTTGCACATAACACCTTCCATATCTTATCAAAACAAATTACCAAAGGACTTTGCTGCTTGCATTACCTAAAAACAATGTAAAGAAATGCAACAATGGAAGACAAATTATAAACTTACAAATATGATGGCTCCTCCCTGTATTACCGTACTTTTAATTAAGAGTTCCGACTGAAGGAGCAGAAGACCGATATGATGCAGTCACCTGGACAGCTTGGCAAACAGCTCGCCTAGATTGCCAAGTACAGCCTACCCCCCCCCCCCCTCCAAATGCACTGGTCCAGAAATGGAGTGTTTAAGGGCAGTCAAGACTTAAGAAAAAGCTACGGCAGAAACCCCAGTTCAAGTCTACTAGGTGGCTAGCATAAGGAAATATTCCAATTACCACAGCCTCAAGATGAGAATGAAGAAATCACATCCAACTTCCAAGGCTAAGGAACGACCAAGCAGTAGTCGCAAAGACGTACTATAAGGAAGTACAATAAAAGACGTATGTACACACTGGTCTGGTAGGCTATGATAACATTTTTACATTAGTGTTCTTTGGTTAAGGGAAGTAGAAGACTCTACTCTTAAGGTCTTTTCTTGCCTTTACATTACCTAACTATACATAGGCAGTCCAGGTAATGACACGCAAAGAGTACTGCAAGAAAAATGACAAACTGAAATCTCAGCAGCCACCATGGGCATGAAAAGATGCCCAATATGCACTTAGAAAACTACTGAAAACTCAGGCAAAGACTAACCCACAGCTCACATGAAAAATAAAAGAAAAAAGTTTACAGAACAGGAATTGTTAACTCAAAAAAAAAAAAAAAAAAAAAAAAAAAAAGGTTCAAAATGTAATCATCCCGGGAGAGACTTGGTTTACAAAAAAAGCACAATACATGAAAGCTTACAAAATACAGCCAAAAAGTTTACATTTTTGATTTTTGACCTGTACTTAAGTTTAAAAGAGCTAAAATAACACCCGCACCAAAAGGCACTGAAATGTGTTTAAGGACTTTTGCAAAAGCACAATCATGAAAAAGGTATCCATATACCTACAGACCGCTCACAGTTGAGTCTTCTATTTCTTCTAAAAAGTCTTCCAAGCGGAAGGTTGTTTGGAATTGGATACACCAGAACTCACTTCAGCTCAAAACTCAAATCTAAGATGTATGAAACTGGCGTATCCAATCCTTTAGCAGGACAAAAGATTCAGACTGGTCAAACACTTACTGGAGTAGAAAGGGTTGTGTCAGCCAAAACTGATGAAATATAGAAAACCCACTCAGTCTGGACCTGTGAACAGCAACCAGTATGACTACTGCATTTGATTTTACCTACAGAAATGAAACGTATGCATGGAACAGGCGACTGGCAAAATCCTATCAATGTATCTTTGCAACTGTCGCTGGGAAGGCAAAAAAAATTCTGACATTCTGAACAAGCAAAAATACCTTTGAAAAGGCAATCCAACTTCCTGAATATCACTGCTGCCATTGAGGGATTTGTCACTATTAGAACATCAAGACTTGTATACTGACCTTGTTTTTTTCATGAGCCTTAAGCACACAAATTAGTGTTGAAGATCCAATTTCTCCTATCCTTTCCACAGTGAAGCAACAGTTGAAGTTATTCCATACACTGATATCACATTAGTGTCATTTTGTCTGCAGAGACCTTGTGGAACCCACTACTACACAGCAAGGACTGCTCATTTCTAAAGGAATGAGAATGAAACAAAATTCAGTGCCATATGTCCCAAACGGCACCCTATCACAGGAAGCTAGCACCCACTGTAAATATAATCTAAAAGTGCAAAGTGATGGCTTGTTAAAATAATTCTGGAGTCAACCACCAAACACAGTCTACTGCATGATGCAGAGATCATGACTGGCAAATTCAATGAGACTTAGTCAATGGACCACTGCAGTCTTCACAATACCTCACATGTGGCACCATCAACACAGACATCCCTAAAGGACTGGGAGCCCCAAGGCATAGACAAGGTGAAAAGCAACTCATCTGACAGGACAACTTTGGGAAGGATGTTCAAGATCTCCTGAAAGGTGAAAATGTTGAACATGCCTTTACATAACAGGAACAACTTGCCTACAGCACAAATGTTAGGTAAAACTCAAAGGTTACACAGATCTCTTAAGAGGTGAAAGGCAGGGCGCAAAGAACTTCTCTGCACCTGGTGAGACTGCCTTGCTCGTCAGTCACTAGGAGCTAGTGATGGTGTCAGAGGAAAAAACATCTTTGTATGCCAAAGTAAAGTGCTACTAGACATTTAATATTTTTAATTATCTTGGTCACTGAGAAAGTCCAACTGGGCACAACTCATTTTCAGTGAAGGCCCATGGAGAAAAGCACCACATCAAATACATATTTAAATATTACTTTGTAGGTAAATAGAGAGACAAAGACATTTGTCATACTTTAGATGTCACATTTTACACAAGTCAGACATGTTAACATGCAACACCTTGATATGAGAGAACAATGAATGCGCACTGGTTCAGTATATGCATATTAACATTAACGGAGGGAGGATGTCACTTGTGCGGGAACAAAAAATAGAGGAGGAAGTGTATAACCAGAAATAAAGAAAAACATTATACAAAGTTCTAACACTAGAACGGTTGCGATAACAGCAAACATGTATGATGTGGGTAAGGAGTGGGTATTATAGGAAGTGAGATTAAGGATACAGGTTAATTGGAGGAGCAGTAGTGGAGATGAGAGACACAGGGATAAAGGTAAAAGTCAGGGTGACAGAGATTAGCAACTGAAGAGAAATAGAAAGGTGGCTTTAGGTAGGATGGGAGCAAGAGCACAGCGACGACAAACTTAGGTGTTTTAAGCGGTGTTCGAAACATGTGGTAATGACTTGTTTTATGGTGCGTGGGATACAGTTCCAGTGCTTAGCAACAAAGGATGAGTAAATTGAGTCTCCTGCACTATTAGACTTGGTCTTAGGAGACATTTATTCTGTGAGCAGGGATTCCTAGGAGGGAAGCACTGTTTGAGGATGTTTTGCAGTGATGGGCAGGTACTGGGCACTATTTTTGTGAGCACTAAGCAGTTGGGAGTAAGGTAATTGGGTAATTCAAGCCAGTGATGGTGCTTCAGTGCTAGCAGTGGTGCAAATGGTTTGTTAAGCTGGGGGCAACCACTTTATTGCAGCAAATCCACAGTTTATTCAAGGTGGAGTGAAAGGTTAGTCTGGATAGGTGCTGCATAGATAAGGGAAGGGAGAAGATCAAGATGCTAATTTCCTAGAGTAGTCAATGAAAAATGAAAACCCAACTTTTGGAGAGTTTCTTAATGGCTTGAGTGATGTGTTGATCATATTTTAAGTTGGATGAAGGTTTACAAAGATGAAAATGAGGGTCTCTAACTTTTAATGGCTAATATACGCAAGTGCAGATACTTCCACTTTTCACCATATCCTGATCCTTGCATGCAGGAAATAGTACGCAGTTGCATCACTGTAAAATAATACAAATCATCTTTTAATTATGTACCTGTTAAAATACGCAGCTAAAAATTCAGAGTAAATGTGAGACATCAACATATGTCTGATCGGAGAGGGAAGCCAGGACTGAGAAAGGATCACTGGAACTAGAGAAACCAAGTGGCTAGACGAAGAGTCTGAAGGTTGGGAAGGAGACCCCACAAGAATGGGAGATGCGATCCGGAGCTGGATCCAATATCCATGGGGGATATTTCAGATGACAAAGTAGGGAGAATCACACCTGAGGCCAAAAGGGGACAATGAAGATGAGAGGAGCCTTCAGATGGACAGCTTTCTGTAAGACTTTGGGACTCAGAGGAGTGGAGGATAAGCATAAAGGAGTCCCGACAGCCAAGTGTGATTCAGAGCGTCCATGGGAGACTCCTCCTTCAGGAGGATCAGGGCAAAGTAGGTGCTGCATTTGTGGTTGACTGGAGAGGTAAAAAGATGGCAGCAAAATTGACCCCAACAGTCAAAAGACTGACGTGTCACTGATGGATTCAGGGACCACTTATGAGGACTCAAGAGGCACCTGCTGAGTCTGTTGGCCAACACATTGGAGCTGCCAGGAATGTGCAAGTTGCAAGAAAAAAGCACCTGGAAGGCATCACCCATTCCCACACTCTCATGGCCTCAATGTCCAGGGGATAACAGTGCATCTCCCCTTGCTTGTTGATGTACCAGACAACAGACGTTGTCGGTCTGAACTGCTGTAGTCCCAAGAGGGAGAGTCTCCTGAAAGGCCTGCAATGTTAAAAGGACTGATCTCATCTCTAGGATGTTTATCTGCAATTGGGTCTCTACGGGGGACCACGTGCCTTGAACCATCCTTCCCTGAAAATGTCCCTCCCCCCCAGCAAGGAGGCATCTGTGGTCACTGTGGCCTTGGGTGGGGGAAAAAAGGGCCTGCGAAGTAGACTACCCTGAGTGAAAGCCACCAAGCAAGGTGATTTCCACATTCCAGAGTCATCCTGATGGGCAATGATATGAAATGGATCTAAACGGACCACTGTACAACTGGGGCACACTGCAAAACTTGCATGTGATACCTGACGAATGGGACCAATTAGGTTCAAGGGTGGCTGCCATCCAAATGCCTGTAGAATTAGAAGAGCTGTGGAATGCCCCAGAGCCAGCACGTGAGACAACTGATCCCAAAGGAGATGAACTCTGCACAGGAATAGTGCTGCAGTCTCCGACACAGTGCCCAGTTGAATTCCAATACACTCCAGGTTCTGGGACTGAGAATGACTGGATTAGGGCAAACTGACCTTGATACTAAGCTCCTGAAAAAGATTGTGGGTATAGTTGGCCAATGACAGCTGAAGCCTCATGGGGGCTGTGAGGAGACAATCATCCAGGTACGGGAAGAAATGGAAGCCTTGTAACCTGAGCTCAGCTGCCACCACTGCCATATACTTGGTATAACACCTGGGAGGCTGTGGTGAGTCCAAAGGGCAGGGATCAACTGGTAATGACTGCCCCTACTCAAAAATGCAGGTGTCCCTGGGAACGTGTGTCAATCTCAATATGACAGTACGTGTCCAGACTGAACATCCAGAACTTGGCCTTCTGAACTGACATTCAAATCGCTGAGGTCCAAAACTGGCTGCAGGACCCTTGTCTTTTCTAGCATCAAAAAGAAAAAAAAAAGCAAGTTCCAGTACCTAACTGTCCTGTTAGAACCTCGTGGATAGCTCTTTTTTGATGGTCTAGGACCTTAAGGTGGGCCAACTCCCACTGGCAGTGTGGAACGTCCATGAGAGATTTTGACATGGGAGAAGCTGAAAAAAGAGAATGAAGTAACACCCACTAATCTGAGGCGATATTTGTCCAGGCTAGTAGGAGAATCTCATCCCCTGACTTCCTCCAGGTCAGGACAGCCGGGCAGTGCTTCAGGAGACCTGGGGGGAATTCTCTGAGAAAGTTTCTCAGGAGCCCTGATTTTACAGACCATCTCTGCCTCTGGGGCAGCATCTACCATTGAATCCCCTAGCCCAGCCTGTGGAAGAAGACTAAGGGAGCATCCTGGAAAGAGGACTGGTTCCTGTGGAATCAAAGCTTCTTACTACTTTGAGTCTTGGAGAAAGATATCAAAGTAGAAAATGTGACTCAAACAGCAGACAATCTTCCCCTCCTGCTCGCTGCGGGTTATCACTTTCTTGACCGAAAGTCCTAACAAGGTTGAACCGTCAAAGGGAGCATTAGTAAAGGATGCCTTGAAGGGTTCAGCAAACACGCAAAGGTGAAGCCAGGCATGCTGTCTAATGGCAATCCCTGTGCCAGCCACTGGACTGGTGGCCTCAGCAGCACTGCAGATCAACCTCAAAGCATTAGACAGGGAAGTTAAAGTGAATAGCATAGGACAGACCAGTTTGAGACTCGCTGGGGCCAGTAACTCTGAAGGAGGTGGTAAGCTCCACTACCAAATCCCTCTGAAGCCAGGTGAAATGCACCATGTAGTTGGTTGCCCTCAGTCCGAAGGTAGCAGACAAACGTGCGCTTTCTAAAACAATCATCAGAGACTCCCTATTCAGGGGATGGACCAAGGAGCTCTGATCCACTAGCTCCTTTTTAGTAGTGGCTGCCACCACAATGGCATCAACAGGTATGACCTTACTCCAAAAGGTTTTATCTTTTGGGGGACTGATAAATGTTTGCCTTTTTAGGTACCGGTTCCACTGTGTCCAGCTCCTTTCAAGCCCTGTTGGTGATGAATTCCACAAGCTCATCAGCAGGCGGTAACAACAAGGTAGAAGATGGGCTCGTCCCGAAGGCCTTCAGGAACACTGTTTCCTCCAAAGATGGGGTGGGGGAAGACCACCCACCTTTTTGCTTGAGAAGTTAGAGGATGTTCCCCAAAGGAAACTTCCTCGGGTGGAAGTCTGCGGGACCAGTCTCCTTTCTCAAAATCTGTGTCCTCGGCAAGGGACTCTGAGACCAAATGCCTCCTCTTACACATTTTCTTCGTAAGGGGCTCCTCCACAGTGGGCTTGAGAGGACAAGGAAGAAACAGGAACCCTGAGCAGGGTAGTGTCCAGTTTGAAGGCATTCACAGGCAGGCTGACCCTGGACGGATGAGGAGGTTTTTGCACCCAAAGCTGAGAATGGCTGGGAAGGACCCAGAGGCAGAGAGGGGACAGCCAAGCTGGAAAAGATCCTCTCTACCACCAGGAAGGCAGACTGGACGAAGCCCCCCCCAGTCCTCTCCAACAGCTGCAGCTGTCCTGGAGAGGAGCGACCGACAGTACCAAGGCCCCAGATGATAGCGGACCACAGCTGTCCACTGCCAAAGCCCCCAGAAGAAGGGAATGGTCCAAAAACTCTTCACTCAACCCCACACCCAAGTAGCCAGCACTGACCTCACAGGATCAAGGCAGAACCTGTTCTGCAGACAATAGAACAGAACCCATCATGGTCCCTGACAGTGTCTGGAAGGGAGGGCTACCAGACACTGATGGTCTCTCACAGGGAATGCTCTGGTCCTGGTCTTCCAAGCCCACTCAGGTTGGAAGAGAAGAGTGAAGTCCCGGGGATGGAGAGGGATCACTAGGCAACTGACCTGGGGAAGGTAACAAGCCCAGCTCAATTGGGGCCTTAACAAAACACATCATCCTGTCCACATCTACCAGCAGTAAACTCCTGGAAGACTTGGAGGATATGGAAGAATGCTCTGACCTGGCTGGAGACCTAGAGAAAGTCCTGCGATCCCTGGAAAGAGAGAGATTCCAGCGCCTCAGATCTGAAGACCTAGATCTGGATGGACAGCTATCTAGGATCATCAGATCAGAGATAACCACAGGATCCAAAGCCCTAGGAGTATCTGATGCTTTGACCAGAGTGTCAGATAGATCCAAGGAAGGCTTGTGCCAAGTCGGATCCGAAGACCTCAGAAGCATCAAGGTCTCGGACGTGAGGGGCTGATCCAAGGACCTTGGAAAGTAAGAACCCTGATCCAAAGCTGAAGAGGCTGGACTCTGATCCAGGGATCTGCAATGCGAGAGCCTTGGCTTCTTAGAAGACCCTTTAGGAGGGGGGTAAGGACCTCTTTTTTTGGGTCCTGAGAAGCTGAAGAGGGGAAATACAAGGTCAGGGGCCACACTTGGCTAACCCCTTCAAGAGAAGCTTGTTTCTACGCTCTATGAGAGCCCTCAGATTGAACGCAGCGCAGATCTCTCAACCTTGAGACAAGCTCTCCTAAACAAACATTCCTCGTGCGAGTCTGAATCGGATCTCTTCCGACAACACGAGGAGCAACTCTTAAAGCCAGAAGACTTCACAAACGTACTGCAGACACAAACACGCAGAAACCAATGAGTCTGCATGTACACACACTACCCCCTAAACTAAAACTTAAAACTAGAACTACTACTCAAAAATTTTTTAAAGGATAAAAGTAAAGTGAACCACTAACTACGCGAAGTAAGAACCTGCAATAAGGGTGGGAACCCAACCAGCAAACTGAATAAAAGTACTGGGAGGGGAGGGACCTAACACTAACTAAACCAAAAAGAATCTAAACACACAAAAAAATAAATAAAATAATGATAAAAAAAACACTAAAGAGTTGAAAAGACTAAGCAAAGAAACCCAAACAAGGGAACACACTTCTCTGACAGAGCTGCTGAGCACTGGAATCACGCCCTAGCGTTTCGATGGCAAAAGAGATCCAAAGGTTACAGGTCAGCAGGGGATTATGGGAAGGAGCTTGAGCTCTGGATTTGTCCACAGTTGCTGGTTCGGATCAGAGGTCGGATCCAACACCTATCCGTGTAGATGTCCGATAGGTATGCACCTGCAGTCCTAACATATGGGTTGTCCTGCCTCAGGCAGCCCTTCGGTCGGCCGGATTCCAAAGTCTGGGTCTGGCCTCGGCTGATGTCGCACTTCACCCGTCACAGCTGCTGGGGTATAAAGGCATCAGCCGACGCCATTTTCCTCAGTGTTTCTTGCCCCAGATGCCAGGTGCCCTCTAAGAAGGCTAAATATGGATAAATGCAAATAATTCCAAACAGTAGAGAGCAAAAAATTATATATATATATATATATATATATATATATATATATATATATATATATATATATATACATATATACAAAACAAATACACTATAATAATTTCCCCCAGCTAGCTAAAAGAGGGATAGATACCCCAGGAATACCACAGAGAGGAAGGAGGGTGGGTAATCCTGACTGCAGATGCATACCTATCGGACATCTACATTTATGGTAGGTACAAAACTGTACTATGTCCTTCAAGGATGCATCTGCAGTCCTAACATATGGGTAGAATACCATAGCCAAACTGGGGGAGGAGGCACTAATATAAAGATGGTGCAGTCAAGATCCCTTGGCAACACAGCAGTTGCAAATCCTGCTCGGGATCTGGAGTATAAAGGGAGGTTATAATGCTTGGCAAATGTATGCACGGAGCTCCAAGTAGCAGCTTCTAAAATGTATTTGGTAGCCACTTCTCGTAGGAAAGCTGCAGTGGTGGCTGTAGCTTTTGTGGAATGAGGTCTGATATTTTCAGTTGTCGTCTTTCCATGAAAAGAGTAGCAAAATCGGATGCAATTTCCTATCCATTTTGAGATTGTCTGTTTTGAAATTGCTTTTCCTTGCATTCCTGTTGCATATGCTACCAGAAGTTGGTCAGTTTTTCTGTTGGTCTTAGTTCTGTCCAGATAGTAGCGTAATTGTCTGTCCACATCCAAGGTATGTAGCAGTCTTTCCCCCCTGTTCTGTGGGTTGGGGAAGAATGTAGGTAAATGAATCGCTTGGTTCAATGATACTCTGGAGACCACTTTTGGCATAAAGGTAGGGTTGGTTCTCAGAGACACTATCCTGATGGAAGATAAGGAAGGGCTGTACTGCCATTAATGCCTGTAATTCAGATACCCTTCTTGCTGAAGTGATTGCTAGCAGCAAAGCAGTTTTCCAAGACAAGAACTGTAAATCTGCTGTTGCTGCTGGTTCAAAAGGGGGAAGTGTCAACTTTTCCAGCACAAAGTTGAGATCCCATGTAGGTAAAGGTGGTTTCCTTGGAGGCTTTACATTTTTGATTCCTCTCAAGAACTGTCTGAGTAGAGGATGAGAGAAGACAGGAGGATCCATGTTGTATTCTGCTGAGATTGCTGATGCATGAATCTTAATGGAGGAGTAGGACAGGCCATTGTGGAACAGTTCTGCTAAGTATTCCAGAATGTGTGCTATGTTTGCCAATGAGACATTTTCTCCCTTTGCTGCACTCCAAATGAGGTATCTTTTCCATTTGGCTGAATAAGTTTTCCTTGTGGAGGGTCTGCGAGCCTCCAGGATAATGTCCTTAACCCTCTGAGATAAATCTGGGTTATTTTGTTTTATGCAATATTCCAAGCAGCTAGCTGCAGTGTTTTCAAGTTTGGATGTAGGATCTTGTAGTTGTTCTGTGTTAGAAGTAAGGGACATAGAGGTAGAGGCCATGCGTGTGTCCGAGACATGCTCCTCAATAGCGGGTACCAATGTTGCCTCGGCCAGTCTGGAGCTATCAGGATTACCCTTGGCTGATCCTCTTTGATCTTCTGTAGGACTTTGTACATCAAAGGAAGAGGTGGGAATGCATATGCTGTCAGGTTTTTCCAGCTGAAGGAAAGGGAGTCCACCCTCCAAGCAAGTGGGTGGTATGCTCTTGTGCAGAATTTCTTCAATTGGTGGTTGTGTGGGGAGGCGAAAAGGTCTATCTCTGGTAGTCCCCATTTCTTTGTTATGGTTTTTAAGATAAATGGATGCAGCATCCATTCGTGAGTATCCGTGGTAGTTCTGCTTAAGGTGTCTGCTAGTGAATTTTCTTTTCCTGGTACAAATCTGGCCTGAAGTTGAATGTTGAGATTCAGGGCCACATTCCACAGGTCCATTGCCATCCGGCATAGAGGATATGAGTGTGTACCTCCCTGTTTGTTGATGTACCACATGACTGTGGTATTGTCCGTCCTTATCAGCAGGTGACCTTGTTGAAGGAATGGTCGGAATGCCTGGATTGCATGTTTCACTGCCAGCATCTCTTTTAGATTTATGTGTAGATTCAGCTGGTCTTGGGTCCATAGGCCTTGTATGCACTTGTCCACCATGTGTGCCCC
Source organism: Protopterus annectens (assembly GCF_019279795.1). Lineage (NCBI taxonomy): Eukaryota > Metazoa > Chordata > Ceratodontiformes > Protopteridae > Protopterus > Protopterus annectens. The sequence goes on from NC_056733.1 coordinate 617,197,714, forward strand.
CAGCCTAGGTCTGAGGCGTCCGTGGTGATGGTCTGGATTGGATGAGGTTTGTGAAAAGGCAGTCCTCTGTTTAACTGACAGGCCTGAGCCCACCACTGGAATTCTTGCTTCAGGCATGGAATTATTGGAATCTGGGCTTCTAGACTGTGCTTGTGTTGAGACCATACATTCCTTAGGTACCATTGCAACTTTCTCATATGCAGCCTGGCATGCGGAATCAATATTATGCAGGATGCCATGTAACCCAGGGCTTGCAGGACTTTCCTTGCAGTAAGCTGAGTTTGTGTTAATGTCATGAAATATACTGGTAGTTGCTTTTGTTTTTCTTCTGTGAGAAAAGCCATCTGAGTTGATGTATCCAGTTCTGCACCCAAGAATGTTATCCTTTGGGATGGTACTAGTCTTGATTTTTGCATGTTGACTGTGTATCCCAAGGCTTGCAACAGTTGTATGACCTTTTCCAAATCTTTTGTTAATTTTGCCTTGTCTGCTTGTATTAGGCAGTCGTCCAGGTATGGGTAAATTTGAATTCCCTGAAGCCTGCAATGAACAATTACTGATGCCAGGCATTTCGTGAATACTCTGGGCGCAGTAGATAAGCCAAAGGGCAATGCTGAGAATTGATAATGCTCTGATCCTGCAAGAAATCTGAGGTGTCTTCTGCAATCTGGTCGTATAGGGACGTGCAGGTATGCCTCCTTGAGATCTAGAGTCACCAGCCAAGACTCCTTGCCCAGCATGGGAAGAAGTTGCTGGAGGGTCAGCATTTTGAATTTTGGAACAATGAGGTATGTGTTCAGAGCGGACAAGTCGAGAATAGGTCTCCATTGATTTTCTTTTCTTGGTACAAGGAAAAGCCTGGAGTAAAATCCTTGGCCTTGTTCCATAGGCGGTACCTTTTCTATAGCTCTCATCCTTAGTAAGCTGTTGATTTATCTGTGAGCGTCTGTTTTTTGGCTTGGTGGTAGGTTTGGCATTCCTCTCTTTTTTGGTAGAGTGTGGAAGTGAAACCTGTAGCCTTTGTCTATTGTTTGTAAAGTCCATTTGTCTCCTGTGATGTAATGCCAGTTGTTGGAAAATAAAGCTAGTTTTCCGCCCAAGGGTGCTTCCAGTTGTTCCCTGGTAGGCGGAATCAGAGCCAAGTCATTGTGTCTGCCCTGTGGAAGTGGTTGTAGATGAATCTGTGGCAGTACTTCTCTGGTTGGTAGGTTGCCACTGACGTCCCCTGTAGGCACCCCTGGATTGACCTCCGCCTCTTGGGCGTCTATTTCTGCCTCTCTGTGCTCTGGAGGTGTCTGGAAAGGACCAATTCTTCGAAGGCCAATTTCTGCTAAACCTCAGAGGTTGGACCTGTAAGAAATCCTTGACTGTTTGGACAGATTTTGCTTTTTCCTCCACCTTCTTTAGAACCTCCTGTGCAGGGGAGCCAAACAAACTTTGTTTCTCCATAGGAGCATCTAGGAGTTTTGACTTAACATGGTCTGGTAAGGATTGTTCTTTTAACCAGGCATGCCTTCGAATCACTGTTCCAGTCATAGCTGATCTAAAGGAAGCCTCCAGTGAATCATAGCCACATTTTAAGAAATAGTTACTGACCTGTTGAGAGTTATGTACCAAATCCTGAAGGGACTTGCGGTCTATAGGTTCAGTAGAGGACAGTTTTTTATTTAGCTGGTCTAACAAAAATTCCTGGTACTGAATCATGTGAAATTGACAGTTTAAGGCCCAGGCCGAAAGAGTAGCAGAAGTATAAACCTTTTTACCCCATCTCTCTAATGCTCTAGATTCCCTTTCAGAGGGGAGAGGATTTTTGGCAGAAGCAGCTGCCACAGCTTTAGGGCCCTGTGAAATGGTTTCAGGATCTGCAACAGGAGCCTTATACAAATGGTAGTGTGTGTCCGGGACCCTGTAATATCTGTCAGGCTTGGCAGGGGCCGGAGGAAGAGAATCAGGGGCAGTACAGGCATCATTATATGCATCATCAACAACTGTTAGTACTGGAACAATGGCTAAAGGCCTATGCTGTGGTAAGTGTAAGAAAGTCCTTAGCCTTTTCCTTGAATCTGAAAAATCCTGGCCCTGCCATTGAAAGTGTTCCCTCATAGCATGTAAGGTTTCCCCAAAAGAAAATTCTTCAGGAGGAGAGGCAGAAGGAATGGAGTCCTCTGCATCAGAATCCTCATAAGGAGAATATGGGCCTTCCTGAGGGTCTGAGATATCCAAGTCATCCGAGGAATAGTCTGTAGAAACAGGTTCCGGGGGTTCAGTCCTAGGCCTCTTATCTGGAGGGGGTTGAGAGGCCCTGTCTGGGTGAGGTTGGGATCCCCTGATCAAAGAAATGAGATCCTCAGCCAGGCTGAGCATTTGAGAACTAGAGGTAGGCCTGTGTGAGGGAGTTTTAGCAGGTAAGGCCTTAGAAGATTTAGCTGCTTTAGCCCTGGAAAAAGCCTTGATAGACATAGATGCAGGGGGTCTAGCAGCCCCACGTGCAGGGGTAGATATGTCTAAAGGAATAGTATCTGACAAATCCTGGGTGCTTGCTTCTGTAGGGGCAATTTCAGTAGCCGATTCAACCATGCTCTGTGAAGCCTCGGTTATCAGAGGCCTGCTTTCGGCCGAAGGAAGAACCGAGGACTCAGTTTAAGCCGAAACCGAGACACTCGCGGTTGGCCTAACCGTGGTTTCAGCCGAAACCGCGGACCGCAAGTGTCGGTCCTTTTCCTTGCGCTTTTTAGCTAATTGTGTAGTCGGAGTCTCCGACGGCATTTTGTATGCAAAAGCGGGACCAAAAAACTCCTCTGCAAACTCCGACCGACGTCTAAGCGTCCGTCGGTTGAAGGAAGCACAGGCTAAACAAGCTGATACGTCGTGGTCCAGGCCTAAACAAGGAAGGCAGTAAGAGTGGAAATCCTTATGAGGTATTTGTTTCCCACAAGTTAAACAATTATTTACTTTGTCTGACATCGGCTGAGGCAAGAGAGAGTCCCCAACGGGGTACTTAGCTTTTTAGAAGTCTTCGGTAGTAGAAATCTCTGGATCTGACCGACCGGCACTTGCGAACAGCTTCTGCTTCGGGCACCGCGCAGCAAGAAAGACAGAGGAAAATGGCGTCGGCTGATGCCTTTATACCCCAGCAGCTATGACGTCGGGTGAAGTGCGACATCAGCCGAGGCCAGACCCAGACTTTGGAATCCGGCCGACCGAAGGGCTGCCTGAGGCAGGACAACCCATATGTTAGGACTGCAGATGCATCCTTGAAGGACATCATGCTTTTTAATTATTGATGCAAATATGAACAAATATCAGACACCTAAAAGTGTCAGTAAGAGTTAACTGCAGAAACACCTGGGGGGGGGGGGGTCACTCTGATGTAACAAGTTAAAACAAATTTTAAAAAATGACTTGCTGTTCTGTCTTATTTATTTCTGTGGCTAAATCTTAACCACATAGTTCAGGTGGTAGCTGAAAAAGGGTCTTGCACTAGTCCACCATACTGGTTGCCATACTAAATTCCCCCCGGACAGCAAGCTACCTCAGTGACAAAAGGATGATCCATTTACCAGCCAACAGGTTCATGCAGGGGCCCAGGAGCCATAGAATCCAGTTGGAATAGAAGAAAAGTGAACAAATGTGGCATGCTTTTGCCTCTCCTAAAGGTAGGTTGAAGGGAGTACTGCAAAGCATGTCACCCACTAATAAATCTCTAAAATGGAGGCTAGTTACTTAAAAGGAGCCATCCATTAAATGAAGGCCAGTTGGGCAGCCTGGAGGGCACACATTGACCCCTTAAAATAGGAGATGGCCCATACTGCACCCACTGTATACCCATCCAAGTGCTTATGCAGGACAGAGGTGAGATGGCAACTGGCTCACCTTACATAGTTCAAATGTTCAACTGACTGACCAGACGGTTGGCAACTGAGGGTCCAAAAATGACTCCTCCATATAATAGCCAACTTAGTCATAAATCAGTAATTCTTACAGTCTTGACCCATAAGTTAAAGATGCAGGTATTTTGGAACTAGAATCCTTAATTCTACACTCGATAGTCATTTAATGACAAACTGCCTAAAGTTCTTTATTGTATTACACGATCGTGTTTGGTTGCTCTCTGAAGCATCTGTACCGCTATCAAAGCACGACCATCTGGCAAAACCAGGACCAACAGAGGAGGAAAGAATTGCAGTATAACCTCTGACTACCACTTCCCTTACTCATGTATGAGTATCGTTTCTAAACCACGCTTGTGAGCAAAGGGAACATCTTCCTTAAATCAGCTACATCTGCAGCAATAGGAAATGAGGGTCAGGACTACAGACTGCTGCCCTGGGACTGTCAAAAACCCGAAAATGTAAAGTACATAGAACTCGGGGTCATTGTTCTAGCTGAGATAAGACAGAAAACTGCAAAATCTCAAGACACTTGCTGCCAGGTTTGGAATTCGGAAACATCCAGGGTCATCATAAGCTTCACTGCTGCAGGTGGGGAATTTATCCATGGCCCTTGTAAGGCTGCACAAAAGTACTGTCCCCATACCTTCATTGAAGAAGCAAGTAAACACCCAGGACACAAACTATTAAAGATCAACTTAAAGGATGCCTGCACATCCTCAGCAGAGAGGCATGGCCAAAAGTACTGACTTATTACTACGTCAGATCATGCCATCCTAGTGGGATCTTACATTAAATACCCCTGACCATCAAGCTGCCAGTGGTGGAAGTTGTGGCAGTTTGGACCTTATCACCATTGCCTGGTATGTCCCCTATAGAATGCCATCTAAAAAGTCTCATTTAAAAGAACATCTATACTGATTACATGCCCTAACAAAAGGATTCAAATATGCATCTCCATTGCTGTCAGGGACCTCAAACTCAATAAGGAGTGAAAAAAGTACAGTTTTGTACCCACCATAAATGTAGATGTTCAAGTGTTCACACTGCTGCAGTCATCATTCTTGGGTTATCCTGCCATCAAGCGGTCCCACAGTCGGCCCAAGTTCCAAAGTCTTGGTCCGGCATCAGTTGCTGTCGCTTCTTCCCTGACGTCAGTGCGCCAAGGGTATACAAGATGCATCAGACGCCATTTTCTTCAGTTTTTCTTGCCCCAGATGTCAGGTGCCCCCAATAGGTAGGCAATACATATTGCTATCTAAAAATATACATATAAAAATAAAACAATACCTTCGGTCACAAGCAAATACACCACAGAGGTTGTATAGGATAGAAAGGAATAGATAGGTCCAGCTAGTTCAGAGGGGATGGAGGGAGGGTAACCTGGACTGCAGCAGTGTGAACACTCGAACATCTACATTTATGACAGGTACAAAACTGTACTATGTTCGTGTTACACTGCTGTAGTCATCACTCTTGGGTTGAATCCCAAAGCTAAGGATGGGTGGTGAAACTAAACCGGGTTTGGAGAGGCTAGTAGGACCTGCAGCACTGCAGTGGCAAAGCCAGCTCTGGTTTTAGAGTATAGAGGTAAGTGATAGTGCTTGGTGAAGGTGTGCACTGAACTCCAAATGGCAGCCTCCAAAATATCCTTGGTTGGTACCCCTCTGAGGAAGGCTGTTGATGTTGCTGTAGCCCTGGTAGAATGGGGCCTGATGTTACCAGGCACAGATTTCCCATGGTGTGTGTAGCAGAAACGGATGCAATGCCCTATCCATTTTGAAATGGTCTGTTTTGAGATAGCGTTTCCTTGAGATCCTGCAGCATAGGATAGAAAGAGCTGGTCAGATTTTCTGAAAGCCTTAGTTTTATCCAAGTAGTAACGTAATTGCCTGCGAATGTCCAAAGAGTGTAGGAGTCTTTCCCCTTTGTTCTGGGGGTTTGGGTAAAAGGTGGGCAAATGAATGGTTTTGGTTTAGGGCCACACTGGATAACACCTTTGGCATAAAGGAAGGGTTAGCTCGTAAAGAGACACTGTCTTGATGAAAAATGATGAAAGGCTCCACTGCCATTAGGGCCTGTAGTTCTGAGACTCTTCGTGCTGAAGTTATTGTTACCAGCAGGGCAGTTTTCCATGATAGGAACTGTAGATCAGCAGTGAAAGCTGGTTCAAAGGGCGGAAGTGTCAGCTTTTCCAGAACAAAGTTGAGATCCCAAGTTGGTGTTGGTGCTCTCCAGGGCGGTCATATGTTCTTAGCCTCTCTGAGGAACTGTCTTAATAATGGATGTGAAAATATAGGAGGATCCGTGTTGTATTGAGCTGAAATAGCTGAAGCGTGGATCTTAATAGATGAGAAGGAAAGTCCTTTGTGCAACATCTCAGTTAAATATTGAAGTATTTGAGGAATATTTGAGATGACAGGATTTTGGCCTTTAGCCTGGTTCCAGGCGCAGAATCTTTTCCATTTGTCTGAATAGACTTTTCTGGTGCTGGGCCTCCTGGCCTCCAGAATGACGTCCATCACAGCTTTAGAGAGAAGTGTTGAGTGGTTACTTAAGCAATTTGCCCTGCAGCCAGACAAAGTCTTGAGCTGGCTGTGTAGAATCTGATTGTTTTGCTGAGTGAGCAGGTGAGGAATTGTAGGCAAACTCCATGGTGGGCCTTGAGCCATGTTCCTTAGTATTGGATACCAGTGTTGGCGTGGCCAGTCTGGAGCAATGAGTATCATTTGTGGCCTCTCTAATCTGGCTTTCAGCAGCACCTTTGCCAGAAGAGGCAGTGGAGGAAAGACATACACTGTCAATGTTTTCCAACTGAATGAGAGGGCGTCCACTTTCCAAGCTAGTGTGTGGTATGTCCTTGTGCAGAATTTCAGTAGTTGGTAGTTTTTGGGGGAAGCAAACAGATCTATGTCTGGGCTCCCCCATTTTTGAGTTATCATTGCGAATACTTGTGGATCTGGTTTCCACTCGTGAGGATCTGTGATGTTTCTGCTTAGATCTTCTGCCAGTGTGTTTTTATTTCCTGGCAGGAATTGTGCTTGTAGTTGAACTTGGGAGGTCAGTGCTGTGTTCCACAAGGTCATTGCTAGTCTGCATAGGGGGTAGGAGTGTGTGCCCCCTTGCTTATGTACCACATCACTGTTGTGTTGTCCATCTTTATTAGGAGTTGTCCTGGATGTAGAAGGTCCTTGAAAGCTGTTAGGGCATTTTGTACAGCTAGCATCTTTTTGATTTATATGTACATGTCTTTGGTTTGCAGGCCATTTGCCCTGAATACACTGTCTTGCCATGTGTGCTCCCCAGGCATAATCTGATGCATCTGTTCTGTTATAGTTTGCCTGGCTGTGGGTAAGGTGAAAGGCTGACCCTTATTGAGGTGACATGCCTGAGCCCACCATACAAACTCCTGTTGAAGGCAGGGAATGAGTGGAATTATTGTTTCCAATTTGTGCCTGTGTTGAGACCATACGCTTTTCAGATACCATTGTAATTTCCTCATATGCAGTTTTGCAAATGGTATTAGTAGCATGCAAGATGCCATGAATCCCAAGGCCTGCAGAATTTTTCTTGCAGGGGTTGGGTCTTTGTTGCCATCATTTTGAATTATTGAGTCAGTTGTCTTTACTTGTCTGGCGTGAGGTAAGCCATCTGGGCCGTTGTATTTAAGCTGGCACCTAGGAATATTATGTCTTGTGAGGGCACTAGTTTTGACTTGTTTTCGTTTACTGTGTACCCTAGGCAACTTAGAAGGTTTTTGACAAACGCCAGATGCTTTAATAGAATGTCCTTGCTTTCTGCTTGAATAAGGCAGTCGTCCAGGTATGGATATATTTGAATCCCTCTTTGTCTGCAGTATGCAATTACTGGTTCCAGGCATTTTGTGAAGACCCTAGGCGCAGTAGATAAGCCAAAGGGCTTTGCAGAGAATTGGTAATGGGTTGAACCTGCAATAAATCGGAGGCATCTTCTGCAATTTTGTCTGATAGGGACATGCAGGTATGCCTCCTTGAGGTCCAACGTTACTAGCCAAGCCTTCTTGCCCAGCATGGGAAGTTGCTGCTGTAGTGTTAGCATCTTGAATTTGGGTACTTCCTGGTATGTGTTTAGAATTGAGAGGTCCAGAATGGGTCTCCAAGCTTTGTCCTTTTGGGGAACTAGAAACAGTCTTGAGTAAAATCCTTGTCCTTGCTCCTGTGTAGGAACCTGTTGAATGGCTCTCATGTCCATGAGAGCTGAAATTTGCTTTTGAGCCTCTGCCCATTGATTTGGTGGCAGGTTTGGCATTCCTTTTATCCTTGGTAAAGTGTGAAAGTGGAATCTGTATCCTTAAGATACAATATTTAGGACCCATTTGTCTTTTGTGATGTGCCAATTGTCTGCAAAAAGAGCTAGTTTTCCCCCTCAAGGGAGCTGCCAAGAGGGTTTTGCTTGGTAGTCTGAGGGGTAAGTCATTGTGTTTGTCTTGTGGTAGTTTGAGACCTGTCTTCTCCTCCTTTTTGGGTTGTGGCACTCCATTGTCGAAGCTGGTAAGAGCCTTGTGGCTGGCCTCTGCCTCTTGGGCATCTATATCTACCCCTCTGTGGTCTGGCAGAAGCTGGAAAGTACCAGTTTTTGGTTGGCCAATTTCTGCTGAAACGAGTAGGTTGAACCTGTAAAAAATCCTTGACCGTCTGCATAGATTTTGCCTTATCCTCCATTTTCTTTAAAACTACTTCTGCTTTTACACCAAATAAAACATCCTGCTGTAAGGGTGCATCCAATAACTTTGCTTTAACATGATCAGGTAAAGTTTGTTTTTTTAACCGCATCCTACGTATAACGGACCCTGTCACTGCTGCTCTACAAGAAGCTTCCAATGAATCAAATCCACATTGCAAAGAATGTTTTCACACTTGTTCAGCTGAATGCAACAAATCTTGCATTTCCTTGTAATCTGGCTGGTCTGTATGTGCGAGCATTTTTTGTTTTAACTGAGACATCAGATATTGTTGATATTTCAGCATGTGAAACTGACAATTTAAGGCCCTCATAGCTAGAGTAGCTGAGGTATATACTTTCTTTCCCCATCTGTCTAGTGCTCTAGAATCCCTTTCAGAGGGCACAGGATTTTTAGCCGTAGAGGCTTTAACCCCTTTGGGACCCTGGGAAATGATTTCTGGGTCAGCAGCAGGGCTTTTATACAGGAATATGTGAGAGTCGGGGACTCTGTAGTATCTGTCTGGTTTGGCTGGTGCAGGAGGTAGTGAATCTGGGTTAAGGCTAGATTCTGAATAATCATCATCCACAATGTCTAACACAGGTGGAATGGCAAGTGATCTGTGCTGGGGTAGTAAAAGGAACTGTCGGAACCTTTTCTTAGAATCAAAGTAATCCTGGCCTTCCCAGTGGAAATGTTCCCTCATAGTATGTAAGGTTTCCCCAAAAGAGAAGTCTTCTGTGGGAGATGCAGAAGGGATAGACTCTTCAGCATCAGAATCTTCATAAGGGGGAAAGGAATATTCCTGTTTCTCAGAAGAGTCTGAGGAAATTGAAACCTGGTCAGAGGAAGTGTAGTCCTCTTCCTGCCTTGGCCTTTTATCAGGAGGGGGATGGGAACCCCTGATTAGGGTAATTAAGTCTTCAGCCATCTTAAGCATCCGTTTCCTAGGCATAGGGCCTTGTACTGGAGACTGCTGTGCAGTCTTCTTTGTTTTTAAAGGAGTTTTCAGTTTTGCATAGGATTTAAATAGTGAGCGTAGTTGGTCTGAAGACACCTTCAGCAACTGAAGGCGTTTCAACTGCACTGGAGTCTCCTTCAGGTATGGAGTCGGAAGGGCCTAAAGGTAAAGGTTGTGGAGACCTAGTAATCTCCGCTTGTGAAGCGGATGTCGCCTGGGGTTCTAAATCAGTGGTCATCAGGGGCTGCGTAGGCGCCTCACTGAAAACCAGAGAACCGACGACTGGCCTAGCAGAGGCCTCGGAATCCAATTTGGATTTCGGCTGCCTGTCCTTTTCTTTGCGTTTTTTATGCATTCCAGTTGTAGGTTGCTCCGACGGCATGGCATAATTAAATTTCCTTCCAAAATAATGTTGGGCAAAATCAAACAGACGTTTAATAGTTCGTTTATTAAACATAGCACAAAACTGACAACCTGTGACGTCGTGGTCTGGGCCTAGGCAGGGAATACAATAAGAATGAAAGTCCTTATGAGGTATTTGCTTCCCACAAGAAATGCAATTGTTAACTTTTTCTGACATCGGACTGAGGCAAGAAAAGGTTCCCCAACGGAGTACTTAGCTTTATGAAAACTTCAATCTGAAATTCGATTTGAAAATCTCAGGAGTCGGCCGACCGGCACTTGCGAACTGCTTCTGCTTCGGGCACCACGCGGCAAGAAAGACTGAAGAAAATGGCGTCGGATGCATCTTGTATACCCCCGGCACACTAACGTCAGGGAAGAAGCGACAGCAACCGACGCCGGACCAAGACTTTGGAACTCGGGCCGACTGCGGGACCACCTGACGGCAGGATAACCCAAGAGTGATGACTGCAGCAGTGTAACACGAACATGAAATGTTGCTCTAAGACCACAGTCAAGACAGTGACATCAGGCTTGGGAACCTAGGCCACAGTAAAAACTCATCAAGACAAATAAAAGGAGTGGACCATCTTCCTGGGAACACAGATCAAATTATTTACTCCCACATGGAGGCAAGATCACCTGGGATTGCTCCAATGTCTTAGACAGTACAGCTGTGTACACTTAGCATAAATGTAGATGTTAGACTGCATTCACTGTTGCAGTCATTACATTTGGGTAATCCTGCTGGCAGGTTGCCCTCAGTCCGCCTGAATTCCAAAGTCTTGGGTCCTACGTCAGCTGCTGTCGCCCCTTCCCTGACGTCAGGTTGTCAGGGGTATAAAAGATGCAGCTGACGCCATTTTCTTCAGTTTTTCTTGCCCCAGATGTCAGGTGCTCCCAAAAGGGTAGGCTAGATATATGTATATAAAACATACATGCACCAAAATAAACTTTACCTTCATCTACAAGCAAATACACCACATAGGTTGCATAGATCAGAGAAGTAAAGATAAGTTCCAGCAGAAATAAGGGGGATGGTGGGTGGGTAACCTGGACTGCAACAGTGAATACACTCGAACATCTACATTTATGGTAAGTGTACACAACTGTACTATGTTCTTCGTGTTTCACTGCTACAGTCATTACACTTGGGTAGAGTCCCAAAGCTATGGTTGGGGGGCTGGAGCTAAACAACATTAGGAGCGGCTATGAGGCCCTGCAGAACTGCAGTGGCAAAGCCTGCACTGGATTTAGAGTAAAGTGGCAGATTGTAATGCTTTGTAAAGGTGCGCACTGAACTCCAAGTAGCAGCCTCTAAAATGTCTTTGGTTGGTACTCCCCTGAGAAAGGCTGCCTAAGTGGCTGCAGCTCTGGTTGAATGTGGCCCAATGCCCTTAGGCACTGGCTTACCATGCTGAGAGTAGCAGAAATGAATGCAGTGACCTATCCACTTTGACATAGTCTGCTTGGAGATGGCCTTTCCTTCTGATCCTGCAGCATATGCCACTAGTAATTGTTCTGTCTTTCTGAAAACTTTAGTTTTGTCCAAATAGAATCTAAGTTGTCTGTGTACGTCCAAAGAATGCAGAATTTCCTCCCCCTTGTTCTGTGGATTTGGATAAAAAGTTGGCAAACGAATAGTTTGGTTAAGGGCTACACTGGACACCACCTTAGGCATAAATGTAGGGTCTGTCTTCAGAGACCCTGACTGGATAAAAAATGATAAAAGGTTCCACAGCCATGAGAGCCTGTAGCTCTGACACTAGTCTTGCAGTAGTTATTGCTAGGAGCAGAACTGTTTTCCAAGATAAGAATTTTATATCCGCAGTAGCAGCTGGCTCAAAAGGAGGTAGGGTGAGTTTTTCCAATACATAATTGAGGTCCCATGCAGGCATTGGTGGTCTCCTTGGAGGCCTTAAATTTTTGGCTCCTCTGAGGTACTGCCTTAATAAAGGATGAAAAGAGAGTGGTGGCTCTGTATTGTAATGAGCAGAAATGGCAGAGGCATGAATTTTAATTGATGAAAAAGATAGGCGTTTGTCCAGCATCTCAGTTAAGTATTGCAAAATCTGAGGAATATTTGGTACAGCTGTGTCATTTCCTTGAGCCTGGTTCCAAGCACAAAATCTCTTCCATTTTCCTGCATAGGACTTTCTAGTACTAGGCCTTCGGGCCTCCAAAATGACATCCATCACAGCTTTACTGAGAGGTGTGCTTTGTATGGCTACATTTATACGCCATGCTGCCAGGTTTAGAGTCCTGAGCTGGCTCTGCAGAATCTGATTTTTTTGTTGGGACAGTAAGTGAGGTATTTGCGGTAAGGTCCAGGCTGGGCATTGAGGCAAGTTCCTTAAGATCAGATACCAGTACTGGCGGGGCCAGTCTGGGGCAATCAGAATCATTTTTGGTTTCTCCTGTCTCACCTTTAGGAGTATCTTGGGGTGGAGAGGCATTGGAGGAAAGGCATATACTGATAGGTTTTTCCAGTTGAAAGATAAGGCGTCCACTTTCCATGCTTGTCTGTGACGAGTCCTTGTGCAGAATCTTTTTAGTTGACAGTTGTGAGGGGAGGCAAATAGATCTATGTCCGGGCGTCCCCATTTCTTTGTTATCATGCTGAAGACTTGTGGATCCAGGTGCCACTCGTGGGGATCCATGAGGTTTCTGCTTAGTTCGTCTGTCAGAGTATTGTCCTTTCCTGGCAGGAATTGTGCCTGCAGATGAACTCGGTAAGTCAATGCTGTGTCCCATAAAGCCATGGCTAGTCTGCAAAGGGGGTAAGAATGCGTGCCACTCTGCTTATGTACCACATGACCATGGTATTGTCTGTCTTTGTCAGTAGTTGTCCCGGATGAATTAGGTCCTTGAAGGCTGTCAAGGCATTTTGAACAGCTAGCATCTCTTTTTGATTGATATGTAGATGCATTTGATTTGTGGACCAGGTGCCCTGAATGCCTTTTCCTGCCATGTGGGCCCCCCAGGCATAATCTGATGCATCCGTTGTTAGGTTATGCCTGGCTGGGGGAACTGAGAATGGCTGTCCCTTGTTTTGGTGACAAGCCTTTGCCCACCATCAAAACTCCTGTTGCAGGCAGGGAATGAGAGTAATCATGGTTTCCAGGCTGTGGCAATGCTGTGTCCAGACACTTTTTGGGTACCACTGAAGTATCCTCATATGCAGTCTTGCATATGGAATTAGTAGGATGCAGGATGCCATGAAGCCCAAAGCCTGCAGAATTTTTCTTGCAGATAACTGGGCCTTTGTTGTCATTTCCTTAAAATAGGTAATCAGTTGCCTTTGTTTGTCTGGCGTGAGATAAGCCATCTGGGCAGTTGTATTTAAGCTTGCACCCAGGAATATCTCTTGAGGGGGTACTAGTTTTGATTTCTTTTCGTTGACTGTGTACCCTAGGCATGTTAAAAGCCTTTTCACAAACGCCAGATGTTTTAGTAGAATGTCCTTTTTCTCTGCTTGAATGAGGCAGTCATCCAAGTAAGGATTTATTTGTATTCCTTTGTCTGCAGAAAGCAATTACTGGTGCCAGGCACTTTGTGAAGACCCTGGGCACAGTAGATAAGCCAAAGGGCAGTACAGAGAATTGGTTATGCTTTGAACCAGCCTTGAATCTGAGGTACCTTCTGCATAATTGTCTGATTGGGACTTGCAGGTATGCCTCTTTTAGATCTAAAGTGACGAGCCAAGCCTTTCTGTCCAGCATGGGCAGAAGCTGCTGTAAGGTCAACATCTTGAATTTTGGAACATCCAGGAAAGTGTTTAGAATAGATAGGTCCAGTATAGGTCTCCATGTTTTGTCATGTCCGGGTACCAAGAACAGTCTAGTAAAATCCTTGTCCCTGCTCTTACTGTGGCACTTGTTGAATAGCCCCCATGTCCATGAGAGATGAGACTTTTTGAGCCTCTGCCCATTGAATGTTTGGCAGGTCTGGCCAACCGTTTGCTCTTGGCAAGGTATGGAAGTGAAACTTGTAGCCTTGTGACACTATGTTCAGAACCCATTTGTCCTGGGTTATAGTGTGCCAATTTTGAGAAAAAAGTGCTATTTTTCCCCCTAAGGGTGCTGCCAGTAGATAAGTGCTTGGTGCAGACAGGGGGAAGTCATTGGGACGGTTTCCTGTATGGTTGTGATTTGTCTTCTCCACTTTCGGAGGTAGAAGCACCCCATTGCTTAGACCTGTATGAACCTTGCGGCTGGGATCTGTCTCTAGGGCATCTGGATCTGCCCCTTTGAGGTCTGTCGGACACTGGAAAGGACCAATTCTTTATAGGCCAGTGTCTGCTAAACCTAGGTGGCTGTACTTGTAAAAAAATCTTTGACTGTTTGCATAGATTTAGCTTTGTCCTCCATTTTCTTTAACACCTCTTCTGCCTTAACATCAAACAAGGTATCATGCTGTAATGGTGCATCTAATAATTTAGCTTTGACATGATCAGGCAGATTTTGTTCCTTTAAGCAAGCATGCCTTCTAATTACAGAACCCGTAACTGCGGCCCTGCAGGAGGCCTCCAGAGAATCAAAACCACATTGCAAAGTATGCTTTCCAACGTGTTCAGCTGCATGCAATAAATCCTGCATTTCTTTGTCTGCACATTCAGAATTTACCAACATTTTCTGTTTAAGCAATGTCATGACATACTGCTGATATTTGAGCATATGAAACTGGCAGTTTAAAGCCCTTATAGACAAGGTAGCAGATGTGTAAAATCTTTTTTCCCCATCTATCCAGTGCCCTAGAATCTCTGTCAGAGGGGGTAGAGTTTTTTTGCAGTGGAAGCCTTAGCCCCCTTTGGGACCCTGAGAAATAAATAGTTTCAGGGTCTGCAGCTGGGTTTTTGAAAAGGAATTTATGAGTCAGGAACCCTGTAGTATCTGTCAGGCTTAACAGGAGCTGGAGGAAATGAGTCAAGGGTCAGACTAGACTCTGAAAACACATCTACAATGTCTAACACAGGTGGAATAGCTAGAGACCTGTGTTGAGGCAGTAGAAGGAAGTCCCTGAGCCTCCTCTTAGATTCTGAAAAATCTTGGCTCTCCCAGTGGAAGTGCTCCCTCATGGTATGCAAGGTTTCCCCAAAGGAATAGTCCCTCAGGAGGAGAAGCTGAAGGAATAGATTCTTCAGCATCAGAATCCTCATAGGGAGGAAGTGAATATTCCTGATCAGAAGAGGAATCAGAGGAAATGGAAACCTGATCTGAAGATTCATAGTCTGTCTCTTGCCTAGGCCTCTTAGGAGGGGGATGGGAATCCCTGATCAAGGTAATTTAAGTCTTTGGCCATTTTGAGCATCTGTTTTTTGGGCATGGAGGCCTGTCCTTGTGGCTGGTGTACTTGTTTCTTTGCTTTTAGCTGTGTTTCAATCTTTGCCTTTGAAGCTGAAGTCAGTTTAATGTATAATTGTTAAGGTTTGAATACACCCTCAGAAGCCAATGCCTGCTCAGCGGCTCTGGACCCATTTGAGGGATTAGTCTCTGAGGCTCCAATACCTTGAGTTTCCAGCAGCCTGACTGACTCCACGTGGGAGTCAGTAGTGGCTTGTGACTCTAAAGTAGCGGGTGTCAGGGGCTGCGAAAGCACCTCACTGAGAACGGGCGACTGGCTTAGCAAAAGCTTAGTCAGTTTTGGACCTCGGTTGCCTTTTTCTTTGCGTTATTTTTTGTAAACGGTAGTCGGATGGCTATCCGACTACATAGTATAATTAAATCTGCGCCCAAAATAGCTTAGTGCAAAATCGTACCGACGCTTAATAGTGTGTTAGTTAAATCTAGCACAAAACCGACAACTTGAAACGTCGTGGTCAGGGCCTAGGCAAGGAATACAGTAAGAATGAAAGTCCTTATGAGGTATTTGCTTCCCACAAGAAATACAATTAACTTTTTCTGACATCGGTCTGGAGCAAGAAAAAAGTTTCCCCAACGGGGTACTTACCTTTTAATGAAGACTTTGGATCTGAAACTCGAACACTAAGATCTTAGGAGTTGACCAACTGGCACTTGCGAATTGCTTCTGCTTCGGGCACTGTGCAGCAAGAAAGACTGAAGAAAATGGCGTCTGCTGCATCTTTTACACCCCTGACGACCTGACATCAGGGAAGGGGCAACAGCAGCCAACGCAGCATCCAAGACTTTGGAATTCAGGCCAAATGAGGGCAACCTGCCATCAGGATTACCCAAATGTAATGACTGCAACAGTGAAACACGAACATCTATAATTTTTTTGTCGTGACGAGATGGATCCATTTTTACTGCTCCTCCTCTCCTGCCAAAGACCGAGGGCCACAATACATCTAGGATTGTGCTGGTGATGAATGGGGTGGTGAACAGACCAAACAAAATTTCTGAATTTAGTCACACCCGTGGGATTCAAGAGGTCTTGTCTTCTATAAGCTGTTTCTAAGTAAGCACCTCCACTACCACTGATTCTACCACAGTCACCAAAACCCTTTTTAAAGTGGCCAAACAGGTCAACAAAGGCAGGATGAAGAAACAGACAAGAGCAGAAAAAATTTCAAATGAGAGTGAACAGGGTTGGGACAGGTAAGGGGTCTGGAATTGCCAACAAGAAACCAATCCTGGTAAGATCAGCCAATGTAGGGCCTCACTGTTAAGAATGCTCTAAAGTGTTATAGTAAAGAGACTAACCCCCTACAAGGTGTATAGGAGCAAGTATAGATTCCAGCAGAATCTGGCATCATTAGGAACTGATCATCTACAGTGCCAGATGCACTGAAGTCCCATATGAACAGTGCATGGGACAACCACCTGTGTAAGAGCAAGAGCAACATGTATAACCAAGACAGGCCATGGTCCAAGGAATTTAAAAGTGCTTGTGGGGTAAGCTTGCTTCTGCATTCTCCCTGCTGGTGAATTTGCTACAATTTTTCAGTCTTCATCTGGAATACATGTCCAATGATACATTTCACTGTGGGTCCATTCAGTGTGTACGAAATTCTTGTTGCTGTAAAGAATAACCACTATTCCAGGCAGTAAAAGTACAGCTGTGTACACCTACCATAAATGTAGATGCTAGAGTGTATTCACTGTTGCAGTCATCACATTTGGATTATCCTGCCAAAGGTAGCCCTCAGTCAGCCCGAATACCAGAGGCTTAGTATTTCTGCGTCGGTTGCTGTCGCTCCAGGACTGACGTCCGGTCATCAGTGGTGCAAAATCAGGCAGCCGATGCCATTACATCAGTTTTTCTTGCCCTATCAGAAGCCCCCAAACAGGGAGCTAGATTATGGTGGAAGACCACCACCAGTAGAAAGTAAATACCAAAAATTCCCTGTAAGGAGAGAGGAAGACAGAGACACAAAGGGGATGGAGGGAGGGAAACCAAGACTGCATCAGTGAATACACTATCATCTGCATTTTTGTTAAGTGACACAAGGGGGATGGAGGGAGGGAAACCAGGACTGCATCAGTGAATACACTTGAGCATCTACATTTATGTTAAGTGTACAAAACTGTACTATCTTCTTCATGTTTCACTGTTGCAGTCATCACATTTGGGTTGATTCCCAAAGCTGAAAAGGGTGGAGGTAGTTAAGACGACTATGGGCTGGCTAGGATGCCCTACAAGACTGCGGTGGCAAAGCCTGCCCTGGATTTGGAGAAGATAGGCAGGTGGTAATGCTTGGTGAAGGTTTGAACAAATGTCCATGTTGCAGCCTCCAGGATGTCCCTGGTGGGGACCCCTCTGAGAAAAGCTGTAGAGGTGGAGGTTGCCCTGCTAGAATGTGTCCCTGAACCCCTTTTGTGGGTGGTTTCCCATGCTGTTTGTATCAGATATGGATACAGTGTGCTATTCATATGGCGAATGTTTGGATATGGCCTTGCCCTCTGCCACTGCTGCGAAGCAATTGATCATGTTTTTCTAAAAGATTTCTTACTGTCCAGATAGATCTGAGCTGTCTGTGCACATCTAGAGTGTGCAGAATCCTTTCCTCCTTGTTTTGTGGGTTAGGGAAAAAGGTGGGCAAATGAATGGATTGGTTTAGAGCCATACTGGACACCACTTTAGGCATGAAGGATGGGTTATAGTCCGAGGGAAACCCTGTCAGCATGGAAAATTATGAAGGGTTCTACAGCCATGAGTGCTTGCAGCTCTGATGCTCTTCTAGCTGAAGTTATGGCCAGAAGCAAGGCTGTCTTCGAAGACAGGAATTTTAACTCTGCTGAAGCTGCAAATTCAAAGGGGGGTAGGGTGAGCTTTTGCAACACAAAGTGAAGGTCACAAGCTGGGGTAAAAGCTCTTCTGGGTGGCCTTAAGTCATCAGACCCTCTTAGGAACTTGTTTGATTAGAGGGTGAGAGAACAGAGATTACAGCTCTGTGCTATGAGGAGGAGAGATGGCAGAGGCATGAATTTTAATAGAACAGAAGGATAGACCCCTGTATAGTAGGCCTGCTAGGTAATCCAGGATGACAGGTAAGGAGGGCTGTGCTACTCCAGCTCCCTTAGCCTGGATCTAGGTGCAAAACCTTTACCACTTGTCAGCAAAGGATTTTCTTAGTGCTGGGGCATCTGGCCTCGCATATAACATCTAGAATTTGTTTGCTTAGGATGGCAGCTTGAGGAGAGGTCAGGGAATAAGCCTGGCTGCCAGGCTGAGTGTCTGCAATTTGAGATGCATGAATTCTCCGTTCCTCAGGGTCAGGAGTGTTGGGATCTGAGGTGGTGCCATGGGTGACGAGCTGCGCAGCAGTGAGTACCAGTGTTGGTGTGGCCAGTCTGGGGCAATCAGGATTGCCCTCTTTTTCCTCCCCTATTTTGAGCAGTACCCTTGAAATGAGTGGCAGAGGGGGGAAATGCATAGACAGAGAGGTTTACCCACTGGAAGGATACAGCATCCACTTTGCAGGCCTTGCTGTGAGGCTCTCTGGTGCAGAATTTGCTGAGCTGATTGCAGTGGGAGGCAAAGAGGTCCACCTTTGGGGTGCCCCATTTCTGGGTTACAAGGATGAAGGTTCCGTGGTCTAGCTGCCAATCGTGTGGGTCTAGCAGGTTTCTGCTTAAGTTGTCTGCCAGAGAGTTTAGGGAGCCTGGCAGGAATTGTGCAAGCAGGTGTAGCTGCATGACTGAAGCCATGTGCCAAAGGGTCATGGCAAGCCTGTAGAAGGATAAGAGTGAGCCCCTCCCTGCTTGTTGATAAACCACATCACTGTGGTGTCATCTGTTTTGATCAGTGGAGGCCCCAGGGACAGCAGGGGTCTAAAAGCTGTCAGGGTATGCTGAACAGCTAGCATCTCATTTTGGTTGATATGCAGTTGTATTTGATTTGGGCTCCAATGGTCCTGAATGCACCTGCCGTCCAGGTGTGCACCCTAGGCATAGTTGGATGCAACTGTGGTGAGGGTCTGGGCAGCAAGGGGTTGTGAGAAGAGAAGTCCCTTGTTGTGGTTACATGCTGCTGCCCACCAAAGAAAATCTTTCCATAGAAAAGGTATCACTGGTATGATAGTTTCCAGGTTGAGAGTGCTGACACCAAAGTTTTTTTTTTTTTTTAGGTACCACTGTAGTTTCCTCACATGCAATCTGGCATATGGAATGAGTAGAATGCAGGAGGCCATGAAACCTACAGCTTGCAGGACTTTCCTTGCGGATAACTGGGTTCTGGTGGCTAGTTGAGAGAAGTATCCTGTCAGATGGGCTTGTTTTCCTGGAGTAAAGATTGCCATCTGGGATGCTGTGTCCAGGCTTGCTCCCCGAAGTACAATTTTTTTTGTGTGGGGACTAGTTTTGATTTCTTTTTGTTGATAGTATAGCCCAGGGAGGTCAATAGGTACTTTACAAAGGTCAGGTGCTGTAACTGCTTTTCCTGTCTGCCTGAATCAGGTAGTAGTCTAAGTAGGGATAAATTTGAATATTTCTTAGTCTGCAAAAAGTAATGGCTGGAGCCAGGCATTTTGTGAAAACTCTGGTAGTAGTGGATAAGCCCAAGGGAAACACAGAGAACTGAAAGTGCATAGATCCTGCCCTGAAACGCATATATTTCCTGCAAGACTCCCTGATTGGGATGTGTAGGTAGGCCTCTTAGGTCTAGGGTGGCTAACCCAGCATCCTTGGAAAGCATAGGAAGAAGCTGCTGGAGGGTGAGCATTTTGAAATTTGGTATCACCAGAAAGGTGTTTAGAATGGATAGATCGAGGACTGGGCGCCAGGTGCCCTCTTTTCTGGGTACCGGGAAGAGTCTGGAATAGAAACCTTGGCCGATCTGTTCTGCAGGAGCATGCTGTATTGCCCTCACGGAGAGCAGGGAAAGGACTTGATTTTTGGCCTCTGCCCACTGGTTTGGAGGAAGATCTGGAAACCCTTTTGGGGTTGGCAGAGTGTGGAAATAAAACTTGTATCCCTGGGACACTATGTTGAGAACCCATCGGTTGTTGGTAATAGAGGACCAGCTGCTTGCATGGAAGGAGAGTTTTCCTCCTAGGGGCAAAAGCAGGTGTGCAGAGTTAAGGGGTGGAGGTGAAAAGTAATTGTGAGTTCTTACCATAAGGGAGAGGCTTTGCACTCAGTTTGAAGAGGAGGAACTCCATTGCTTAGATCTCAGCATTCCCTGCGGCTGCTGTATGGGGGGGGGGGGGTCTGCTTCCCTTGGGTCTGGACTGAGCTGGCCTAAAGAAGGCAGGAAAGGACCAGCGCTTGGAGGGGCAATGCCTACTGAACCTCGGAGGCTGGACCTGTAAGAAGTCTTAAACTGTCTGCATAGACTTAGCTTTTTCTTCCATCTTTAAGACCTCTTCTGCCTTGGTGCCAAATAAATGGTCTTTGTTCAATGGTGTGCCCAATAGCTTGGATTTGACATGGTCTGGTAAGGTCTGTTCCTTAAGCCAAGCATGCCTTCTAAGGACAGAACCAGTGACTGCTGCCTTGCAAGATGCTTCTAGGTCATCAAGCCACATTGCAAGGTGTGTTTAGTAACTTGACTTGCAGAAAGCATTAGCTCTTGTAATTCTATTTTCTGCACAAGCAGGAAAGGAATATATTTTTTGCATGAGGAGTTCCATGGTATGCTGCTGTTTCAGTATGTGGAAAGTACAGTTTTGTACCTACCAAAAATGTAGATGTTCGAGTGTACACACTGCTACAGTCAATTACACTTGGGTTATTCTGCCGTCAGGCGGTTCCCCAGCCGGCCTGAGTTCCAAAGTCTTGGTCCGGCGTCTGTTGCTGTCGTCTCCTCCTTGACGTCAGTGCGACAGGGGTATAGAAGATGCAGCAGACTCCATTTTCTTCAGTTTTTCTTGCCCCAGATGTCAGGTGCACCCAGATAGGTAGGCAATTCAAATTGCTAATAAAACATACAAAATAAATGCAAACATACTTTCAGCTACCAGCAAATACTCCCCATAGGTAGTAAAAGGTAGAGGAACTAGGTACGTACTAGCCAGTAAGAGGGGAAGGAGGGAGGGTAACCTGGACTGCAGCAGTGTCTACACTCTAACATCTACATTTATGGTAGGTACAAAACTGTACTATATTCACCGTGTGACACTGCTGCAGTCATTACACTTGGGTAGAATCCCAAAGCTGAGGTAGGGTGGTTGGTTCTATAAGGCATTAGGGGTGGCTATAAGGCCCTGCAGCACTGCAGAGGCGAAGCCAGCTCTGGATTTAGAGTACAGAGGCAGATGGTAATGCTTGGTGAAGGTATGCACAGAACTCCATGTTGCTGCTTCCAAAATATCCTTGGTAGGTGCTCCTCTGAGGTAGGCAGTTGACGTGGCTGTTGCCCTGGTGGAGTGAGATCTAACGCTGTTAGGCACAGGTTTTCCATGGTGCGTATAGCAGAAACATATGCAATGTCCTATACATTTGGAAATAGTCTGTTTTGAAATAGCTTTTCCCTGTGCTGCTGCAGCATATACTACCAATAATTGCTCAGATTTTCTAAAAGCTTTGGTTTTGTCCAAGAAGCAGCATAACTGCCTGTGAATGCCCAATGAATGCAGTAGTATTTCCCCTTTATTCTGTGGTTTTGGATAAAAAGTAGGCAAGTGAATGGTTTGGCTTAGAGACACTTGAAACCACCTTAGGCATAAAGGTAGGGTTAGTTCTTAAGGACACCCTGTCCTGGTGGAAAATGAGGAAAGGTTCCACTGCCATTCGTGCCTGTAATTCTGAAACTCTTCTTGCAGAAGTTATTGCCAGGAGCACAGCAGTTTTCCAAGAAATGTATTTTAATTCTGCCATGCTAGCTGGTTCAAAAGGAGGTAAAGTTAATTTTTCCAAAACAAAGTTGAGGTCCCAAGTTGGAGCAGGTGCTCTACGGGGCGGTCTTATGTTTTTAGCCCCTCTGAGGTACTGTTTTAGCAAAGGATTAGGGAAAATTGGTGGATCCGTGTTGCAATGTGCAGAGATGGCAGAGGCGTGGATCTTGATGGATGAAAAGGAGAGGCCTTTGTCCAGCATCTGTCAAATATTGTAGTATCTGAGGAATGCTTGGCACAAGAGGATCAAGGCTGTGAGCCTGATTCCAGGCACATAATCTCTTCCATTTATCCGAGTAGGCTTTCCTGGTTCTAGGCCTTCTGGCCTCCAGAATGACATCCACAACTGCTTTGGAGAGATGCATTGCTTGCATGGCTAGGGAATCTTCCATGCAGCTAGGTTTAGTGTCTTTAGCTGGCTGTGGAGTAACTGATTGTTGTGCTGAGACAGCAGATGTGGTGCTTGAGGCAAAATCCAGGGTGGTCTTTGTGCTAAGTTTTTTAAGATTGGGTACCAGTGCTAGCGTGACCAGTCTGGTGCAATCAGGATCATTTTTGGCTCTTCTTGCCTGGCTTTTATGAGTACCTTTGGGAGAAGAGGCAGTGGTGGAAAAGCATATACTTGGTTTGTCCAGCTGAATGAGAAGGCATCCACTTTCCATGCTTGCGGATGGTAACTCCTTGTGCAGAATTTCTTTAGCTGGCAATTCATTGAGGAGGCAAACAGATCTATGTCCGGGCACCACCATTTCTTTATCATTCTGAATATTTGAGGATTCAATTCCCATTCGTGGGGATCCATGATATTTCTGCTTAAGTCGTCCGCCAGTGTGTTTTTCTCTCCTGGCAGGAATTGTGCTTGTAGATGAGCTTGACAGTTTATAGCGGTGTTCCACAAGGTCATGGCTTGTCTGCAGTGGGGGTAGGAGTGAGTGCCCCTTTGCTTGTTTATGTACCACATAACTGTGGTGCTGTCTGTCTTTAGTAGTAGTTGTCCTGGATGCAACTGGTCCTTGAAAGCTATAAGGGCATTTTGTACAGCTAGCATCTCTTTTTGTTTGATGTGAAGATGCCTTTGTTCTGCGGGACACTTGCCTTGAATACATTTTCCTGCCATGTGTGCTCCCCAGGTGTAATCCGATGCATCTGTTGTCAGTGTTTGCCTGGCTGTGGGTTGAGTGAAAGCTGTCCCTTGTTGAGGTGACAAGCTTGAGCCCACCATCAAAACTCCTGTTGAAGGCAAGGTATTAGTGGTATAACTGTTTCCAAACTTTGACAACGTTGAGACCATACATTCTTTAGGTACCATTGTAGTTTCGTCATATGCAGTCTGGCATCTGGAATTAGTAGTATGCAAGATGCCATGAAGCCCAAGGCCTGCAGAAGTTTTCTTGCAGGGAGTTGGGTCTTTGTTGCCATCAATTGAAAGTATTGGGTCAGTTGTCCTTACTTGTCTGGCGTGAGAAAAGCCATCTGGGCTGTTGTGTTCAAGCTGGCACCCAGGAATATTATCTCTTGTGAGGGAACTAGTTTTGATTTATTTTCGTTTACTGTGTACCCTAGGCAAGGCAACTTAACTTTTTTACAAACGCCAGATGCTGTAGAAGAATGTCCTTGCGCTTTGCTTGAATCCGGCAGTCGTCCAGGTAAGGGTAGATTTGAATTCCTTTCTGCCTGCAAAATGCAATTACTGGTGCCAGGCACTTTGCGAAGACCCTAGGCACAGTAGATAATCCAAAGGGCAGTGCAGAGAATTGACAGTGCATTGGACCAGCTAAGAACCCGAGGTATCTTCTGCAGTTTTGTCTGATAGGGACATGCAGGTATGCCTCCTTGAGGTCCAAAGTCACGAGCCAAGCTTGCTTGCCCAGCATGGGAAGAAGGTGCTGTAATGTCAACATTTTGAATTTCGGAACATCCAGGTAAGTGTTTAGTGAAAAAAGATCCAGAATGGGCCTCCAGGCTTTGTCTTTTCTGGGAACCAGAAAGAGTTTCGAGTAAAATCCTTGCCCTTGTTCCTGTGGTGGTACCTTTTGAGTAGCTCCTATGTTCATGAGTGCCATAATTTGTTTTTGGGCCTCTGCCCTTTAATTTAGTGGCAGATTTGGCATTCCTTTTAATCTTGGCAGAGTGTGAAAGTGGAACCTGTAACCTTTTGAAATAATATTGAGAACTCATTTGTCTTGGGTGATCATATGCCAATTGTGATAAAGTGCCAGTGTTCCTCCCAAAGGGGCTGCCAAGAGTGAGTTGTTTGGCAGCTGGAGTGGGAAGTCATTGGGGCTGTTTTTTATATGGTTGGTGCCCGTCTTCCCCTTCTTTCTGGCCAAATGCACCCCATTGTTGAGGCCTGTAAGGACCTTGTGGTTCACCTCTACCTCTTGGCCGTATGTAATCTTTCCCTTTGAGGTCTGTCATTAACTGGAAAGGACCAATTCTTTGTTGGCCAGTTTCTACTAAATCGAGGGGGCTGAACCTGTAAGAAATCCTTCACTGTTTGCATAGATTTTGCCTTATCCTCCATTTTCTTTAATACCTTTTCTGCCTCAACTCCAAATAAAACATCCTGCTGTAAAGGTGCATCCAATAATTTAGTTTTAACATGATCTGGTACCGTACGTTCTTTTAACCATTCATGTCTTCTAATGACAGAGCCTGTAACTGCTGCTCTGCATGAGGCCTCTAAAAAATCAAAACCACATTGCAAAGTATGCTTCCCCACTTGTTCAGTGACATGCAATAAATCTTGCATTTCTTTAAAATTAGGAGGATCTGTATCTGGAAGCATTTTTTGTTTTAACTGAGACATCATAAATTGCTGATATTTTAGCATGTGAAACTGGCAATTTAAGGCTCTCATTGCTAAAGTTGCAGACCTATATACTTCCTTTCCCCGTCTGTCTAGTGCTCTGGAATCTCTGTCAAAGGGAAATGGGTTCTTTGCTGATGAGGCCTTAACCCCTTTGGGTCCCTGAGAAATAGTTTCGCGATCAGCAACAGGGCTTTTATACAGAAATTTGTGAGAGTCAGGGACTCTGTAATATCTGTCCTGTTTAAGTGGAGTTGAAGGTAAGGAATCAGGATTTAAGCTGGATTCAGTGTACACATCATCCACAATATCTAGCACTGGCGGAATAGCCATGAGACTGTGTTGAGGTAATAGGAAGTTTCTGAGCCTTTTCTTGGATTCTGAGTAATCCTGGCCTTCCCAATGGAAATGCTCCCTCATGGTATGTAAGGTTTCCCCAAAGGAGTAGCCCTCAGGCGGGGAGGCTGATGAAATAAATTACTCAGCATCAGAATCCTCATAAGGGGGTAAAGCTAGCGCGTCCGAAGGCCCAGCCATCTCCACGTGGGGGCGGCCTGTGGCTCTGCAGAAGCAGTCATCAGGGGCTGCAAAGGCGCCTTACTGAAAACTGGAGAACCGGTGACTGGCCTAGAAGAGGCTTCATCAGTTTTGGGCCTCGGATGCCTGTCTCTGCTTTTTATGAATACCTGTCGGAAGTTCCGACGGCATGGTATAATTAAAATTTCTGCCAAAGTAATGTCGGGTAAAATCAAACCGACGTTTAGTAGTGCGCATATTAAACCTAGCACAAAACCGACAACCCGTAACATCATGGTCTGGGCCTAGGCATGGGATACAATAAGAATGGAAATCCTTATGAGGTATTTGCTTCCCACAAGAAATACAGTTATTAACTTTTACTGACATTGGTCTGAGGCAAGAAAAAGTTTCACCAACAGGGTACTTAGCTTTGTAGAAGACTTCGGTTCTGGATTCAGAATGAAAGTCTCAGGAGTAGGCCGACCAGCACTTGCGAAATGCTTTTGCTTCAGGCACCGCGCAGCAAGAAAGACAGAAGAAAATGGCGTCAGCTGCATCTTCTATACCCCTGTCACACTGACGTCAGGGAGGAGGTGACAGCAACAGACGCCGGACCAAGACTTTGGAACTCAGGCCGGCTGGGGAACCGCATGACGGCAGGATAACACAAGTGTAATGACTGCAGCAGTGTCACACGATGAACATCTGACAATTCAATGATCTAATAGCAAGAGTAGCAGAGGTGCACATACTTTTTTACCCCATCTGTCTAAAGCTCAGGAATCCCTGTCTAAGGGGGTGGAATTTTTAGCTGAGGTTGCTTTAATTCCATTAGGTCCTTGAGAGCTGACCTCTGGGTCAGCAGTAGGATTTTTGTAAAGGAAATTGTGAGATTCAGGGACACATACCTGTCAGGTTTCCTGGGAGCAGGAGGAAGGGTATCAGGAGTCAAACTGGATTCCATAAAAACATAGTCCACAACATCCAGGACAGGAGGAATGGCCAAAGGTCTGTCCAGTGTTAAACCTAAGAATTCCCAGAGTCTTTGAGGATAGTCCTCTCATTCTCATTGGAAATGCTCCCTAAAAGTATGAAGGGTTGCCCCAAATGAAAAATCCTCGGGTGGAGAGGCAGAAGAAATTAATTCCTCTGCATCAGAATCCTCATAAGCAAAGAGGGTTTGCATGTCTTCATATTCAGAAGCATAAGAGTCAGACTCCTATTCAGATAAAACTACTGGGGGACAAGTCTCTTTCTTTTAAAAGGGGTAGCCTGGCTTCCCCTAATAAGCATAAGGTCTTCCGCCATTTTAAGCATTTGAGATTGAGGCAAGGAAACAGGTGCCTGAGCTTGGGTCGTTGGCTTTTTGGGTGTAGTTCTTACCCTGGGCCTTAGAAACTCTGTAGTTTTAGAAAGCTTGAAAACGCAAAAGTCCTCGTCTGTCTGTGTCAACTATCAGCAAGTGCTAAGTACATCCTCGGAAGCCAGTGACTGCTCAGCGGCTCCAGACACATCCAAGGTAGAGAGATCCGCAGGATCCCTAGTCAGTCAGTGTGTCTCACGGCATACTGGACTCGGAAAGGGTCTCTGTAGCGGCCTGCAAATCCGCAGAAGCTGGCATCAGAGGCTGCGAAAGCACTTCACTGAGGACCGGAAAACTGACTACTACCTTAGCGGAAGCTTGGTCAACAGGTTTGGACCTGTGCGGTCTGTCTGTCATTATCCTTACGTTTCTTCGGAAGATCGGTAGTCGGATGGCTTACCGAAGCCATATCGGAATTTGAAGACAGACCAAAAATATCTAGCTACAATAAGGGCCCGACGACGTATGGTTCTGGCGCTGAACAAAGCACAAAAGTGACAGCGAGGGACGTCGTGGTCTGGGCCTAAACAGGTGACGCAGTAAATTAAAGTCTTGGTGTAGTATTTGCTTTCCACAGGCGAGACAATTAACTTTTTCGGACATCGGTTAGAGCAAGAAAAAAGGATTCCCAATGGGGTATTTAGCTTCAGAAGACTTGAACTTAAGTTCGGAAATGAAAATTCAGGTAGCGGCCGACAGACACTTGTGTGAACTGCTTCTGCTCCAGGCTCCTCGGAAAGAAAGACTAATGTAATAGCATCTGCTGCTGACTTTATACCACTGACTACCTGACATCAGTCCTGGAGTGACAGCAACCTACACAGAAAGACTAAGCTTCTAGTATTCGGGCCGACTGAGGGCTAAGCCCTGGCAGGATAACCTAAATGTGATGACTGCAACAGTGAAACACGAAGAACATCTGCAGCAGTTGTGGGTGGGGTAAGGCAGTCTGAGAAACTTGTGAGCTGAATACTCAATTGCCTAGTGATGGAGCTTTGGTTACAGGAAGATAAATCACCAAGTTCAGACAGTGCATTTCCACTCTGAAAATTAAGATTCACAGAATGTATTCCAGTTTCCAACTGTCAATACAAATACAAATAAAACAAATACCTGCAGATACAAACTATTCTCATCCTGCAAGTTCTACATTTTAGTATACTACTTTCATTACTCAACAGGCTACTAATCTGACCAAGTTCTTCCAGCTGTCAAAATAATTGTCCACAACACTGCTCCAATGCAAAACAGACAGCTTGGGGGTGCATCCAAAGATTAATGGATGGGGCCACTCGTATGCTCTGCTGTGCATCTTTTAAAGTATATGCACCCATGCATGCTCTACCATATCACACAGTAAAGTTTAACACAAAATACAGGAGGAAAATGCAGCCCAGAACTGGAGGCACTACAACCTGGGGAGCATAAGGCAAGGCTAACAAAAAAAAAAAAAAAAAAGTTTGGACGCTTTAAAAAGCAGATAAAACTATGACTTCCAGGGGACTATGTGTAAGTACAGAAATATTACAAACACTACTCTACATGTGGTCAAATGGATCTCCCTCATGATTCTCAAATATTAACCTTTCAAATCATTTGAATGCAAGTCTAGAGATCATGTGGCTTTTCACCTTGCAGAGTAAAATATAATTTTTCCCTACAAGTTAAGCATGACCGGGGGAAGCGATGTCACAGTAAGGTTGTGTGTGTGTGTGTGATATATATATCTATATATATATATATATATCTATATATCTATATATATATATCTATATCTATATATCTATATATCTATATATCTATATATCTATATATCTATATATCTATATATCCACCCACACACATGTATATATATACAAAAAATGTATAAAAATGTATAGTCATACCCTTCGGGAAAAACAAGGTAACCCAAGGCTACCATATAGGTGGCAATCCACTAAGCACAGAAGAGGTAATCAGGAGCCTGGGGACACAGGTTGACAGTGGCCTTTCTTTTGACACTCACGTTGCTAAAGTGGTTAGAAAGACCTTCTACACTGCCCACCTGATCATGAAGGGATTCACATCCAGATCTAGTGAGGTCATTGTTCCCCTGTACTCTTCACTTATCAGACCAATGATAGAGTACAATGCCCCATTCGGGATGTATCTCACCCATCTGCAGCAATTGGAGAGACCCCAAAAGTTCCTCAACAAAAGGATAAAGGGACTCCAAAATCTGTCATATGCTGCCAGATTGAAGAAACTCCAGCTCTATTCAGTCGCATACCGTCTGCTCAGAGGTGACATGTGCCTGACATACAAGGCCACGTCCAACCCGGAATTAATGGACATGCTCCACCTCAAAAAAACCAAATCCACCAAAACCACTAGAGCAAGCGACTTAAACCTTAGCACGGATATAAATAGGACGCGCTGGAGGGATAGATTTATCACTCAGACTCCCTATGCTGTGGAATAAAATCCCGGTCCATGTGAGGCAGAGCACCTCGCTGGCTCTGTTCAAGAGAAATCTTGACCTGTGGATAGAAGATCGTAGGTTTACCCCGGGAATCATCTCGGTGTCACTGCTGGACAGAGGCACAACAAACTAATGGGCACAGTATTTTTTCATATAAGGGGTGGCGTAAGCCACAAAACTTTGGGCTAGGCTTATAAATGCCTTAAGGCAGATAGCCTAGTATATATATATATATATATATATATATATATATATATATATATATATATATCTATATATATATATATATATATATATATAAATAAATTTATATAATTTATACACACACACATGTATGCATATATATATATATATATATACATATATATATATATATACGCACACACATATGCATGAGCGTGTGTATATATGTATATGTATATATATATATATATATATATATATATATATATATATATACACACAAACACGTATGTGTACACACGTATATATATATATATATATATATATATGTC